>NC_081409.1:776018310-776618310 GCF_030272615.1 Cryptomeria japonica | reverse complement strand
TAATTAAAATTTATATCTGTGCGGAAGAAGAACATACAAGCTGAAGAGTCATTTGCAAGCAAATTTCATAAAAGAAAGCAAGTAGACATTATCTTGAATGACATGGAAAAAAGCTCATCAGCTGCCTGGAAGAGAGCAATTGGACAAAAGCAGAGGAAAGTGTTTAAGGGTGATAAATAGATAGAGAGTATGCAATACAAACAAACAATGTCTGGGGTGTGTGATGTGACATCTCTAATTTATGTCCAGAGGGACTAATTAGTTTTGGAGTTCCTGTGAAACCTATTGGGCCACACTTTGGAGGAAATCAATGTGTTAATGCAAGGAGCACCTTTTTTCTATTATGAGAATGATGCTTTTGCACCGAAGGATATTTGGAAGTCAATATCCAAAAATTTCTATAGTGTGGAACTAGAGTTGGTGGACTTGAAGTAATTTTCATCTTTTAGAAGACCAAGAGGTTATGTACACAATCTCCCAATGGAAGGGTGATTTCAAGCATTACCCCCCCCCCCACCAATGACTATTTAGGAAGCACTTCCTCAGAAAAAGGACTATTGGCCTCCATGGGATCAAAGAAAAAAATTGAAGCATATTCTCTAGATGATGTGGTGGTGTCCTTCGTGAAGAACTATGAACTATAATTGAAAATTTACGAGGGAAATTTCAAGATAGTGAAGAGAAATACAATCTTGAAAAGTGGGAAGAATAGATCTTGGTTTCGGTGGGGCCAAGTCAGGTGGCTCCTGTAAAGGTTGATGAGATAGAAATCATATTAATATTTGAAAAAGATCACACTCGTGGAACTTCCTGTGTGACTGATTGATTGCGGTGTTTGGGTAATGTATTCCAAATAGATAAAGTTGCATACCATTTATCTGTCTTGATTAAAGAGTTTTATCCCGATGGCATTAAAATAAAGTTCTTTCTCTTCTATCTGGTATTGGTGGAGAAGAGGTTGCTTTGCATCGACCTAACCTGCCAATAGGTGGCAGGTCAGGTCGATGCAAAGCAACCTCTTCTCCACCAACACCAGATAGAAGAGAAAGTATTTTAATTTAATGCCACTAGGATAAAAGGATTTAATCAAGATAGATAAATGGTATGCAACTGTGTCTATTTGGAATGCATTACCCAAACACTGCAATCGATCACTCGCACATGAAGTTCCACGAGTGTGATCTTTTTCAAATCCTAATATGATTTCTATCTCGTCAACCTCTAGAGTAGCCACCTGACTTGGCCCCACCCAAACCAAGATCCATTCTTCCCACTTTTCAAGATTATATTTCTCTTCACTATCTTGCAGTTTCCCTCATGAATTTTCAATTATAGTGCAGAGTTCTTCACGAAGGACACCACCACATCTTCTAGAGTCTATGCTTCAATATTTTTCTTTGATCCCATGGAGGCCAATAGTCCTTTGTCTGAGGAATGCTTCCTGAATGGTCATGGGGGGGAGAGGTAAAGCTTGAAATCGCCCTTCTATTGGGAGATTGCGTACATAACCTCTTGTTCTTTTGAAAACGGAAAATTACTTTGAGTCCACCAACTCTGGTTCCATACTATAGAAATTTTTGGATATTGACTTCCAAATATCCTTCAGTGCAAAAGCATCATTCTCATAATAGAAAAAAGGTGCTCCTTGCATGAACACATTGATTTCCTCCAAGTGTGGCCCAATAGGTTTTGCAGGAACTCCAAAACTAGTTAGTCCCTTTGGACATAAATTAGAGACGTCACATCACACACTCTAGACATTGTTTGTTTGTATTGCATCCTCTCTATCTATTTATCACCCTTAAACACTTTCCTCTGCTTTTCTCCAATTACTCTCTTCTAGGTAGC
The DNA here is from genome assembly GCF_030272615.1 of Cryptomeria japonica. Taxonomy (NCBI): domain Eukaryota; kingdom Viridiplantae; phylum Streptophyta; class Pinopsida; order Cupressales; family Cupressaceae; genus Cryptomeria; species Cryptomeria japonica. The sequence goes on along the minus strand of NC_081409.1, from coordinate 776,616,462 downwards.
TGATGAGCTTATTTCCATGTCATTCAAGATAATGCCTACTTGCTTTCTTTTATGAAATTTGCTTGCACATGACTCTTCAGCTTGTATGTTTTGCTTCCGTACATATATAAATTTTAATTCACGCTTAGATAATAATTAAATAAAATAAGAATTTGTAATGAAAAGATTTAGTCATTCGATGTTACATATTATCTGATGGAAAGATCCTAGACAATTCTTGGAGAAAGGAAACATCATTGATAATCATTTTTTTCAAATAACACTAAATCAAATAAATTAAAAATGTTTAATGTATTTTTTTAAAGTAGAACTCATTCAATGCTTTCATGCACCGATGGCAAAGCCATCTAATCCACACCATTATCCATAATAGAACAAATCAATATAATAGGCTATTATAAAGAATATATAAAAAAATATGAAAGAACATTAAATTACATTACAAACCCATCATTTCAAATGAAAGGTGAATCCATCATCATTTGGATGGTATAGTGTTTGGAAGAAGGGTATATGAGAAACCCTACTTTTAAGGGTTTGTGAGAGGCTAAATAAGGGATTTTGCATCTAAGAAGGTTAACACTTGTAAATAATTGCATTTCCTTAGTTTTGAATCATATACTTTCCAAATAAACCTTTTGATAGTAGATTCTGTGTACAATCCTAATCCAAAAAGCATTCATTTTGTCTACATCTAGTAGTCATTGCTAAAATCAATTTAAAGTGTATTCATTTAGGGACCTTTCATAAAATATTCTCAACTTACACATCATAAAATGATCTTAAAATATTCATTGTTTATAATGATAAGAATTTGGTTGTTTCGTACACCTTCCTTTACTATTTTAAAAATATCATCAACCAAAATATTGTGCAGCAATAGTATGGAGTGCATTTCATCTATTTTATGCCTAAATATTTCATCATACCACTTTCTTTTCAAAGGCGACTGATCGATTGTGGTGTTTGGGTAATGCATTCCAAATAGATATAGTTCCATACCATTTATCTGTCTTGATTAAAGACTTTTATCCTGATGGCATTAAATTAAAGTTCTTTCTCTATTTTCTGGTGATCTCTGGAGCAGAGGTTGCTTTGCATCGACCTGGGATACATTTAACTTGTGTTGTATCTACAGAAATATGTATCCTAGGACGATGCAATGCAACCTCTACTCCACCAATACTAGATAGAAGAGAAAGTACTTTAATTTAAAGCCATCAGGATAAAATGCTTTCAAGACATATATTAGGTATAAAAGGAAGCCTACCTTGTCATTTTAAGGGGTTTACCTACAATTCAGGTGATCTCTTAATTATAAAATCAATTCAATTCCAAGTTAATAGGCAATGAAGCATTCATCAAGAATTGAAGGAGAAATCAGTATTGAACTTACTGTTGTCTCATATAACCCTATGTTGGCTAGGCCCCACAATAATTAGAAGATCCTAATTACTACCATCCTAAACCATGCATTGACCATAACAATTTCATAGTGAGTTGAGTTAATTAGTCCATTAGCGAGATTGGGAAAGAGTTTGGTATTGAGTTAGGTGTTGGTGGAAGGTTTAAGGAGATATGCTATCATCATAATTAATGTTAGAGAGTGTTGTGTGAAGAAGAATGGCCATGAAAGGAGTGACTGTCCTAAGTGCTTGAGACTGTCACAAAAAGTGAGTTTTGCAACAGTGAATCTTCCTTTGACCTTTGTGTGTTTGGGAGGGTAAATACCCATAGTGGTATATGTTGAGTGGTTGGGAGGGTAAAGACCCACATATCAACTATCTACTTTGACATCCTAGGATGGTGTCCACCTACTCTAAAACCTTGTGGGCACTCATTGTTTGATACTAACATATACATAACATGTGCCTCTCATATAACCCTATGTTGGCTAGGCCCCACAATAATTAGAAGATCCTAATTACTAAAAACACTAGATTCTCCCCTAAAAGGTTGTTGAGCCATAGAAGGCCTAGCTTGATAGCCCTATAGTCTCTCATACCTAAAATGAGAGACTTTCCCATAGCTGGTTACAAAATTCTCTCATGCCTCTTGTGTCCTCCCATTTACCTCCTTTTCCATAGAGACTTTTCCATGGAAAGCCTAAAGTCATTTGGATTGGCCATGTGTAGGAGAACTTAAATTTTGGGCTTTCCACCCCTAATGAAATAATTGACAAGTAACTTGTCTTCAATGTAATCTACAAACTACAAGAACTCCAAAAACTAACTCTCATGTTGAGCAACTATGAAACCTTATTATGTAAATTATGAAACTCATGTATGCATCTCTGTCAAAAATATTTTGAAATAGAACACACTTTTAAGCACTCCAAAATGGTATCTGGAGAGGGTTTCCAATGTGAGTTGGTGCATTTTATCCTCCCAATACCAGAAGGTGGAATCAAGTCCTCTCAAAAATTGCATTGAAAATTATGCCTTTAAGTTTCTCACATATAGATGCAACCCAAAGCATAAGTCCAAGATAAGTAACCAAGACTTATCCTCAACCCCATTTGTGGATCTTAAAAATGTAGAGGATTGGAGATGAAGCAACTCTTGAATATGATCCTTTGGCTCATGATATGTGCTTTCTATAGTCTATACCTCTTGTATTTATGCATGATGAGGCTAGGTAATGTGTATTGATCAATATTCTATCTCCTCTATGTGTATTTCCCAAATTCAAGGTGAACTCCTAATAAGCTCCTAAGATGGAAGTATATGCTCCTCTACTACAAGTGGATCCTCATGGCTTGTAAGGTTTGAGATCCATACTCAGGCTACTCATCTTGGTGAAAACTCTCAAAGTGATATGACCCTTCCTTTCATTTCCTACACCCTATTTTCTAACCCACACCTCATAACCTTTACCTCACTTCCTATCATTATTACCTTCCATCTACCTTTCATATCCCCTATCTTAACCTCCTCCACTTTCCTACATCATATCCTAAACCTTAACCTCATACACACTTACTTTTACTTCACCTACCTAACCCAATTCCATCCTTCACATCCTTTTATCTCCCCCCGTTCACTTTCCTACCTTCCAAACCCCTAACATATCCTAACTTACTCTTTCACCATTACATCCTTCATCACTTACCTCCCTATCTTATCCTAGCCCACACCTCATAACCTTATACCTCTCAGCTTCCATTTTATACCACCTTCCTAAGGGTACACTTATGCTCCCTTCCAAAACACCAACAAAAAATAGCACTCGATCACTGCACAATGCTCTCACGGTTCTGTAGCAGGGATTTTCTATCACAACCATATATACCAGCATCCATAATTAGGATATATTTTACATAATGGTACTTGATCATGTAGGTTTAGGTAATCCCTCTCCTTAATTTAGGATATATTTAAAATATGGAAAGTAGTGTTAATATGTTTCAAGCTAACCATATTGTTCATTATTTAAAATACAATGTTTAATCAATACATGATTGTAGGATTGTTCAATGGTTTAGGTCTTGTAAGAAATTCTTCATTTAAATCGATCATATCATATTACAGAAACCTCTCACCATCTCTGTTATTGGCAATTAATCTAATAAATCTATAATAAACTTTGAATCTAAATATTTGAACATGTATAACAATGAATTTTTGGATTATACCCTACCTTTTTCCTGCAGCGATTAAACCCACAGGGAACCTATTTCTGCCTCCCTCCTTCATGTTCATCGGGGGATGGCCCAACAGTAACTTCTCGACTTACTAGACCTCCACCCATGACTTCTTGAGCATGTAATCAATCGGGATTCTTTCGCTGGAATCGGCATGGGAGGAACCACTTGATGGGGAGGCTTCAAGAGGACTGAAACACACAATGAGATGTGAGGGAAAATGAACAAGGGAACGTACTGGGATGACATGGTGTTGTTGAGAAGAAAATTCAAATTGACACAACAACTCTCCAATCTATCAAACTTCAATATCCAATCTTGAACTCATTCCCACACAACTCCCATTCATACGCACTCTCACAACAAGCACATAGAGATGTTCCCCTACCATGTGCATGCTTCTTCTACCTGTGGCCCGTTCCTGGAAATGACCATGAGAATGATAATGTACATTCTTCCTGCTTTCACTCCACCATGTTTAGGCTACTTAACATGGTAGATACACGAGTAGGAGGCATAGTTACTCAACTATTCAATTCCTCCAACCCACGTCCCCAATCGATTTGGAGGGAATAAGAAGCAAAAAACAAACAGTTAATTGTTCTGCAAACACCAGACCGGGAAACAATTTTCTAATGTTGGTTTAAGCATTATATACTTATAAATAAGGATTTAGTCTCTCAACCGGGTATGCAGATGAATCTGCTACTTGTTAGGTGGTTCCAGATGGGATAGACTAGTGTCGGATTAATGGCTGAATCAATGACATCAACTCTCTTCTGTGCCCACTGATTAGAGATGGGGGGGAAAGAAAGGGAAGGGGGAAGGGTTGCCACCAATGAGTAGAAAACACAAGGGAGGGGATGGGGCTACGATCGATCCCATCCTGAAATGCTATGATCTGGGTTGGGCAGGCAAGAAAGCAATGGATTGGGTGAGCTGGGGTGGGAATAAGAAGTGTTTGATCCCAGTACGGGTTAGGAACTATAGAAACCCTTTCTATTTAAATCCTAAACCGATACACCCCTAACAAAATGCCAAATGGCTTACAAATGGGCCCAAAACATGCCCTTATTACATTAAATAATGCCCAGACTTGAAAATTCCCCTAAACAAATGGTAAACACAAAAACATAACAAAATTCCTACCATGAAGCTAGAAAGTTTCCTATCGCCTAGTATCTTGGTATAGCTGCTCCTATAGCACCACTTCATTCCATGGCTAGTTCCCTGTAGAGGTGGGATTTTGTAATGGTAGAGGCGGGATTTTTGAAATGACTTGGTCTTTTTTTTTTTTTTTTGAATTAATGCACGCGGTCGTTGGAATTTTGATGAACGTGGGCACTTTTTCTAAAAAAACCCAAATGTCATTGCCATTTCCTTCTCCGTCGAAACCAAATGTTGCTTTATCGTCGAAATTCTGACAAAATCAGGCATTTTTCAAAAAAAAATCAAATTTGATCACAATATACCTTATGCGTTGGAAACCTCCATCAGAATTTTATGCCAAATGTATTAGTGTTAATACCGGTAAACCAAACTGTAGCGTCAAAAATTGTACACACTTGCTGAAGTGGTACAATTTCATACTTGGTTTAGCTCCCGCCTTGGCGCATCTTGCACTTTGCATCGCATTTTCCTTTAGCACTTAATTAATCAAATTAATTAGGTCTAAGGTCCTATTTCATCATCTTCCAGTTGGGCCCTTTCATTAAAGTGTGCCCCTTTCATTTTATTCCTCCAATACATCATTTAATCAAAAACCCTAATTAGGTCCTATTTTGAACTTGGGGGCTTGATTTCAAGGGTCAAAACATCCTGAAATCAGCTGTAACTTTGAGATTTTCTCTAGAATCATCATATCCAACAACCATGAAAATTTGGTGAAAAGTTGTCGAGACCATGGTGCTCGGAGTGCACATGGTCCCAGACATTTTTCCCAAAATTTTAGGAGCACAATCCAATCATAAAATAAAGCTTAACCCCAAGAAATTGGTGGGAGATTCAATCTCTAGGTTGGCCAAAAGTTGAAATTAAGACCTAGGGTTTCATATATAAGAGCTCTCTTTCTTCATTTGAAAGGATCAGAATTTTGGTTTTAGGAGCTTTCTATGCAACGAAAGAGCAGATCTTTGAAGACTTCAATAACATTCAACATCCATCCATCAAGCCTTCATCAATTTCATTCATCCATTTAGGGCTTTGAAGACATTGAAGAGCAATAGGGGATCACTAACTGAAGATTGGCTTGTACCCCTCCCTTGGGGTTGGGTATGATTTCATGTTGTTTTCATGTCTTTGCATAAACCTCATTATATCATTTGTATTCATGCTTTAGATCACTTTACATCATGATTTGGAGCATTTACATTATCATTTACAAGCAATTAGGGTTTACTTTCTAGGTTGCTCTAGTTTGCTTACTTGCATTTTAGGATCTTGCACACACACAAGGTCTGCACACACACTAATTTTACAATACAACTTGGCTATTCGTGGAGGTGGAAATCACCAAAGTGGGGGTTTGACTAAGGCAAAACCCTATATAGCTGCCCACCATACCTTTTCAGATATAAGTGCAGATTTTGGGATTCGGATGATGCCGCAAGTTGCAGATATGATGGAAGCGGACCGAGACAGAACTTCACACCAAATTTCAGGTCAAAAGACTAGGATAGGGGCGTGGGGCACCCTGGTCCTACCAGGACAGGGGCGCTGGGCACCCTGGTCTTTGGGATAGGGGCACTGGGCATCCTGGTCCTTCTGTTAGACAGCAAGTTTCAGACAGCTTTTCAGGTTACCAAACGACAGTTTCAGGAGCAGTTTCAGGAGCAGAATCAGGACAGTGGTGCCTGTGCCCCCATCCCGAACATTTTCACTCAGATTTTAACTCTGGGTATGCATCTGCATTCTTGCCTTGTCCTTGTGTTTATAGCTTTCCATTGTTTAATCTCAATTCTGCAATCTTGTTCATACTTGTACTTTAGGGTTAGGAATTGAGCTTGCATCATTTTATCTTTCAATTACAACAAAGGAATAGAAACCCTAATAGGTAGCCCATGGCTCTCTCTTCCACAAAAATAAGTAGCCAATTGTGTGATACCTCTAGGCTCTTTCGTATTTCGCAATGTGTGTCAAAAGGTAGGATTAGGGCATGTTAGCCTAGTCTCGCTTTTTCCCCTACACACAAACTTTATGTCAGTAGATAGTTTTATTAGTTAATTGTAGTATAGGTAAAGTTTAATGCATGAAACAAAAAGACAATGACATCCATAGCACATAACACAAATATTTGTATGTGGAAATCATGTAAGGGGAAAAACCACAATCAGATGATACTATTGCAGATAGTATGTGTATACAATATGGAGTCTACACATGCAGAAAGGCCAACTGCCTAGAGCTTACTATTGAATCACAAAATGGGAGTCACACTGACTACAATTGGATGGTTAAATCCAATGATATTGTACTGCTCAAAATAACATCTTATGCTGGATTCAGTATTGGTTAAGCTCTTATTTGCCTTCTTCAAATCTTCCTTCAATCTTGAATGATGTCTGTGTGTATAGCTCTGCTTATATTCGTATATACCTTATTATATTCCTCTTCCACTATCCTATTATAATCTCACAAATGAGATCTTACATCTATACCAAAAACTAAGACCAAATGTGTAGGTTAGCTTACAAATAATATTACAATTAAATCAATTAAAAATGATTTGATATGTGATGCATGATGTCAACTCAATGCATTTACAATAATAAATCATCTTCATGATGTGTTGTGCTAATTTGGAATAGATATGCTTGTCGGTCCATAACCTAGACCTATTTGTCGGTAATAGTAAATATGCAAACCCGATTAGACCAATGAACAAATCACCAAAACAAAGTGTCCAAACAATGTCTTCAACATAACCAAGTAATCTCCAAGTCATTCTAAGTGTCGGTGAACCAAATATCGATGACTGTGCATAAGTCACTAAACATGTCGGTGAACATAACCAAAGATCTCCAAGTTTTTCTCAAGTGTTGACAAATGTTTACATAAATGACAAAACCATATGAATATATCCAAAATACCAACATTTCACATTTTCTGGGCAGCCACTCTCATTTGATATGTCAAACCCCAAACCCTCCTATTTAGGCCTTCAAAACTAGGGCCTCCTCAAATCCACTCTTCCAATCACTTCCAGAACTTATCCTTCATTATTAATCATTTATTTGTCATGTAATAACATATTTTTTACTCATATAGTTCACTCATTAAGGATAAACACCTATTGCTACACCTATGCTACCATTCCTAGGCACCTTTCTCACACAAACTTGCACTCAAAAGGTGATCACCCTTCATGCCAACTCCATCCATGAAAAAATATGGTTAGTAAATTCTAATTTAAAACATATTAGATCCATTCAACAAGTTATATTAGGTACATAAATTGGAATGGATCATTCATCCATAAGAGACCTCAAAATCCAATAAAATTGTCAAATAACAGTTTTTAGGACAATCAGTTATTTATGCACAAAATGAATTGATGAAACCTTCAAAATGACTTAAAATAATTCTCATAACTTCTATAAAACACCTTTGAAATATTTCAAACCAAAATAAATAAATAAAACAAAGATATGTTTCAGATTTCACTCAAGAATGTTGGGGAAAACGTTGAATTTTATTGTAGCAGTTTTGTATTACAAAGATGAATCTTCAAAATAAACTCCAGCAACCTCTCCTTACATGGGAAGGAATATTTTTAAATTTATTTTGACCCCTCAAACCAAAAATAACTCCTCTAACTACCCAAGAACCAAGTAGCCTTTGGAAATCTGCCATTTTGAAATTGCAAAAATTGACAATTTTTGACATAACTAGAAAAACTTTCTCAAATTGACTTTATGACATCAAAAACTTAACCTAATGACTTAAAAATATTTAAAATACTTGATGTACCCCAAATTGACACCTAATATTACTTCTTAACATTTATTACATGAATCTGCTTATTTGACAACATTGACACAATTTTGACAATTTTGACACAACTAGACATTTGCACTCAAATTGACTCAACCATGATAAATATTGGATTTACATGCCTTATTAAATTATTTTAGGTCTCAAATGATCCTCACTACATCCATTCATGGCTTATAGACATGTTAGACCTTATAGGCCCCCTAGGTGCTCCTGCACCATACTCCCTCGCAATGAAAAGTCTCTTGTCCCAAGAGAAGACACTAAATAGGGGCTTTGTCCTCATGCCATTCATCCTTATTGAAGGTATATTGCAACTTTTTCCCCTATGAACTTCGTGCTCCTTCATCCTACAACCTACAATAAACTTATCACTGACATTAGATCTCAAAAATTAATCAGTACATTGATACCATATATAGTCATGTCTTGATTGCTGCTACTCCCTTTCAAAAAACTTCATAAGGTCCAAATGACCTCCAAACCTATTCACCACCAAAAGTCTTCCATTGTCTTCAACTGACACTCTTACAGGACACATTATGTCTCCAAAAATCACACTATCTTTATCAACACCCAAACTAATATGTTGTAGTTCACTATCATTTCCCATATGTTGTTGTACCATCATGTGCTCAACATTTTTCTGAACTTCATTATGTGTTCCCTTCACCTTAGGAACTTGGAAACTCAAACACTCATTCGTACCAAATCATATTACTCTTGGTTCCAAAATCTAATTAATCTTCAAAGGAGTTAATGTAAACTTCTTACCATCTTTGTGAACAACATATGTGTTGTTGTATCCAAAATGCAAAGTTCTTCTCTGATATTTCAAAGGTCTTCCCAAAAGAAAATGACAACATGTCATGGGAACCACATTACGTAACACCATGTCATGATAAGGACCTATACAAAACTCTACATAGCATTGTTCTTGGACTGCAAAATGTTGATTATCAGTCACCCAAGTTGCCTTGTATGGTCTACTATGTGGCATTCTCATTAAATTCAACTTGTTGGTATTCTGGTATGGTTTTGATATTGATGTCAACACCTACTGAATACAAGCACTTTGAAGATCTAGCAACATTCACCAGCAAGCAAGTAAACTGTGCAACAGTTACTGGTATATGGTTCACTGGCAGGATATATTGTTCACCGGTACCTGGAATGATATGGAAGACACTTGGTAATATTGAAGACATCATGTGGACACTTTGTTTTGAAGAATTAATCATTGGTATATTCATATTTGCATATTTGCTTTTATCGGCAAATAGGTCTAGGTTATCTAGGGTTACACTCGCAGGTTTATCTTTTCCAAATCAGCATGGCATGCTATGGAGATGATTTATTATTGATGTAAATGCATTAAGCCGACATGTTTAATTGGTTATTGCATCAGATATTATATTGTTTGTAAAATGATTTTATTGTAATATCTTGTACAGCTGACCTACTAAAATTGGTCTTAGGGTATGGTATAAATGTAAGATCTTATTTGTAAGATAAAGGGTGGAATGCGAAAAAGAATTGAGTGAAGGTATATGCGAGATCAAGTAGGGATATACATGAAGACATCATTTGAAGGTGAAGTTAGGTTTTTGTAGAAGCATATCAACATTACACCCATACTGAATCTAGCATATGAAGATGCTATTTTGTGCAATACATTCTTATTGGATTTAACCATCCAACTGTAGTCAGTGTGACTCCCATTTTGTGATTGAGCAGTGAGCTCTAGGTAGTTGGCCTTTCTACATGTGTAGACCCCATTTATGTACACTTACTATCTACAGTAGTATCATCTGATTGTGGGTAAGGTTTCCCACTATGGTTTTTCCCCTTACAGGGTTTCCACGTACAAATATTGGTGTTATGTGTTGTGGATGACTTTATATTTATGTTTCATGCATTAATCCTTATCGGTATAACAATCTACTATTAACACTGTGTATCGGCATACTTAACTGGTTTACTGGTACTAAACATTAAGTTGATAAATTAGTTTTCAGTTTGAATTTATTAGACAACTGATTCACCCCCCCCCTCTCAGTTGTCTCTAGGACCTAACACAACTTCTCTACCATCTCTTGAGAAACAAGATTATCAAAACAACCTGAATCAACAATTACTTTAAATATTTTACCTTAGCTTAGACATTGAGTTCTAAAGATGGATACTTGTGGTTGAACTTGTTGCTGCCCTTGACCCCTTCTAAACATTAGGAAGTTACCTTCAAGTACTGGAGCAGCCTTACCAAACCTCTCTTGTTCTGGTTGTTCTTCCCCTTGTGCTAATCGAACCCTTTTCTCAACCTTCTTGCTACTTTTCTCATTCATTGGACACTTAAAAGAATGGTGCCCATCTTCATTGCATGTAAAATACTTGTCTATAAACACTCCTAATCCTCTACATGATCCAAATTTTCGTTCATCTCTGTAGCCTCCCCTCTGATCAGAAAATGAATCCTTTCCCTTGTCATTGTTGCCTTGTCTTTGTCCTTCATTGTTAGGCCTATTTCCCCTTCCTCTATTTTCACCACGTCTGCCACTTCCTCCTTGTCTCTCTTGCTTCCTCTTTACATTTTCTTCAGCCCTTATAGCCAATTGAAAACATTCTCCAATTGTCTTTGGTATACTCAAACCAATCTCATCTTGCAAGTTGTATCTAAGCCTATTAAGATATCTTGCAACCTTCTCATCCTCATCTTTCAATCTGCCTCTTATACTCAACTTGTGAAATCACTCAGTGAAGGTCATCACATCCATGTCTTTTTGTTTCAAATTTTGTCTCAACCTCTTTGTCTGAATTGCAGAATCAGATGGAAGAAATTGATCCTTCATCATGGTTTCCATCCTACTCCATGTGGTGATCTTATACATTCCTCTAGCCACTCTCTCAGTTTGTACATTAGTCCACCAAGTTAAAGCAGTATGTCTCAACTTTGTTTTAGCAAAATTCACCTTCTCTGCCCCATCCATGTCCTCATATTCAAAGTGATTCTCAAGGGCATCTATCCATCCCAATACCTCTTCACTATCCATACTTCCATGATAGATAGGAAAATCAATGTTTTTCCTACTGCCACCTCCTTGTCTTGCCTTCAATAACCTCACCATCCTTCTCTCTGCAGGGTCTAGTTCCCCTTCTCGATTCACTTCATTCTGATTCTCATCTACTCCATCATTTTCTTCAACATCTTCTTCCTCATTCTCTCTTTGTGGCCCTGGTGCAAGAGAACCTCTTCAAGAAGTTAATCATGCAATTGATGATGAAGACTAGGATCTTAGGGTCACTGTGAATGTCTTTTGTGTGTGAACTTTTCATGTATTCAATAGAGACCCCACCATGTAAACCAATGTCAAAAAATCAGGCATCTTGATAAGCCAATTTGCACAATTTGATCAATAGCAGTAGTAAGATGTTTTTTTTGGTGTTTGGTTGATCCAATTTGTGTGGATCCGAAGCTCGTTGTGTTTGACAACTTTTGTGTCAAAATGCAACTTTTGAGAGCAAAAGTGCAACTTTTTAAAGTTAGGTTGTCATAAGCCTCTCAACGGTTCCAACCTCTTCAAAATTAAGTTGGAAACCATTGGAGAGGGCTATAAAACTTTGTGACATGATTCCCAAGGTTATATGGATTGTGGTTTGAAGTTTTGAAGCAAATAAACATTGAATAAACTAGTTTTCCTAGAATTTCTGAGTTTGTACAGATTGTATGTCCTTGTACGGATTGAATTGGACAAAACCATTAATTGAGTAGTTGTAGGGTTGAATAAAATTTTATTTGGTAGTGCTTTGAGGTCCTAAACATTTGTAAGTAAGGAGAACCCTTCAAATTTCTAACTGTTACCTGGAAAGTAAAGGTTTGGCTTGGGTTTTCGCCAAAAATGGCCAAATCTTGCATTCCTTTCACCTAGAAGTTTCTTCCTTTGGTGGAGTATAGAATTGGCCTATTTATTCTAGGATTATTAGGGGTTCTTGTAGGGAAGACTTGGTTGTGAGGAGTAAGAGAAAAATCTAGGTAGGCATCTCCATGTGACTACCTCATGCAAAATTAGGATAGTCACCCTAAAACCTTGTAGTGGTAGATTCTAGACATGCAACCCTGGAATTAGAAGTTATTTACCATCCCCCACATTCCCATGTACTTGGTTTTGAAATTTGGAATGAATAAATGATGGTTTCTTTGTAAAATAGGCCTAATCGCCCTAATTAGGTCTTTAGGCATCTAAGGGGTTCAAACCCATAAAGTGCAGATTCTTGCCAAAGCATGTTGGGGATGAGTATAACTCCTTAAAGGGTATTTGTAATGGTAAGTTCTTTGTTAGGTTGTGTGCAATATTTAAAAGTTAAGGGCAAAATACTTGCTAAATAGGGCTACTAGGCTATGGGGTAGGTTTCCAAAGGAGGTATAGGGATTTAATGCCTAAGTCTAAAACCAATGTTTGGAATAGTCTTTAGAAGTCATGAATGGACCAATTCCAAATCCCCCAAGCATAAGATTCATGGAGTGGTGGAATAGATAAGTTGAATTATTTTACTCATCTTGAGTAGATACTAGCATAGTGGTTTGTGAGTAGCTCTACCCATAAGGTGTGGAGTCCTTGTAGGATCCTTGTGTTCATTGGAGAGGTCAAAACTAAACCTATTGGACTTGTCCTTTGGTGTGTAAGAAGGCCTCTACATCAAGTGGTATCAGAGCTTAGGAGTGTACTTTGGACCAGAGAAGAAGACACGATGTCAAAGGAAGAGGGATCCCAAGATATCCCATCAAGGATGACCAATGCTAAGTTGGCTATTTTGGTGAAGAAGTAGATGGCAGAGAAAAGAGAATTCATCGCTGAGAATCAGGACTTGAAGAATGAAATGGACCAATTGAAGGGAAAATTGGAGAGGGGAGAGAGAGACTCTAGAGGAGATGAAGAAGGGGGATGAAGAGGATATCCCTAGGCAGGAAGAACTAGAGGTTCCAGCAGACTAGAGACCCTTGATGAATGTCCTCAAGTCCATGGAAAGAAGAACAATCTATGTGAAGTTAGATCTGTCAGTGTTTGTAGGCAAGATGGATCCTGACATAGTGATGGAGTGGATAGACTCCTTCGACAATTTCTTTGAGAGTGAAGACATACCAAAGCACCAAAGGGTGAAGATGGACCAGTCCCAAATGAAAGGAGATGCACTAACTTGGTGGACTTTCATCCAAGATGAGAGGGTCAAAGAGGGAAAGAGAAAAGTGGCTACCTGGAAGAAGATGATGCCTTCGGTGAAGGAAGCCTTTGTTCTAGTAGACTATAATGTCCAATTACATTAGAGAAGACAAAACTTGAAGAAAAAGGAGTTAGATGTGAGTTCCTACATAGAGGAGTTCATGAAGTTGTGTGTGAAGACCAAGGTAAAGGAGAGTGAAGATGAGAAGGTGGCAAGATATCTCAATGGACTGAGATTTTCCATCCAAGAAGATTTGAATCTCCACACCCCAGAGACAGTCCAATTTTTTTTTCATTTGGCACTCAAGGAGGAGGAGAAGCTAAAGAGAAGGAAGGAACAAAATAACATAGGCAAAAGGAGACAACAAAGAGGGGGAAAATTCCTTTCAAAGGCAAAGGAAGTGGTTTTGGATACCAAGGTGAGTCTAATCAAGAAGGCACCAGAGGAGAGAGCAGTTACAACCAAGAGGGAGGCTACAATCAAAGAGGAAACTTTAGGGGCAGAAGGCTATTCACTAGAGGAAGATCCCAAGGTAGAGGACCTCCTAGATGTTACAACTACAACCAAGAGGGGCACATGGCCAATAGGTGTATAGAAAAGGTGACAAGCTCCATGGGAGAAAGAAGGATCAATTTGGTGTAGGAATCTGATTGCCAAAGTGTGGCAAGTGCAAACACCTATCAAAGTGTTAATGCTCCTGATAGCTATGGCTACCTAGAAAGAGGAGAGGCTTTGTGGATGAGGAGAGAAGTAACCACCATGAAGGTACCTAACAAGGAGCCCCCACAAAGAAAGTCCCTTTTCAAAACTACCTGCAAGGCAGGAGGAAAAGTATGCAAGGTCTTGATAGAGTCCGGGTCTATTGAAAATTTTGTGTCACTTGAAATGGTAGATAAGCTTAAGTTGAGAAGGTTGCCACATCCTTACCCATACAAGGTCTCATGGCTCACCCAAGGTCAGCAAGCAATGATAGAAGAATGGGCATGGGTAGAGTTGGGTAGAGTTTCAGATTGGATCATACAAGGATAGATTTCTATTTGATATAGCCAAGATGGATGCATGTCATGTCCTATTTGGGAGACCCTGGTAGTTTGATTTGAAGGCTTCTCATGATGGGGTTAGAAACACCTATTCAATCACCAAGGATGGTAAGGTGATAGAGATTTTACCCTTGATGGAGAATGAGATGGAACCAAAAGGGAAAGATGCTAAAGTGTTATTGGTAGAAGGAGAGTAGTTCTTGAAGGAGATTGTAGTGAAGGATGTAGTCTGCTATGCCCTCATTCCCAAGTCCAAGGTGACAAAGAAGGAGCATTTTGCAGAGAGGAAAGAAGAATGACAGAGGCACATAGACCCTATAGTCAGATAATTACTTGACAATTACAAAGGCATCATCTCAGATGGAATGCCAAGATCCCTTCCACCAGTGAGAGACATTATTCATTGCATAGATCTAATCTCTGGATCTACCCTACCAAATAAGGCAGCATACAAGCTTACCCCAAATTAGAATGCAGAGATGGCAAGAGAAATTGAGGAGTTTCTTGAATTAGGGATAATTGGCAAAATTTTAAGCCCATGTGCAGCACCTTTTGTCCTTGCACCCAAGAAAGAAGGCACTTGGAGGCTATGCATAGACTCTAGGGCCATCAACAAGATAACCATAAGGTATAGGTTCCCAATCCCTAGGATAGAGGATTTACTTGATTGCTTGGGGAGTGCTAAATGTTTCACCAAAATGGCTCTAAAGAGTGGATACTATCATATTAGGATAAGGCCAGGGGATGAATGGAAAACAACTTTTCAATCAGGGGTTGTATGAATGAAAATGCATGCCATTTGGGTAATCCAATGCCCCTAGTACTTTTATGAGGTTGATAAATGAGGTCTTGGTGGAGTTCATAAGCAAGTTTATGATAGTATACCTTGATGACATCTTGATCTTTAGCCGCTCAAAGGAAGAGCACCTCAAACTTGTAGATATGGTCCTCAAAAGGTTACATGAAGAGCAGCTAGTAATAAATTTGGATAAGTGATTGTTCATGCAGGAGGAGATCATCTACTTGGGCTTTGGAATCTCACAAGGTGAGTTGAAAATGGACTAGGAGAAGGTAAGTGCTATATTATCTTGGCCTACACCTAGAACTATGAATGATGTCCATAGTTTCCATGTCTTAGCAACCTTCTATAGGAAGCTTATAAGGGTATTTAGTCATGTTTGTGCACCAATGCTTGACACCATAAAGAGAGGACAAAAGTGAAGGTTTAGTTGGACCAAGGAGGTAGATGACTTATTTGAAACTTTGAAGAAGAAGGTTGCAAAACAACTAGTCCTAGCCCTACTAGACTTCAACAAGATATTTCAGGTGGAATGTGATGCAAGCCACATGGATATTGGAGTAGTACTCAGTCAAGAAGGAAGGCCAATTTCCTTTTTAAGTGAAAAGATAAATTATTCCAAGAGGAGATACTCATCCTATGACTTGGAGATGTATGCTTTGGTTCAGTCATTGAAGAAATGGAGGTACTATTTATTGCCTAAGGAGTTTATAGATTTTAGTGATAATCAGGCACTCAGTTTCATAAACAGTTAAGAGAAGTTAAACCATAGGCACATGAAGTGGGTAGAGACCCTACAAGCCTTCACCTTCAATCTCAAGGGGTTCAAGAACAAAGTTGCAAATGCCTTGAGCAAGAGGGTCTTAACTATCAATCAAATAAAGATGGAAAGTATTGGCATTGACTCCTTGAAGAACATATATAATGATGATGAAGATTTTGGAGAGATCTACAAGGTATGCGAGTCTTTTGGTGAGAGGTATCATGTTCAATTCTTTGAGTTTTTGATACAAGATAGATTTCTATTCAAAGGTGGATAGTTATGCATTCCTAAGTGTTCAATGAGATTGAATATCATTGTTAGGACTCAGAGGCAACTGAGAGGCGGGGGGGTGAATCTGTTATCTATTAATTTCAACCTAAATATAGCTTAATCAAACTTGATACATAATACTGGTAAACCAAACTTTAGGTTAGTTAATAGATTAAAAGTAAATATCAATATCGGTGAAACTTAATGCATGAAACAGAAAGAGAAACAACATCCACAACACATAACACAAACATTTGTACGTGGAAACCCTATAAGGGGAAAAAACACGGTGGGAAACCTTACCCAAAATTAGATGATACTACTGTAGATAGCATGTGTGTACAAATGGGGTTTGCACATGCAGAAAGGCCAACTGCCTAGAGCTCAGAACTTAATCACAAAATAAGAGTCACACTGACTACAATTGGATGAATAAATCCAATGATAATGTACTGCTCAAAGTAGCATCTCCAATGTTGGATTCAATATCGGTTAAGCTCTAATAATCACCTTCTCTATGGTCTTCTCATAGGATCTTCTATATTCACACATACAATGTTACAATACCATAACCTTACATACCATATCCTTATGCCTCACAATTGAGATCTTACATATATACAAAAACCTAAGACCAAATGTGTAGGTTGGCTAATTAAGAATATTACAATAAAATCAATTACAAGTAAGTCAAGATGTGATGCATCATGTCGGCTCAATGTAATTACAACAATACCAATTGATTAAATCATCTCCATAATGTGTCATGTTGATCTGGAATAGATAATGCATGTCAGTCCATAACCTAGACCAATTTGTTGGTAACAACAAATATGTCAACCCGATTAGACCAATAACCAGAATACCAAAACCAAGTGTCCAAAGCATGTCTTCAACATAATCAAGTGATATCCAGATGATAACAAGTTATCCTTAGTGCTATTGAACAATATAACTTGCCGGTGAACAAAATACCGGTGATTGTGCATAAGTCACTGAACTTGCTGGTGAACATAACCAAGGATCTCCAGAAGGATAACTATTGATAAGTGTTGACATAAATGACAAAACCAATGAAACACATCCATAATACGAACAATATCCCCCTTTGGCATTGATGGAAACACAAAGATGGAAAAACATCTAAGTGCCAAAACAGAATGCCAAAAACCAAAAACCAACAATCTGCCAAGTAGATCAATAATAGAAATCAAAATACTAATGTAGAGAGTATATATTTCTCCCCTAATGAATAATCTCACCCCAAAGGAAAATATTGTTTTTCCATAAATATCTCTCCCCCTTTGACATCAAATGCCAAAGAAATACAAATACCAGATACAACCAGCTCATAGAGCCAAGATTTGTTGTTCCTTGTAGGTACCGAAAAATTCTTTTCACAATTGATTCATGAGTTTCTTTAGGATTACTCTGAAATATTGAAACAATACATACTACATTCATAATATCAAGTCTTGTTTGTGTCAAATACAGTAAACCTCCTATCATAGACTTGTATCTTGTTGGATTAATAGGTGTTGATTCATCCTTCAATGATAGTTTATCAGTTGTAGTCATAGGTGTACTTACCAGTTTAGAGTTTTCCATGCCAAATTTCTTAAGTAATTCCTTCAAGGAATTTGATTGATTTATGAATATACCTTTATCAGTCTGTGAAATCTGTAATCCTAAAAAGAATTTTATATCCCCAATCATAGACATTTCAAATTCTTCATGCATCTTATTAGAAAAGTCTTTATACAAACCATCTTCTCCTCCAAAAATGATGTCATCAACAAAAATTTCAATAACCAAGATGTCTTCATTAGTCACTTTGAAATATAAGTTGTCATTAGGATTACCTTTAGTGTAACCAAGCTTCAAAAGATATTTGTCCAGTCTAGCTTACCAAGCTCTAGGAGCTTGCTTCAATCCATATAAATATTTCCTTTATCTGCAAACCATATCTTTATCATTTGTCAATGAAAATCCATCAGGTTGTTCACTGTAAACTTCCTCTTCAAGATCACCATTTAGAAATGCACATTTTACATCCATTTGATAGACTTTATAGTTATTGTGTGCTGCAAATGCAAGAAATAATCTGACTGCCTCAATTCTGGCTACCGGTACAAAGGTTTCATTGTAATCAATTCCCTCTTTCTATGAATATCCTTTACACACTAATCTTTCTTTTTTTCTGATTACCTTACCATCTTCATTAAGTTTATTTTTGAATCCCCATTTAGTTCCAATTACATTTTTATCTTTAGGCTGAGGAACGAATGTCCATGTATTGTTCTTTTCAATTTTTTCTAATTCATCTTCCATAGCTTTAATCCAATATTTATCTTCACATGCCTCAATAATAGATGTTGGTTCAATTTGAGAAATTAAGCATACCTTTTCATTTTCCAGTCTTCCTCTTGTCATAACTCCTTGATCCTTATTTCCAATTATCTGACTTTCAGAGTGATTCAGTCTTACATACTTGGGTGTGTTCACTTGTTGTTGTTCTTCAATCACTGTGGAATTCTCTGATGATGTCAGTGTGACTGGATCAACATTCTGTACCGGTGCACTCTGTATAGGTTCATTTGTGATCATCTCAACTGCTGGTTCAGAATCCATAGACCTTGAATTTCCTCTAAAGTGTTCATCTATCTTCACATTTGCACTCTTAATGATTTTTTGCAATCTTTTATTAAAACATCTATATGCTTTTTTCTTAGATGAATAACCAAGAAATATACCTTCATCACTTCTAGGATCAAATTTACCAATATACTCATCTCTCCTAATATAGATTTTGCTTCCAAATATTCTGAAGTACTTAAGAGTAGGAATATTACCAAACCATAATTCATAGGGTGTCTTACCAGTTTCATCTTTGATGTTAACTTTGTTGAAAGTGTAAACCATTGTATTCACTGCTTCTCTCTAATACACATGAGGTAGATTTGCTTCTGATATCATGCTTCTACCTACATCCAGAATAGTTCTATTCTTCCTTTCCACAACTCCATTTTGTCAAGGTGTCCGGAGTGCTGATAGTTGTCTTCTAATTCCATTCACTTCATAAAATGTATTGAACTCCTTAGATGTAAATTCACCTCCTTGATCTGATCTTAAACATTTGATTGTCTTACTAGTTTCATTCTCTACAAGTGCCTTGAATAATTTGAATTTCCCAAAAGCTTCTAATTTCTCCCTGAGAAAAGTAACCCATCACATTATAGAATAATCATCAATGATTATCCTAAAGTATCTATCTCCCTGTAGGCTTCTTGTTCTTGTCGGACCACACAAGTCAATATGAATTAAATCAAGAACATCATTGATTTTCTCAAAAATACTCTTGAAAGTTGTTCTAACTTGCTTTCCCATTTGGCATTCCTTACAAAGCAGATTAAGAGGTTTTACAATCTTAGGTAAATCCCTTACTACCTTAGATGAACTAATCTTTATAGTGCAATCAAAATTCACCTGATAGAGTCTTTTATGCTATAACCAACTTTCATCAATATGTGCAATCAAGCATGGATTTCCATTGTAAAGATATTACCTCTAGTTTGATTATCGGTTGTAATCTCCAAACCAGTTCTATTCATGATTTTGCATTTACCATTCTTGAATTGTAACTGAAATCCTTTTTCAACTAATTGACCAACACTCAAAAGATTATGCTTCAAACCTTCAACATAATATACGTTGTCAATATTGTGCTTACCATCAAAAGATATAGTGCCTTTTCCTCTGATCAAACAAGCTTTCTCATCTCCAAATATTACTAGACCTCCATTGTATTCCTAAAAAGATAAGAATTTACTTTTATCACCTGTCATGTGATGTGAACATCTAGAATCTATAATCCATTCATCCTTTTCTTCAATTTTAGCTGCCAGGGCCTTCTCTATTGGTCGAACAGTAGGTTCAGGTTGAACTTCTAATATTGCAACAAAAGCCCATCCATTGTCTGTCAATTATTCATCAGAATCCTCAGTAACTCCTTCATCAACATAATAACATGATTTGTCTCTATTCTTCTTAAATTTGTATCTTTGATATTTAGTGTTAGGTTTGTATGTTCTTTTAGCTTCTTCTCTCAATCTTACATGTCTGTTAGGACATCTAGATGCCATATGACCAACTTTATTGTAGTTAAAACATTTAAATGGTGATTTACCTTCATACTTACTTCTAATAGGACCTTTAGGGTTTTTCCTTGCAAATAGTGCCTCAAGTTCTTCCAGTTCTTCATTTTCCATCCTGATATCTTCAAGTTCTCTTGCATAAAGTAATTTCCAATTAGATTTATCAAATGATGATGATGATGCTTTGAAGGCTAAATCTATTTTAATTGTAGCAAAAGGACCAAATTCCTCAAGCTCAAATGCTGAAAGTTTTCCAACAAAGGTATCTCTAGATACTGATGTATTAGGCATAGTTCTCAACTCATTAATAGCAGTTACTTTCATTTTGTATGTTACTGGCAATCCTCTCAAAACTTTAGAAAAAAATTCATTAAACCTTTCCATAAAACCAAAAATTCTTTTATCTTCTTCCATTTTCAAATTTTCATACCTGACCTAGAAGCATTCCAGTTTTGCATTTTTTACAGTGGTATCTCCTTCATTCAATGTCTCCAGTTTATCCCAAATAGCTTTAGCAGTAGATCGATCTTATAATCCCATGATTTTCTGATCTAACAAGGTGCTCAAGAGTGATTCTCTTGTTTTGCAATCATTCTCTTGATCCTTACCCAATGTTGGTGGATTAGGTTGATTCAGTGTAGGACCAACATAGCCATTCTTTGTAACATCTCATATGTATTTTCCAATGCAATTCAAATATGTCTCCATTCTAATCTTCCATATACCATAGTTAGTTCCATCAAGTTTCAGACTGTCCTTCCTAAAAAGGTTATTTTTCAGAGAGTCTTCTCAAGTTGTTAAACTTCAGCAAAAAGAGGACTAGGCTCTGATACCAATTGTTAGGATGCAAAGGCAACTAAGAGGGGGGGGTGAATCAGTTGTCTATTAATTTCAACCCAAATATAACTTAATCAAACTTGATACATAATAACGGTAAACCAAACTTGATGTCAGTTAATAGCTTAATAGTAAATATCAATACCAGTGAAACTTAATGCATGAAACAAAAATAGAAACAACATCCACAACACATAACACAAAGAATTTTAAGTGGAAACCCTGTAAGGGGAAAACCCATGGTAGGAAACCTTACCCACAATCATATGATACTACTGCATATAGTATGTGTGTACAAATGGGGTCTGCACATGCAGAAAGCCCAACTGCCTAGAGCTCACTGCTCAATCACAAAATAAGAGTCACACTAACTACAATTGGATGAATAAATCCAATGATAATGTGCTGCTCAAAGTAGCATCTCCAATGATGAATTCAGTATGGGTTAAGCTCTGATAATCACTTTCTCTATGGTCTTTTCATAAGATCTTTAATATTCGCACATACCATGTTACATAACCATAACCTTACATACCATATCCTTGCATCTCACATTTGAGATCTTATATATATGCCAAAACGTAAGGCCAAATGTGTAGGTCGGCTAATTAAGAATATTATAATAAAATCAATTACAAGTAGGTCAAAATGTGATGCATCATGTTGGCTCAATGTAATTACAACAATACCAATTGATTAAATCATCTCCATAATGTGTCATGCTGATCTAGAATAGATAATGCATGCTGGTCCATAACCTAGACCAATTTGCCAGTAACAGCAAATGTGTCAACCCAATTAGACCAATAACTAGAATACCAAAACCAAGTGTCCAAACCATGTCTTTGACATAACCAAGTGATCTCCAGATGATAACAAGTCATCCTAAGTGTCGATGAACAATATAACCTATTGGTGAACCAAATACCTGTGATTGTGCATAAGTCACTGAACTTGCCGGTGAACATAACCAAGGACCTGCAGAAGGATAAGTATTGATAAGTGTTGACATCAATGACAAAACCAATGCAACAAATCCATAATACCAACAATCATTAGGGAGAATAATTGTGGAGCAACGACAGGTCATTTTGGTCTTGATAAGACCCTTGACCTTGTGAAAAGACATTACTACTAGCCTAAGTTGCAGGCAAATGTAAGGAAGTTTGTGGAGACATGTGTAATCTATGAGAAAGCCAAGGGGAAATCCACCAATGCAGGCTTGTACCAACCCTTACCCATTCCTTCTAGGCCATGGGAGAACATAAGCATGGATTTTGTGTTGGGTCTTCCTAGGACAAGGAGAGGGTTTGATAGTGTCTTTGTAGTGGTGGACAGATTTAGAAAAATGGCTCATTTCTTTCCATGCAAAACCTCTTGTGATACCTCATATGTTGCAGACTTGTTTTTCAAAGAGATAGTCAGGATACATGGATTACCTCTAAACATCTGATAAGGATGTGAAGTTCATAGGACACTTTTGGAGGACCCTATGGAGTAATTTGGGAACCAACCTAGATTTCTCATCCGCCTACCATCCCCAAATGGATGGACAAACTGAAGTTGTCAATAGGTCCTTGGGGAACCTATTAAGATGTTAGACAAGAAAACATGGAGAGAAATGGGATAACATACTATCATGAGCAGAGTTTTCATACAATGATACCATAAATAGAAGCACTAGGAAGTCTCCTTTCCAAATTGTGTATGTCATCCACCCAAGAGGTGTGTTAGATTTGAGAGAGTTACCCAAAGAAGAATCCATCAGTGTAGATGGTGAATATTTTGCATCATCTATCAAGGAGGTACATGATCAAGTGAACTCTCATCTCCAACAATCTGTAGAGAAGTATAAGGCTTATGCTGACAAGAAAAAGAGAGGTGCAGTTTGATGTTGGGGTCTTAGTATGGGTACATTTGAAGGAGGCAAGCACACCAAGCTCATGCAGTGGAAGATTGGACCATGTCATATTTTGAAGAAATTTTGATAGAATGCTTATGAAATCCAGCTTCCTCCTGATCCTGGATTGTCACCCATCTTCAATGTGTGTGTTCTTACACCTTACAAAGGCAATGTAAATTAAGAAGAAGAACCAATGCAGGTTATAGTAGATGATGATATTCCAAAGAATCATCCACCAAAGTTGAGTAAGGTTTTGGACAATAGAGTCAAAAATTGGACAAGGAACAAGGATTACATAGAATATTTGGTGGCTTGGAAGGGAAAACCGGACTCTGAAGTAGTTTGGATGACAGATAAACAAATTTCTAACCATGGTGCAAACCTTCAAACTTTGATCTCAAGTGGGCTTGAGATATCATTTCCCAGGGAGTATGGTGTAGGAGAACCTCTTCAACAAGCTAATCATGCAATTGATGATGAATAATAGGATCTTAGAGTCCTTGTGAATGTATTTTGTGTGTGAAATTTTCATGTATTCAATAAACACCTCACCATGTAAACCAATGTCACAAATTAGGCATCTTGATAAGCCAATTTGGACAATTTTGTCAATAGAGGTAGTAGGATGTTTGTTTTAGTGTTTGATAGGTTTATAGGGTATCTTAATGGTTTTTGGTTGATCCATGTTGTGTGGATCCCAAGCTCGTTGTGTTTGACAACTTTTGTGTCAAAATGCAACTTTTGAGAACAAAAGTGCAACTTTTCAAAGTTGGGTTGTTGTAAGCCTCTCAGTGGCTCCAACCTCCTCAAAATTTAGTTAGAAACTATTGGAGAGGGATATAAACCTTGTGAAAATTATTACCAAGATTATATGGATTGTGGTTTGAAGTTTGGAAGCAAATAAACACTAAATAAACTGAGTTTTCCCAAAAATTCTAAGTTTGCAGAGATTGTATGTCCTTGTACAGATTGAATTGGACAAAACCATTCCTAGAGTAGTTGGGGGGTTGAATAACCTTTTATTTCATGGTGGTATAAGGTCCTAAACATTTGTTATTAAGAATAACCCTTCAAATTTCTAACTGTTACCCAAAAAGTGAGGATTTGGCTAGGGTTTTAGACAAAAATGGTCATATCTTGCATTCCTTTCACCTAGAAGTTTCTTCCTTTGGTGGAGTGTAGTATTGGCCTATGTATTCTATTATTTTTAGGGGTTCTTGCATGGAATACTTGGTTGTGAGGAGTAATAGACAAATCTAGGTAGGCATCTCCATGTGACTACCTCATGCAAAATTAGGACAGTCACCCTGAAACCTTCTAGAGGTGGATTCTAGGAATGAAACCATGGAATTAGAAGTTATGTGAAATATTTTAGAGTTAAGGGAAAAATACCCACTAAATAGGGCTACTAGACTAAGGGGTAGGTTTCTAAAGGAGGTATAGGGCTTTAATGCCTAAGTCTAAAACCAATGTTTGGAATAGTCCCTAGTAGGCATGTATGGACCAATTCCAAATACTCCAAGTGTAGGAGTCATAGAGTGGTGCAATAGAGAAGTTGAAGCCTTTTACTCATCTTGAGTAGATACTAGCATAGTGGTTTCTGAGTAGTTCTACCCATAAGGTGTGGAGTCCTTCATTGTAGGATCCTTGTGGTCATTGGAGAGGTCAAAACTAAACCTATTGGACTTGTCCTTAGGTGTGTAAGAAGTCCTCTGCATCAGGCCTTCTTCTAGATCCTCTCTCCAAGGCTTCCAACCTTGACTGCAATGTTGCATTCTCACTTCGCATTTGTCTCATCTCTCTATACCTTAATGCTTCTTTCTCTCTCCTTTCTCTCCTCTCCATTTCGAAGTTCTATCTGAAGTCTTGGTTCTCCCTTTCTATTTGTTGTTTTGGAGGCATCTTGTCTATACCCCAACTCACTACACAACTTCTCCCTCTTCCTTACTTCCCACAAGAATCTACTAGTGGCTCTGATACCATTATGATGCAGAGGTATTAGATCCTTTCACAAATATCAATTCATCTTACACTTTAGTCTTCAAACCACAAGGGTTCACTAGGTATACTTCCACACAAAGTCCTTTTAAAACACCAAAACTTAATCCCAACTTCCAAAAATTTAAAACCAATTCCTAGGGTCTTCTCACACTCTAAAAAATCTGAATTAGGAGGTTATACACATCCAATAAATTAGTTGACTTGCTAACCCTTACACAGGTAACTAGGTAGGCCAATTCCTAGTAGCCTTGTTCAACGGGTAATATTCCCTTTACTCAAAATTCTTCCAAAACACTTGACAAAAAATTTACATTTCCTAATACCCTTTTGGGAATAAAATAACATATGTGAAATTCAGATATGAACCCTTTGGACTAACTATACAGACCAATACCCTGCTATTGCACATTTAGGCCTAATTAGGCCACTTTTACAAAGCAAGTACCAACATATCAGCTCCCCTCAATTCAAAAAATTAAAATAGTCTTAGGTTTGGTCTCAAATAAAATTATTTTCTCACTTGTTTGGGCATCCACTCTTATTTGACACGTCAGACCCCTAACCCTCTTATTTAGGCCTTCAAAACTAGGGCCTCGTCAAATCCACTCTTCCAATCAGTTTTAGAACTTATCCTTCATGATTCACCATGTATTTGGAATTTAATAACATATTCCATACTCATATAGTTCCCTCATTAAGGCCAATCTCCTGCTGCTACACATATGCCATCATTTCCATGCACCTTTCTCACACAACCTTGCACTTGAAAGGTGATCACCCTTGATGCCAATGCCATCCCTACACACATATGGTTACTACTTGATATTTTAAAACATATTGGATCTATTCCACAAGTTACATTAGGGATAGAAAGTCAAATGGATCATTCGTCCATGAGAGACCTCAAAATCCAATAAAATTGCCAAATAATAGTTTTGAAGAAAGTCAACTATTTATGCACAAAATGAATTGATGAAACCTTAGAAATGACTTAAAATAATTATTATAAAATCTATAAAACACTTTTCAAAGAGTGCAGACCAAAATAAAGAAATAAAACAAAGATATGTTTTAGATTTCATTCAAGAATGCTGGGGAAAACGTTGAATTTGATTGCAGTAATTTTGTATTGCAAAGATCAATCTTCAAAATAAACTCTAGAAACCTCTCCTCACATTGGAAGGAGGTTTTTAAATTTATTTTTACCCCCAAACCAAAAATAACTCCCATAACTACCCAAGAACCAAATAGCCTTTGGAAATCCACCATTTTGAAATTGCAAAAATTGACAATGTTTGACATAACTAGAAAATCTTTCTCAAGTTGACTTTATGACATCAAAAATGTAACCTAATGAATTAAACATATTTAAAAGACTTGAAGAGCCCCAAATTGACACCTAGTATGCCTTCTTAACATTTATTACATATTTTTTCTCATTTGACAACATTGACACAATTTTGACAATTTTGACACAACTAGACAACTTGACTCAACTTGACTCAACCATGACAAATATTTGCTTTACATGCCTTATTACATTTTTTTAGTTCTTAAATGAACCTCATTGCATCCATCCATGCCTTATATACATGTTAGACATTATAGGTGTCAGCATTGTGTTGTCATTGATGTCAACTGATATGGGGTGACTATCGATATGAGAGATATATGTGCAGCAGTGTCATGGATGAGTACAGGATGAGATATCTTTGATATCATTTTGTGTTGTAGGACACTGGTAAGGTAAGGATGCAAGACATTGACAAAGTAAGGAAGAGAATTTCATTCAGATGGATGACCACTTGTTTTATTGGTACGCAAGTTAGTGTCTAACTTGTGTGGATGAAATGAATAGGTTATCGCTATAGTGCATCATCGGTAAGGAAAGAATGTCAACTAGTAAGTGATGTGTTGACATGGGGAAGACAGTTCAACCAAGTAAGGTTGTTTTCAACTGGCAAAGATCATGACTAGTGTACAAGGAGGATGGGCAAGGTGTTTGAGTTATTGTTTGAGATGAAGAGGTGAAATGCTACCTAAATCATATCAACACTGGAGGAGAAGGATGAACGGCTCATCCATATACTATAAGTTTGTAGAATAGAAGGTCTTCCACCAGATGAAGATGTAGTAATCATGAGAAGTAATGACTGATAGTGAATGTGCCCACATCGGATCACATGTGCATGTTTGAAGGTTTGTTGCACAAATAAGGAAGCCACATGAGTGCACTACAAGATGTAGATGACAAGGACTCACTCCCACCAGTAAGTGGAACTTATCTCCTATTATGCATCATAGTCATGTGAGATAAGGAAGATGAGGCAAAGGTAGGTGTTTTAAGGCTCACACTAGATCTTCTAGTGAATGAAAAGAAGGCCTTAAGTGCATGAAATCATGGATATGCACTAGACCGTATGAGAAGGAATGTTGAGATACTGATATAGATGAAGAGTGATGAGTTTGTCACTCTGACAAACTGGTTGAGATATGGTCTGAGATGATTAGGAAGAATGCAAGGCTGAGAAGATGCAAATTGAGGAGAATGGCTTGATTAAAGACGAAGTTTATGGAAGATTGATGATATGGCATCATCAAGAGTGCTTACGGGTATGTAAGTCAGTAGGAAATATGGACAAGGTGTCGATGAAGAAAACTCCCCATCTGATGAAGATGTGCATAAGGTGGGTTAGTAAGAGTGTTGATCGATTGAGTAGTCCACTAGAAGAGAAGCAGAGTGCAAGGTTGATGATAGACTGGTTTGAGGGTTTAACCGGTAGAGTTAGTAAACCGGTAGAAGAGAAGAACTGATTGAATGTTTGGTTAGTGATTCCTGTACTGACACAACAATCCAAGGTGGGAGTTGGTAGACATGGATGCCATGTTGGATTAAAGGTGGAAGAGTTGCATGCAATGATAGATGGAATGTAAACTGATGAGGTAGTTGCAGGGTTGGTTGAAATTAATGGAAGATCTTGTAATTCATGGGATGTGTTGTTGAGTTTTTGCAGAGGTTTGCAGCTCAAGGTCTGGAGGACAACTGAGATCCAACTCAGAATTGTTGAGGAGATCAAGTTAGTAGAAGGAAACTACAAGATCAATCTTGGTGTTTGACCAAGAGATCAGTCGATAGGGTGAGAAGAAGATTGCCAAAGATAGAAGGCGTGATCAAGAAGGCATGACAATGGCGGGATTGATTGATAAGTTACAGTTCATCAATCTAGGAGATCAGATTGGACAAGATCTAATTGGATTTGGTTTTCCTCGAGGTTGATGAGGAAACCCTAACCACCTGAGATTTGAATTATCTTTTGGCAGAAAAACTAGTCTATAAATATGCAAGCCAAAATTAGAGATGCTTGTTGCTGGATGAGAGAGTAGGTTGCTGAAGAGAAGAAGATAGTGCTTCTATGAAGTGATTAAGTGATACTTCTGCATGTGAGAGAAAATCAATCAAGTACTCAATGAGTATCTAAGAAGAGAATGAGTGAGAGGTAGAATCGGGTTGAAGTATTCAACCGGTAGCAATGCAAAATCGGTAGTGTTCATACCGGTAGAGTAAAAGTGAAGGAAGTGGTAGAGAAGGAAAACATATAACTGGCAGAGTATAGTACCGATAAAAAGCAGAGCAGTGAGGTCTAGTAGAGAAGAATAGATGAGAGGTGAACCGGTAGAGTTTACCGGCAAGCAGAGCAACATATGTTAGGATTCCCAAAGATACTGAGAGGGGGGGTGAATTAGTATCTAACCGGTTAATGGATTTTCTTAACTTATTAAATGAATTGCATCTCAAAATAGTATACCGGTAAACAAGAATTAATGCAGTAAATAATAACAACAACCACAACATAGAAAGCACACCATAACACAATATTTTTAATGAGGAAACCCAGTGTGGGAAAATCCTCGGTGGGATTTGTGACCCACAATATTTGCTTACTAGCCAATAAGTGAATATTACTATTACAATAGGGGCTTGCACATGCAGGAAGGCCAACTGCCTAAAGCTCACTACTTAAATACAAAAGAGAAGTCTCACTGACTTACAAAAGGTGGATTATATAAATCCAATATCATGTACTGCTTCGGATCAGCATCTACTATGTCAGGTTTAGTACTAGTTTAAGCTCTGCAATAATAATAAACCTTACTTTACAATCTACCTGAATATTCGCACATGATATCCATCTACATATCCTCATTACAAATGTTCTCTAATATCTCATACTTATATATGAGCCTTATTACAATATTCCTTGTCGGCTTACCAAAAGATATGACAATTAATTACAAAATATAATAAACAAAATCCTATCAGCCAAGGTGTCTGTAATCAATCTTTTCGGTGTCGGTGAATTGTATGTCGATGTAGAGTTTGTCGGTGTCGGTGCCTGCTGAATTCATATGATTGTAAGGTTGACATCAATGACAATACCTTCAATCACCTACAATTTCTCATTGTAGTGTGAATTTGCCAACAATCTCCCCCTTTGGCATTGACGGCAACACTCATGAGAAAAAGCCAAAAAGTATATCCTAAAGTGTTGTCCAAAATTTGTCTTACCAAAACTGTGTTACCAGAACTATCTGCTTCAAAATTGAGTTCTCCCTCTTAGCAGATGATCTCTTTTGTTATCCTTTTTCTCATCCTCAATTGCTCCCCCTTTAGCATCAATGACAAAGGTTGTCATTCAATGTCAACTGAGTGTAGTTCTTACCTAGTTCCTTGCAACTGGTGGGTTACAATCTGATAAATGTCCACTAATGCAAAATTTAGATTGTTGCTGAATCTTTCACTATCCTTTATTGTTGCTTCTATTCTCTGAATTGTACCAGTGAGTATGTGCATTTACTCTTCTGATGTCTTAAGTCTTGGAAGAAGAGCCTCATAAATCTCTTTTCTCAAAGAGATGAGGTTATCTAGTTTAGGATCTAGTTTGCACTTCAAATCCTTTGCCTTAGATTTTATTCTTTCTTTATCTTTTTCCAATTTTTTAATTTTCTCCTGAAAAAATGTAATTTATTTTTCAACTATGGATAATGAATCTGATGATCCTATTAAATTGTTAGCAATATTATTTATTTCCTTATGTTCTTTGCTGATCTCTAAATCTATGTCCTTTTTCAAAAGGTTAGTCTTAAATGTATCTTTGTACAGTTTCTTAAATTCCAAAATTGTTCTGCCAAGTACTGGTAATAAGGTTTCCATGTGTTCCTTATTCTTCTTGACTGTTTCCTCAAATATCTTTTCCTTTTCTTTATTCATTTTCTCACTGAAGGTGTCTTCATTTATCTGATCCAGTGTTATTAGGTTGCCAGTTATATACTTAGGCAATGTGTCTAATTGGCTCAAAGAATCTTTATTTTCTATGTTACACTTTGGAGCTATCATCTTCAAAATTGGTAAAGTGTCATCAATAGCCTTATATGCCTATGCATTACACTCTGTTATTTTCTTTATTGAGTCTAATAACACCTTTGTTACATTAGTAGGCCTAAATTTAGTTAAGGATGTTCTGGCTGACTGTCCAACTATCTTCACAATCTGCAATCCACCGGTGGTAGTGATAGCTTTGCTTTCCTCTTTCTTTGGAGGATCAGTTTGAGTTAGCATTTCTACTACCAGAGGTTTGGGCTTGTCAGATGTAGCTGGTGGCACTGTCTGTGAAGGAGCATGTTGCTCTTCCTATTTCTCAATGTTTATCTCAGTATGAACTTGTTGCTCAATCGGTTTCTTAGTGTTCTCTCTTGATGGTTTCTTTGTTTGTGCCTCTAAAGATTTTACTATGTTATCCACTGCCAGTTTTTTTGATTGTAACTCTAATTTATCTACCGATTTCTCTTTTTTTACCTCTATACTATCTACTCCCAGTGACTCGGTAGTTGTTCCAATTTCAGCGGTTGTTGGTAGTTCAATGGATGCATCAGTATGCACACCTGTGGTATCTTCCTTTCCTGTGTCCAGGGGATCATTTGATTTTTTGGTTTGTTGTTCTGCACTAATTTCAATGTTTTCAACTATAATATTTTCTACCAGTGGCTCAATTGTCACATCTCTCTTTTCAGTTGTTTCCTTATCCACCACAATATTGACTTCCTATGTTTCAATGTTCATTGTGTATAACACCTCAGAATTAGGGTTGGTATCCTCATGTGGTGTATCCATACTCTCTGTTGTCGGTTGGGTGTCAACAGTTTGTACCGGTGGAGTATCAAAAGGATGTGGGAGCAAGTTATCAGTTATCTTTATGCTTGGAGGTCCACCTACCTTTCCTTTCCCCTTATCCTTATCTTTTTTCTTTGTATAGACAAAAAAATTTTTTGGTCTCTCAAGCTCTTCTTGTTTTTCTTTCTCAACAAAAAATATATCTCACTTATCTGCAGTGTCTTTTGATATCTCATTAATTCTTCCTTCCATTAATGCTACATGTCGGTGACCGGTTGAGAATACAGTCTGGTTGGCCTCACTGATCAGCTCATCAATCTCTTGAGTTGAGTTCATTGGGTGAACTGCAAGTAGGTTTTCTATTTTGATCTTTTTATCTAATTCCACAATAGCTATCCTTCGAGCTTCTATCCTTCTATACAAGTCATTTGGTACATCATCAATAATTTCCATCAAAAATTTCTTATAGATATCAAGATGTAGTATAACACTATTCTCTATACTTTCTTTTTCATCATTTTAAAATGTGTTATACAACTTGTTGATGTTTGTCAATTTGCCATCTTCAGTTATCTCATTCAGAAGTTTGTCAAAATGAGGAATAACCCATTTCACTTTTCTTTTCTTTGGGGTCAATTTCTTATCCAGACGCCTAACTGCCTATTGTTTTTGTCTTATCCTTTTGGGTATAGGTGAGGGTACTGGTGAGGGTTTTCTCTTTCTTTCTACCCTTTTGAATTTAGCTGGTATCTCACTATCTAAGGAAGTGGCAACAGGTGAAATATGTGTTTCCAGTTGTAGTCCTTCCAATTCGCTCTTCTTAATACCAGTTTTGTTCAATACATCCTCTTTGATTGCTTTGGCCTACCTTGTTCCTTTCCTGACTATCTGTTCAGTTTTCTTAATCCTTTTCTCTGATTGGATTTTTCTTTCTATGGTTTTAGCATTGCCAAATACTTTTTCTTTTAGTTCCTTAGGAGCTTCTACGAGGGCTTTTGCATAGGTTTCAACTATGTTCTCATCTTCCTGATATCCCATCTCGGTAACCCAAACTGTCCTAGGGACAACTGCCTCCATTCAAATTTTATCTTTCTTGATCACAAAGCATATCTCCTTTTGGTATTTGTCAACAATATATTGAGATAGCCTTATTCTAGTCTTCATCCTAGCCTTCAAAGTTTGAATATGTTCATTTATATTCTTTTCCTTATAATCTCCCATGTTGTTTAGTATATCTAACAGTCATTTTCCTACTAGTATATCAAAACCAAAATCTTTCCTAACAATACTAGGAACTTCCTTAGTAATGTACACCATTAAACATACAAGAAGGTTGCCAAATATGAAAGTCCTTTTCTTATCTCCTTTAATTTTCTTTAAATTGTCTATCAGTTCATCTTTTAGCCATTCACATACATCAATCTTTGCATTGTTATTCACCATGTCATATGCACTTTTGATACACAAGCTAGAAACTAAGTTTAGTCGGTTGGCATGTGTAGTCTTGTATCCAAGAATCATTCTAACAAATCTAACATTGATATCTTTTACATCGTTTACTCTCAGGGATCTTTTGTCAAAAGTTGCACCAGTTAGGATCATCACAGTGTCATTTGGAACCTTTTTAGTTTTGTCAGGACTACTACTAGTGGAAGGTAAGCCTGTCACTTCCCTAGCTGCCTCTTTGGTAATCTTATGGATGGAATCCAACCAAAATAACTCCTCATGTACTATGCTCAAGACAATCCTTATCACTTCCTTAGGAAAATCAGGGATATTGAGACTGTCCACAAACCCTAGGGTTTCCACTATCTTGTGTTCCTATTTAACATTTCCATGTTCATCACGAATTACAGTCCTATACATGTTCTTAATTTCATCATCTCCTAGTTCCTCAATATGACAATGTGTATACATTCTAGGATCTTTTGCATAAACTACTCCCTTAGGTATTTTTGAAAATGCTCCTAGGGTATCATCTTTCTTTGCAATTTTGGGAATAAGTTTGAACACGGGTCTAGGGAACTTAATAACTTTAATCATAGTAGAGTTTGCAATGAATTCAGGTGTAGAGGAGGAAGCCTTTGTTATAAATACCTTAATCTACCTTTAGGATGATTTTCTTGGATGATTTGCTTCACTTCTCGTTATGGATTCCTTCGCTCAGGGTTTTCGCGCTCTCTAGATGTTTGAATGCTATGTGAATGAAAAAAGAGCCAAAACACTTTCTTTATAGTGTCATTTCCTTCAACTACCACATTTAATGCTTGTCGGTTAAGTGAAAAATTAACTTGAATATGTCAGTAAAGAAGTATTTCAACTTCTCATCATCAACCAAGGGTAATATAGCATGTTTTTCAATTTGTTTCCACACCTCCAAAGGATTGTTTCTCAGTTAGATGAAGAATCTCCTGTCAGTGAAGTGATACTATGTTCTACCAGTGAAGGAATAGCTTCATTAACATTCATGTCTGACTTTCTAATCGATTGTTTTGAAAATTATTGCTTTACCTCTTCAACCTTTTCTTTACCTTTCAAACTGGGTCCTTTGTTATTTGTCGGTGATGCCTTACCTCTACAAAATTTTGCAATATGTCCAGTCCTATTACATGCATAACAAGTCACATTGTTTTTCTAAATATCTTTTCCATATCCTATGCCGATATGTGTTCTGAATTGATTAGATAAGTGTCCAAATCTTCCACAAATATAACATCTTACATTCATTCTGCAATTTTATGAGTTATGACCAGTGATGCATTATTATTCTAATGGTTTCTAGATTTGCACTGATTTGCTTTATGACCATACTTGTTATAGTTAAAGCATTTCCCATTGAATTTATAAGCATTAGGTTGTCTTACCTATTTACTATGATCATGATTGTTTGTAGTACTAGAGCTTTCACCAACTTCAAAGACAAGGCCATTAGTGTCTCCATTATGTTTCTGATTTTTTAGCATGTCATCAAGTTCTTCTGAACTTTTCTTGAATTTCTCCTTGTGTTGATTTGCAATAGCCAGCTCATTTTCCAAGATTCATTTTTGTCTCATGAGTTCAGTTCTATCATTTTGTGTATGCATAAAATCTATCTTCAACATATCATTTTCGTGACTGAGTCTTGTGTTTTTATTTCCAGCATCATTGAGTCTTCTAACCAAGTCATCTTCATTCTTCTTTCTATCTTCAATGTCTTTACAAAATCTCATGGTCATATCTTGCATCTCATTTTTCATTGTATTGTTTTCTTGTCTTGGCTTGTTCACAAGGTCATTAAGAGTTTCTTTCTCATCATCATCACTCTGCATCTTCTTAGAAAGTTCTCTTCTTTTGTTCCTAGCAATAGTGAGATTTTTCTAAAGTCCTTGAATGATTTCTTGTGCAGCCTTCAGATCATCTTCAAGTTTCATATTTTTCAACTTTCTGCATCATAGCCTACAAGAGATGTTTCTAGTTGCTTTATCAAGTGTTCCATCTCTACTGGTGTCAGAATCTTCCTCAAGTTGTTGGGTTTTTGAAAATAGAGGACCAGGCTCTAATACCAATTTTTAGGATTCCAAAAGATACTAAGAGGGGGGGTGAATCAATATCTAGCCAGTTAATGGTTTTTCTTGAATTATTAAATGAATTGCATCTCAAAACAGTATACAGGTAAATAAGAATTAATGCAGTAAATAAGAACAACAACCACAACGTAGAAAGAACACCATAACATCATTACGAAACCCGATGTGGGAAAAACCTCAGTGGGATTTGTGACCCATAATATTCACTTATTGGTTAATAAGTGAATATTACTGTTACAATAGGGGCCTGCACATGCAAGAAGGCCAACTACCTAAAGTGCACTACTTAAATACAAAAGAGAAGTCTCACTAACTTACAAAAGGTGGATTATATAAATCCAATGTCATGTACTGGTTCAGATCAGCATTTGCTATGCCAGGTTCAGTACCGGTTTAAGCTCTGCAATAATCATAAACCTTACTCTACAATCTACTTGAATATTGGCACATGATATCCATCTACATATCCTCATTACAAATGTTCTCTAAGATCTCATACTTATATATGAGCCTTATTACAATATGCCTTGTTGGCTTACAAAAAGATATTACAATTAATTACAAAATATAATAAACAAAATCTTGTCGGCTAGGGTGTTGGTAATCAATCTTTCAGTGCCGGTGAATTGTATGCCGATGTAGAGTCTATTATTGCCAGTGCCTGCTGGAGTCATATGATTGTAAGGTTGTCATCAATGACAATACCTTCAATCACCTACAATTTCTCAATGGAGTGTGCATTTTCCAACAACATATAAGAGCAGCAGAAGAGTGAACCGATATAGCAGAGAAGGTATCTATCCAGCAAAGTGAGGTATATGAAACGGTTGCAAGATTCACTCATAATAGAATGATTAATTTTGTATCAAAAGTTATATTTGAGATCATTGAGTTGTAGCTCAGTGCATGGGTTGTATCTCCCTTGCGTTGTAGCTCCCTTGGGTTGTATCACATGAACAAGTTAGGGTTTGGTGCTCCTTATGTTGGTGCCCTAAACCAGGGGTTGTAGCTCCTTGGGTTGGTGCCCTAAACATTATAACATAGTTTTGATTGTTAGGGTGGATTAAAGTAGTAGACTCTAGTAGCATTGCTCACCAAGGTTTTTCCCATCTTGGGTTTTCCTCGTACATACTATTGGCAAATGCACACTCCAATGAGAAATTGTAGGTGATTGAAGGTTTTATCATTGATGGCAACCTTGCAATCATATGATACTGGCAAGACAATTTATTGGCACTAGCAATGACAAACTCTACACTAACACACAAAACACTGGTAGTGAAAGGAAGGATACTGACACCTAGACCGACAGGAATTTTGTTGATAATATATTTGGTAATTAATTGTAAATCATTGTAACCTGACATGGCGAGTTGTAATATGACTCATATATGTATGAGATCATTATAGAACATTTTTTAATAGTATAATAGGTGAAATTACGTAGACCTAATATGCGAATTATAGGTTAAGGGTTTATGTATGAAGCAGGCCTAAAATTGATACTAGATCTGGCATAGAAGATGCTAATTTGAGGTAGTACAAGACATTGGATTTGCATAATCCATTTTGTAAGTCAATGTGACTTCCTTTGTAATTGAGTAGTGAGCTCTAGGAACTTGGCCTTCCTGCATGTGTAGGCCCCTCTTGTAAAACAATAATATTCCCTTATTGGCCAGTAAGTAAATATTGTGGGTCATAAATCCCACCAAGGTTTTTCCCACACTGGGTTTTCTTGTTAAACTACTGTGTTATGGTGCGCTTTTCATGTGGATGTTGTTATTCTTGTTTATTGCATTATTTCTAGTTTACCAGTACACAGTATTGATATGCTTTACATGTTTTAAATCAGGTAAATTCATTAACCGGTTAGATACTGATTCACCTCCCCCCTCTCAGTAATTTTGACAAATATTTTTCAGATTGTAACCCACCAGTTACAAGAATCCAGGCAAGACTCTACTAACAATGAATGACAACCTTTGTCATTGATGTCAAAGGGGGAGTAGAAGAAATGAGAAAAATGATCAACAGATGACACCATCAGCTTAGGGGGAGCTTATTTTTTTTTTTGGTAACACAGTTTTGGTAAAACAATTTTTTTGGCAAATCTTTTTGGATATCAGTTTTGGACACTTGTTGATTTTTCTCATGAGTGTTTCCATGAATGCCAAAGGGGAAGATTGTTGGCAAATGTACACTCCAATGAGAAATTGTAGGTGATTGAAGGTTTTATCATTGATGGCAACCTTGCAATCATATGATACTGGCAAGACAATTACAGACACCAGCAATGACAATCTCTACACTGGCACACATAACATCGGCAGTGAAAGGAAGGATACCGGCACCCAGGCTGACATGAATTTTGTTGATAATATATTTTGTAATTAATTGTAAAATCATTGTAAGCCAACATGGTGAGTTTTAATATGACTCATATATGTGTCAGATCATTGTAGAACATTTTATAATAGTATAATAGGCAAAATTATGCAGACCTAATATGCAAATTATAGGTTAAGGGTTTATGTATGAAATAGAGCTAAAACCTATACTGGATTTGGCATAGCAGATGCTAATTTGAGGTAGTACAAGACATTGGATTTGCATAATCCATTTTGTAAGTTAGTGTGACTTCTGTTGTAATTGAGCAATGAGCTCTAGGCACTTGGCCTTCCTGCATGTGCAAGCCCCTCTTGTAAAACAGTAATATTCCCTTATTGGTCAGTAAGTGAATATTGTGGGTCACAAATCCCACTGAGGTTTTTCCCACATTGGGTTTCCTCATTAAACTACTATGTTATGGTATTCTTTTCATGTGGATGTTGTTATTCTTGTTTATTGCATTATTTCTGGTTTACCGGTACACAATATTGATATGCTTTACATGTTTTAAATCAAGTAAATTCATTAACCAGTTAGATACTGGTTCACCCCCCCCCCCCCTCTTAGTATCTTTGGGAATCCTAACACATACTAGTGTTATGAGATTTCACTTTGTGTGTGATTGTATTTGTATTGGTCTCCCCACTAACCGGTAAGTCTTCATTAATTTAAATCTAATAATCGGTATGCTCACATAGGATAGTTAAAGGGAAAATTTTGAGAACCATTGATTCATCCTCCCCTTTCAGTGGTACATTGTGTCTAACAATTGGTTTCAGAACCTAGGTACCCTATTTATCAAGCTTTCTCTTGCTTGGGTAGATTATGGGTTAAGGAAACATTGGTCTTTTTAGTGTCAATCCTTGCTCTAGTTTTTTATGATTTAAATTATTCTATTTGGAGTTGTAGAATGGAAGTATACTTGTCCTCTCTAGGGTTTGATGTATGGATGTTAGTTGTTAATGGTATCCCTAGGAATGTCATTCCTCCCATCGGCTATGAAGAAGAAAGAAGATGCATGTGCAATGAAGAATCCATGAAGGATATATTCAGTGGGCTCACCGGTGATGTTTCCTCACATGTGGATAAGTGTAAATCGGCAAAGAGTCTATGGGATAGAATAAGGAAGCTCTATGGAAATGAACCTTGCACCACTAGATTAGTGTGTGAGAGTGTGAATAATATTGCAGCAAACACATGAACAGATCATGAAGGCAGTTCCACTAGGAGCCTCAACATTGATGAAGAAGGAACCCACCTTTTCATCGCTCAAGAATCTAAAGATGAGAGGCACACATCTGAAAGTGATAAGCCAAATAGATCCCACCAAAAAGATGTGTTTGATAGTGAAGGTGATGAAGATGATGAAGCAGAAGTTGATCTTGAAGGATATCTTGTAAATTCACTTGAAGAACTCAATAGAGTAAGAAAGGAATACAAGCTATTCAAGAATGTTGTTATAGTGGAGAAGAACTATTTGATAAAATTCCTAGAATAATTTAAGGAATGCTTCTCAGAGTTGAAGTCTCAAGAAGGCACTAAGGTGTGTCGGTGTAAACATCTAGCATCAAGGCTAGAAGTAAAAAATTGAAGAATATTAGTAGCTTCTTGTAGAAATGGAGATTCTCTGAAATGACCTTGAGAAATGTCAGCATGAGCTCAAGGTAAGAATCTTGTTTGATGGTAGTAGTGATGCCTTGGACAAAATGTTGAAGAAGCAAAAGCATGCCAAGGATACTGAAGGTTTAGGAAATGGTGTCGGTGAATTCTCCACCAGTAGGAATCTCCCCCACAATGACATTATGTTTGTCTCCTCAAATGGAGAAAACAAATGCCAAACCTTCACAGTGAGAAATACTCCCTGGAAGATGGTTTATCTAAATAGAACTTGTAAAGACTTGCAAACAAGAATAAAGACTGATGCTGTAAGAAGGAGGAACAATGCAGATCCCAAAGATAAAGGGAAGATGGGATAAGACAGCTTAACCAAAAGCAAGATAATGAGAAGACAACTAAGAGGACCTCCTATCGGTAGAGGACAAAGAAATAATACCACCCATAGGGAAAATAGAGTATGGAAGAAGAAGAGACCAAATGGAAGAGCTGTACAGAATGGACAACCCAAGATTCATCCTCAAAGAGGGAGAAGTAGATATTCTAGACCAATAAGATCTCCCCATGCATGGAAGAATAAATTTTTTAAGTCATATGCCATCCTTTATTGGTTATTGCTTTGCATGTAATGTTGATGGCCATAAGGCAAGGGAATGTAGAAGGAGATCTAGAAGGAATAATCTAGGATCTCATACCCATCATTCATATGAGAAATATATATCCAGGGGTAGATACATGCATGTCCCCTCTCCTGGTTATGTAAATATTGTTTGTCATAACTGTAAAGGAATTGGCCATAGAGTGTTCGAATGTAGGAAGAGGAACCTGCAGTCACATGTAGGTTAGTGTAACAACTATGCTATGTAGATAGGTGGATACATAGCATATAATAGTCAGAAACCTGCATGGAACCAAAGGAGAAATGTCATTGTAGGAACAAGAGGTCCACTAGTTTCAGTTGCTAGTCACAGTAGCATGACCAAGAGAAGATGGTCAAACTAGTATGTTAAGAAATTCCCCACTCATGAAGTTGGGATGAATGTTGTGTGCTACTATAGCACTGCTTTTGTGTGTGATATAGAGTCCAGGAAAGGAAGGACCCATTAGCAGAAGAAGGAAAGACCTACTCCTAAGCCTGAAAATGGTAAGAAGATTGAGACAAAGTAGGTGCAAAGAATAAAAAACGTGAACCGACACTGTGCATTCAATGCACAGGTAATTTCTCCTAAGGCCTAAAGGAGATGCAAAACCTCAAGGGGAGTAACATACTAACTAGATCATTCACCCCCTCAGTGGAAGGGGACACATGGAAAGACAAAATGTTGTTGGTATGAAGGAAGAAAAAATTAGATGATAAGTGTGTGTAGAGGTTTCCTTGACTAAACACCTATAGAGGAATGTTGGATCTGTACTGTTGTGTCAATATATGTTCAGATAACAATTGAAATTAGATACAAAATGACACAAAAGGTCAAGAGTCATAGGAAGGTGCTCCATTAGTGTTAGTGGACCAGTATAGGAAACTAGAAGGTACATGATGTTACTGACATGAGGGCTAATAGGTACTTGTAGGCTATGTAAGACAATATGGTTGGATATCATTGCAATAGCCTTGATAACATGGATCATGTCATAAGTTGTGATGGATATAATAGAGCTAAAGATCATCAGATGATCACACTTGCATAGCTCAATTGGTATATGGAGATGATTGGAGCCCAAGTATTAGACCTCACCGGAGTTGAGAACCTGAGATGTATGACTCAGAGGGAGTTCAAGTGCTTATGATGCAAGGCTGACATGCCTGAACTTGAAAGTGTAAGTGCAGTGGTTGCCTAAACTATAGATGATGGAAGTTATAGTAGGAATAGCCAGGAGAGTTTCATTGTTATGGGTATCTACTTGTCACTTGGATGGTTGTATTGATAGTACAATCACACTTGATTCTAAAGAAATTAAGGATCAAACAAGAGGTGACGCAATTTGACTAGCAGGTGAGTAGTATTCACTGACACATCCATCTGCAATTGAGTATTTTAACAAATGGTATAAAATTTGCATGCTCAATTGGTGTCAGTTTATGGTTGAGTCCTCCATCTCAAGTGATGTGACTTGAGAAGATTTAATAATTTGTGACAAATGGTATAAAAGGAGGAGAGACATCCAGTAAAGAAAAAGGGGGAGAAATAATTATGTCAGTGCCTAGTAAATGCAAGGAGGAATGATACCCTGACAGTGCCCTTTTCCATTATTGTCAAATGGGGAGAAGAATTCTATAGTATACAAAATACTACATGTGTGAGAATCCATCGATTATAGAAATGGGGAGAATGATTATGTAATATGTCAGATACTACATGAGTTGTCATCAATGCCAAAGGGGGAGATTGTTGGCATTGTATTGTCATTGATATCAACCGGTATAGGATACCTACCAGTATGAGAGATGTATATGCAACACTATCATGGAGGAGTACAAGATGAGATGTCTTTCATATCACTTTGTGTTGTAGGACATCGGTAAGGTAAGGATGCAGGACACCGAAAAGGTAAGGAAGAGAATGTCATTCAGATGGATGACCACCGGTGTTACTAGTAAAAAAGTTAGTGTGTAACTTGTGTAGATGAAATGAATAGGTTACCGGTATAGTGCATCACCCATAAGGAAAGGATGTCAATTGGTAAGTGATGTGTTGACATGGGGAAGACAGTTCAACCAAGTGAGGTTGTTGTCAACTGGAAAAGCTCATGATCAGTGTACAAGTAGGATGGGCAAGGTGCTTGAGCTATTGTTTGTGATGAAGAGGCAGAATGCTACCTAAATCACATCAACATAGAAGGAGAAGGATGAATAGGTCATCAATATACTATAAAGTTACAGAATAGAAGGACTTCCACTAGATGAAGATGCAATCATTATGACAAGTAATGACTGATAGTGAATGTTCCCACACCGGATCACATGTTCCTATTTAAAGGTTTCCTACACAAATAGGGAAGCCACATGAGTGGACTGCAGGATGTCGATGACAAGGAATCACTCCCACCGATAAGTGGAACTTATCTCCTTTTATGCATGGTGTGCATCATAGTCATGTGAGATAAGGAAGATGAGGCAAAGGTAGTGTTTGAAGGCTCACACCAGATCTACCAATGAATCAAAAGAAGGCCTTAAGTGCATGAAATTAGGGATATGCATTAGACTATCTAAGAAGGCATCTTGAGATGCCAGTATAGATGAAGAGTGATGAGTTTGTCACTCTGATAAACTAGTTGAGAAATGGTCTGATATGATCAGGAAGAATGCAAGGCTGAGCTGATGCAGATAGAGGAGAATGGCTTGATTAAAGATGGATTATGTGAAAGGGTGATAACATGGCATCATCAAGAGTGTTTACTAGTATGTAGGTCAATAGGTAGTCTGGACAAGGCACAGATGAAGAAGACTCCCCATTTGATGAAGATGTGCATAAGGCCTATTAGCAATAGTGCTAACTGATTGAGTAGTCCACTGGAAGAGAAGCAGAGTGCAAGGTTGATGGCATACAAGTTTGAGGGTTTAATCAATAGGGTTAGTAAATGAGTAGAAGATAATGTTAGAAATTGACACTCATTGGATTCATTTTCTTATCATTGATGGAAACAAGATCTGATGGAAGTCATAAACTAGCACTAGGAGGCATATACTGATAGATACTAGCATTGGAAGCATTCGGGGTTACACCGACACTGACACCGGCATCAGTACTTCATTGGAAGCTGACATCAAGGAGGATTTACTTAAATCATTTTGTAATTAATATTTTCAAGGCCGACATTGAATAGCTTTTGTAAATTTATTGTAAGCCAACATAAGGCACGTCGTTTGTAATAGGTATATAGGTCAGTCTACTAGGTTATATTTGGAAGCAAGTGTGACATATGATATGTGTGGATACAGGAGAATATATTAGAACTGTATGATGTGAAATATATGTATGGAGGTCATTTTGTATGCGAATGTTATATCATCCAATGATCTGTAGATAGATTGGAAAGCATTATGGGAGGAGAAGTGATACTAGTAGAAGTTCAGATTTTATGAACCAGTATAGAGCAGAACCAAAACCAGAACTCTATTTGGCATAGTAGATGCATTCTTGAGTTCATTTCAAGTAATTTAATTTGGCAGAAAGCTTGTAGTCAGTGAGTCTCTTTAGTGATGAGTAGTATGCTCTAGGTAGTGTGCCTTCCTCCAAGTGCAGACCCCTATTATATGTAATATCTTTTCATATGGCCAGTGAACTCATATTGTGGGTTACAAATCCCACCATGACATTTCCTCATTGAGGTTTTCCATGCATAATTTTTGTGTGTTATGGTGTTCATTTATGTGGATGATTTATTTTCTTCTTGTTATATGTTTATTTGTTTACCAGTTTATATATGCATGGTCTAGAAAGCTAAAAATTATTCATACTAGAAGAACACTAATTTACCCCCGCCCCCCTCTCTCAGTGTTCTTGGATCCTAACAATTGGTATCAGAGCCTCGTACCTCGGAAGAATTTTAACAACTTGAAGAAGATCTTGAAACTGAAATCTTTGAACATGGTTGTGGAGAAGCAACTTGAGATGGCTCTTGAGGATTATGATGTTGAAAGGCTGAACTTGAAATTGAAAGAAGAATTATGAATGATGAGAAAAGAACTTGAAATCTGCTCAAGAAAAGAGAAAAGAACTTTTGCAACAACTGGATGATGAGGAGAAGAATTCTCTTAAGGAACAATGTTAGAAACTAAGTGAAGCAAACATGCTCATGAAGAATGAAATGCAAGATCTGACTATGAGGTTATCAAAAG
The DNA here is from genome assembly GCF_030272615.1 of Cryptomeria japonica. NCBI lineage: Eukaryota > Viridiplantae > Streptophyta > Pinopsida > Cupressales > Cupressaceae > Cryptomeria > Cryptomeria japonica. The sequence continues at coordinate 776,572,266 of NC_081409.1, read as the reverse complement.
ATATTGAGGATAGAAAGAAGAAGGAAGATAATCATGTTATATGTCTAAAGAACAAATTTGATGAATGTGGCAGATTGACCCATGAGAATAATCTATTGAGAACTGATTTGGCACACTCCTGAAACAATGAGCAAGAACTTGAAAGACAAATAACTACTTTGAGAGATGATTCGACTACTACAAGTAAGTATAAATAAAAGTTTAGGATCAATGTTGCACAGTTGGATGACTTATTGAAAAGACAAAGACAAATTGATGACTCTAGAGGACTTGGATTTGTACAAGGTGAAATCTCGGGCACTGCAAATGAAGATCAGACAATCGGTATGCAGAACTCATCAAAACAGAGGAAACCGGTAAGGCAATCTAATGCTTATAAATTCAATGGTAGATGTTTTGTTTGCAATAATTTTGGGCATATGACTAAACAATGTAGAAATAAGGCAAATCAAAATTACAATTTTGTTCCCGATCAATGCACAAACTGCAAGAAATATGGTTATAGATCAGAAGATTGCAGAATGAATATTAAATATCATGCATGTGGAAATTTTGGACATTTTTCTAATCATTGCAAGTCAAGAAATGATATCAGATACATCAAAGAAATTCAGAAGAACAATCTTACATGTTATGCATGCAACAAAATAGGTCATATTGCTAAGTATTGCAGAAGAAAGACTCAACCGGTTAATAATGATAAAAATAATGAGAAAGGAAAGAATAAGGTAGATGAAATACAACAAGATCACACCAAGAGATGGGTAGGAAATATGAAGAAAAAAGTGGAGATGGATCTATACTGGTAACTCAACTGGTACAATAGGGTATTCCTCCACCGGTAACTGAGGCATAAGCCTTAGGGGTTGGAAAAGTCATTACTAAAATTTGCATATTACCCTGGAAGAGATCTAAGGAGATGTGGAAAGAGATCTAGAGAATTATGTTCTATTGGCAAATGCACACTCCAATGAGAAATTGTAGGTGATTGAAGGTTTTTTCATTGATGACAACCTTGCAATCATATGATACCGGCAAAGACCATAGATGTACATAATGATTCATCTACTGAGCCATCGGCAACAGGCAGCACAAAAGAAAAACTAGCAATGGACAACACTGAGAAACAGGCAGAGCAACAGGCTCCCTCATAGGAACAGGTTCATGCAAAGACAATGCCATCGACAATAGTTGAGAAACCCAAACCTTTTCTTAGAGAAATGCAAACACAAACTAACCTACCAGAGGTCACTACAAGCAAAGAAGTTACTCACATTGGCAGAATACAGATTGTTGGTTCTTCCATGGTAGAATTCAGACCAACAAATGTGACAGAAGTTCTATTAGATTCAATCAAGAAAATAATAGAGTGCAGTGCACAAGCATACAAAGCTATTGATGATACAATCCCAATTTTGAAAATGATAGCACATAAGTGTAATGTGGATAATAAAGATTCTTTAAATCAACTTGACACAATGTCCAAGTATATTACTCACAACATTGTGACAGTTGAATAGATAAATGAGGAAGCATTCAAAGAGAAAATTGAGAAAGAAAAACATAAATTCTTTGAAGAGGAAATAAAGAAGTGCATGAGACAATTTGACACTCTTTTACCGACACTATGTAAAACACTAAAAGAATTTAAAAAGTTGTACAGAGATACATGTAAAACAAACTTTTTGATAGTAGATATAGACAAGAAGATCAGTATGGTATAGGAAGAAATAAATAAATTAGCTGACAATTTCATTAATTCATCTGAACCATTATTAGTTTTTGAGCAGAAAATAATAGGTTTTGAGGAGGAACTTCAGAAATTTGAAAAAGAGAAGGAAAGAATAAAAGGAAAGGCAAAAGATCTGAAATGGAGACTTAGTCCAAAATTGGACTACCTCACCTCCTTAAGAAAAGAGATATCTAAGGCATTGGTTCAAGGATAGAAGACATCGAAATAGAAATTGCAACACCTCACCGGTACAATTCAGAGGACAGAGGCCGCAATAAACGACATTGAACGGTTCATTGAGAGACTAAATCTGGTATTGGTGGACATTTTTTAGATTGTAACCAACCAGTTATAGGGATGAAGCTGGAAACCACACTCAGTTAACACTTTGATAACCTTTGTCATTGATGCCAAAGGGGGAGTAGTCGTAATGAGAAAAATGATTAGCAGAAGACACCATCAGCTCAGGGGGAGCATATATGATTTGGCACAATTTTTTTTTTGTAAGACAATTTTGGCAGATTCTGGCAAGACGACACTTTTTGGATTTTTCTCATGAGTGTTGCCATCAATGCCAAAGGGGGAGATTGTTGGCAAATGCACACTCCAATGAGAAATTTGAGGTGATTGAAGGTTTTGTTATTGATGGCAACCTTGCAATCATATGATACCGGAAAGACAATATACCAACACTGGCAATGACAAACTCTACACCGGTACACAAAACACCGGTAGACAAAGGAAGGATACCAGCACCCTGGCCGACAAGAATTTTGTTTATAATGTATTTAATAATTAATTGTAAAATCAGTGTAAGCTAACATGGCGAGTTGTAATATGACTCATATATGTATGAGATCATTGTAGAATATTTTGTAATAAGGTGATAGGTGAAATTACACAGAACTAATATGCGGATTTTAGATTAAGGGTTTATGTATGAAGCAAAGCTAAAACCGGTACTAGATTTGCATAGCAGATGCTATTTTGAATTAGGACAAGACATTGGATTTGTATAATCCATTTTGTAAGTCAGTTTGACTTCTTATTTTGTAATTGAGCAGTGAGCTCTAGGCACTTGGCCTTCCTGCATGTGCAGGCCCCTATTGTAAGAGTAATATTCACTTATTGGCTAGTAAGTGAATATTGTGGGTCACAAATCCCACTGAGGTTTTTCCCACACAAGGTTTCCTCATTAAACTACTGTGTTATGGTGTGCTTTTCATGTGTCTATTGTTATCTTTGTTTACTACATTATTTTTGATGTACCGGTATACAGTATTGATATGCTTTACATGTTTTAAATCAAGTAAATTCATTAATCAATTAGATACTGATTCACCTCCCCCCCCCCCCCCCCCCTCTCACTATCTTTGGGAATCCTAACATGTTCATCATCAATAAAAAAATTAGGGTTTTATTCGCTCATAAAAGAGGGTAAGTGAATTCATTTTCACTCATGGAGCATTCAAGCATTCAAAAGGAAGTAAAGGTGAGTCAAGAGCAAGTAGAAGCATTGTGAAAAGATTTTGAATAGTTATCAATCTTCCACTGACACTTATTTTCAGGTAACTTTTTGACATGGAATCTAGATCTTCAGCTACTAATTTTATTGCAAATCCCACCATCGTCGAATTCAATGATAGGTTAAGGCCAATCTTTAAGGAGGTTCCTAAAATTTCTAAAAAGGAAGACTCTGTAGGAGCATTTTCTAGGGTTCTTGATGGAGTAATGTATGTCAAAGATGTGAGGGAATACATTCATTACACTCTTGAGGATTTGGGCATTGAAGACATCAAAAGCATATATCAATCAGTGATACTGGGAGACTCTAGAACCATCAAACTAGAATTTAAAGTAATTGAGGATTTAGGGTTAATCGGTATTTTGTACTTATTGAAGTTTAAGGATGAAGTTATTAGATAAGATCTGAGAAGGGTTCACAATGCATTTATTTTCCTAGATAGACCTTACATGATCATGAAGGAGGCCATTCAAGCTATCACTAACTTACGCAAGGTTGGACAATAACCTGGCAAGAAAATTTTCAACACAAAGGTCAAAAAAATCATTGGTGCTACACCTGATAGCAGATCAATGAGGATGAGCACAATCACCAACATAGATATAAAGTTTATAAGAATGATCATAGGCTACAAGCTAACTCAATCCAATGGATTGAATTATGTTGCTAGTTCATGCATTTATTATGTCCTATAGGCAACTCAGAGGGGGGGTTGAATCAGTTGTCCAATAAATACAAACCAAAACTACTTTAACCAAACTTAATGCTTAATGCCAGTAAACCAAAATTTAATGTCGGTAGAAAGTTTAATAGTTAATTATAGTACCAATAAATTTTATGTGAGATTTTGCCAGGATCTAGAGGCAATGGAAAGCACAAATAAGAGAGAACAAAATAGATGATAGAAATAAACTGTATTCTATCAAGATGCAAAATATGATCAACTGGATCATTACAAGATGTTGATTGATTGCTCATACAAACAATATAGATGAGAGAGCATACCAGTTGGGATATATGGATATGTGAGCACACAAACATGACATGTGGCTCAATAAGAAACAAGGGTAGGTAGGAAATAGGTGTGGGTAGGTAGGAGAAACAATATAATAAAGATGCAAAATAAGAGAGAACAAAATAGATGATAGAAATAAACTGTATTATATCAAGAAGCAAAATATGATCAACTGGATCATTACAAGACATTGATTGATTGTCGATACAAACAATGTAGATGATCTTTCTTATATAGGCAAGGCTATATGGATATGTGAGCATGCAAACATGACATGTGGCTCAATAAGAAACAAGGGTAGGTAGACAATAGGTGTGGGTAGGTAGGAGAAACAATATAATATTCCACATGAGGTGGAATGTAACAACAAGATAAGATCAACACCATAAAAGGTGGAAATTCTCTTACACACACTATCCCAATGTGGCACAAACACCCAAGTGTCTCATACCCAAACTATTATTAAATGCATGTACCTAAGTAAACTTAAGTAAAGTGTAATAATATCCATGTTGAATAATTATTTACACCAACAGTTTAATGCATGAAATAGAAAGACAAATAACATACACAACACATAACACGGTTATTTGTATGTGGAAACCATGTAAGGGGAAAAACCATGATGGGAAACCTTAACCACAATCAGATGATACTACTGCAGATAGTATGTTTGTACAATATGGAGTCTGCACATGCAGAAAGGCCAACTACCTAGAGCTCACTGCTCAATAACAAAATGGGAGTAACACTGACTACAATTGGATGGTTAAATCCAATGATAATGTACTACGTAAAATAGCATCTTCATATGCTGGATTTAGTATCGGTTAAGCTCTGATTTTCCTTCTTCAAACCTTCCTTCAATCTTGAATGATGTCTGCATGTATAGCTCTACTTATATTCACATATACTGAATATTACAACCTTATAAACCTTTTTCACAATCCTATATCAATCTCATAAATGAGATCTTACATTTGTACCATAACCTAAGACTAGATGTGTAGGTTAGCTCACTAAAAGATGTTAAAATAAAATCAATTACAAATGAATCAATATGCAATTCATGATGTTGGCTCAATGCATTTACAATAATAATAAATCATCTTCATGACGTATCATGTTGATCTGGATTAGATATGCTTGTCGGTCCATAACCTAGACCTATTTGCCAGTAACAACAAATATGCAAACTTGAATAAACCAATGAACAAATCACCAAAACCTTGTGTCCAAATGATGTCTTCGACATAACCAAGTAATCTCCAAGTCATTCGAATTTCCAAGGAACAATATAATCTGCCAGTGAACCAGATACCGGTGACTATACATAAGTCACTGATCATACCGATGAACATAACCAAAGATCTCCAAGTGCTCATAAGTGTTGACAAGTGTTGACATCAATGACAAAACCATATCAGATGCTAAGGAATAATGTGAAATATGATTTATATGAGTGGATGAGGAGTGAGTTGATGTTAAACCTTGGAAAGATCAAAGGAACCAAGAAAGGCACTTTTAGATATGGAAACTTGATTGTTTGTTTAATTCTTTACTTCTTGAATGAGCTACCGGGTCTAGGGAAGAAGCATTGGGATCATGACATACCAGTAGGTATGTAGATCAAGGATTTAATCATCAGTCTTGGTACCGATAGAGATGAGAAACTTTGGGCATACTTTAAGACATTTCAAGAAAGCATGATGGAAAGAGAGAGAATTTCAAAGAACATCGTGGAGAAGTATTCCACTGATATTTGTTTCATGGTGAAAATTGATGAAACTCTTATGGAAGTAGTTGAACCCTGGCAAATTTGGATTACTGAGCTTGGATATGAGGTAGATGACAACATTTTTGAACTCTATGCAAAGACACTATTAGATGCCCCATTAGATGATAAGACAGAGAATTTTGGTACAGCAGGAGAGAAGGCTCTTGAAGTAAAAACTAGTTTTAATAGGAAAAGAAGAGAGAAGAAAATAGAAAAGATGTCTACATATGTACAAGATGTGATCCATAAGATAGACACTCAGTTGGGCTCTAAATATAAATAGGTAGCTAAATCGGCAGAGGTTGGTACTGCAAAAGTGAAGAAGCCACAAGTTCACATTTCCCCAATCACTTCTGACTGTGAATCTAAGGATATGAACCTTTGGCTTTCAGATGGGTAAAAAGGAAGAATGTGGTAAAACCACCAGTAGAGAAGAAGAAAGTAGAGCCTAAGAGGAGACTTGTTAGAAAGGCAACTCAGCCTATTGCACCTCTGCCACTGGCAAGGAAGCCTATGTAGAAGAGGAAACCAGTCACGCCAGAAACCACAAGCAAAAAGAAGAAGGGTGACGATACTAGAAATAGTAAGACCACAATGACCCGTGCTAAGATTATTGATGAAATTACAAAAGATGGAATATTGAAAAAACATATCAAATTATTATGGAGTTTTAGAAGAGAATGAGCAAAATAAATTGGTAGAGGTTGTTTTGTTTTATATAGACATTTATAAGAAAGCCTTAGTTGAAATTTTGAAAGAGATACCTTTATCCTTGTATAATAAACTTGAGGCTAGAAGGCTTGATGCTATCAAAAGGGATAGGGAGATTAAGGAAGTTGCACTTTTGGAACTGTGTGGTACTATAAATAATAAAGAAATGAAAAGATGTTTAGACACTACAAATAGGACATTTTTTAGTAGTAAAAACTAGCAGATAAGCCTTATGATGGCGAGAGTAAATGAGGTGGTAAATGAGACAAGTAAGGGATGTACCAAATTCTTTCAGAAAAACCTAGACTTTCTCACATCTCAAGAAGAATTTGCAAAGGCAACAACTACCACCATTACTAACAAATCAAAAGAGAAAGGTATTCTGGGCAGTTCAACTCCAGTTTTTGACACAAGCGACAGTGACCATAGATACTCAAACATAATCGGCAGTTAAGGAAAGTGTACAATATGTACCGACATAGACTATTTTTTAGCAAGGCAATGAACAGGACATTGGAAATACTATGGATGATACTCCACTGACTGTAACTGATAGTGTACCAAGTGGTGAAGCCATTGGTGCAAAAGAGGTTGAGATGGACAAGGTAAAAGCTACTGAGTCCATACCGACAGGTAACACTGATTCCTCAGCAAAAGTTTTGGCAATTGACACTTCTTAGGTTGAGAAGAAATTAATCTCTGAGTTGAGCCCAACCGAATTAATGATGATGGCTACTAAAAACTTACTAAAGGAAGGTATTGTAGATAAAGGATTAATTGATCAATCGGTCTCTATATTGCATAGACTAATACTCAACTGTCGGATTGAAGATGGAGCAAGCTATTGTGGTTAGATAAAGACTTTAATAGAACATATATCCAACAATTTTCAATCTCTGAGATAGATTGTAAATCAACAGGCTTTGGACAATTTCTTAGCAGCAAAAAGAGCAGTTTTTTATCAACTTATAGAAAGAGGGAAGAAGAAAATTAAGGACAAACTTATTCCCATTGAGGTTTTGTTTGAAACAATGTACTAATATCTATAGAGTGTGTTGCAATATAGGAAGTCTTATAGCTAATATAGATAGCAGATTAAAGGAGTTATATGATAAGATGACTAATATTGCTAACTCTTTTGATGGATTGGCTGCACAAACCACATCTATTGCTGGAAGAATTTTGTCCTAGGAGAACCAAATTTTTGCTTTTGAGATGGAGAAAGACAAAATCATAAGAAGAGAAAGAAATCTAAGATGATTAGTAAGTCCTAGACTTGATTCATTGGGTGTTCACAAAAGAGAGTGTATGGATATGCTCTGATTAATTAAGAAAAATAGGTTTTCAGGACCCGAAACCTTTAACATAGGAAATTAAGATATGTCATCAAAGAGTCCAGAGCAAAACAACCGCTTACAAAATGACTGGCAAAAAAGACAGCAAATGGAAAAGACAAAAAAAGATAGAAACAACAAAGAAACTAGGAAGACACTACATAGTTAGACAATCTTCAAAAGGTCCTCCACCTTTATCACCAACTGGTCATAGGTGGTTGCAATAGCTTTGAGATCATCCAGGTCCTTATTAGGATTATTTTCTTTCTTTTTACCTCTAGTTCTTGTTCTAGGTCCTTGAGCATCTCCTGTGCCTTCAGTGTTAGGGTCAATATTCAGGGTATCCTTCTCCTCGTCCAATTTGCTAATCAGAGTTTTAGTATTGCCAGCAGAAACCTTCAGGATGTTTAAACTTTTCTCTACAATAATCTTGAGGCAATCCTCAATTTTGCTAACTTTACTGATAGTGTTTGATATAGTTTGATCCACAGTGTCAGCATTAGTTTTCCTTCTCCAACAGGTCTTTCTCTATTTTCTCGAATCTAGGGTTGAAGGAGTCTCTTATATTTTCAGCTTTTGCAACAGTATTTTTCAAATCCTCCATATCATCAGCCATAGTCTTCCCTTCCCCAATGATGATAGTTTCTAGAATCTAAATTATGTGGCTGACCTTCTTGTTGGAGTGTTTCCTTCTCCAGCAAGTCTTTCTCTATTTTCTTGAATCTAGGGTTGAAGGAGTCTCTTATATTTTCAGCTTTTGTAACAGTATTTTTCAAATCCTCTATATAATCAGCCATAGTCTTCCCTTCCCCGGTGATGATAGTTTCCAGAATCTGAATTATGTGGCTGAGCTTCTTGTTGGAGTGTATGGATATGTTAGTTAAACCCACACCAATAGATATCTAAGAGAAGAAAACACTTGCCCACCTACTAAGTGGAATTGCATCTATTTCTGATACCTTCAAATCCAGTTGGGATACATATCTTCAATTACTACAAAAGGCTTACCTGAAAATCGTAAAGATGACTAAGCTCTACTAAGACTAACAATATTCTTTTATTCTTTCAATTCTTCATCAGTCTTTGGCATTAATTTCAAAGGGGGAGTATGTACATATGTGAAAAATATTAGGGAATATGTTATCAAATGGAGTATATAGAGTGTATTGCACAAGGGGAGCATACTGGCAGGGAATCCATTTTTCACATGAGTGTTCCCATCAATGCAAAAGGGGGAGATTTTTGGCAATTGACACTCATTGGATTCACTTTTTTTTCATTGATGGCAACAAGATCTGATGGAAGTCATAAACTGGCACTAGGAGGCATATACCGACAGATATCGACATTAGAAGCATTCAGGGCTACACCGGCACCGACACCAATACTGGCATCAATACTTCATTGGAAGCCAACATCAAGGAGGATTTACTTAAATAATTTTATAATTAATATTGTCAAGGACAACATTGAATATCTTTTTTAAATTTACTATAAGACAACATAAGGCATATCATTTGTAATAGGTATATTGGTTATTCTGCTAGGTTATTTTTGGAAGCAAGTGTGATATATGATATGTGTGGATATAGGAGAATATAGCGGAACTATATGATGCGAAATATATGTATGGAGGTCATTTTGGATGAGAATACTATATCATGCAATGATCTACAGATAGTTTGGAAAGCATTCTTGGAGGAGAAGTGATACCAGTAGCAATTTAGAGTTTATGAATCGGTACAAAGAAGAACTAGAACCGAAACTCTATCTAGCATAGAAGATGCATTCTTGAGTTCATTTTTAGTAATTTACTTTGGCAAAAAACTTGTAGTCATCGAGGCTCTTTAGTGATGAGAAGTATTCTCTAGGCAGGGTGTCTTCCTGCAAGTGCAGGCCCCTATTATATGTAATAGCTTTTCATATGGCCAGTGAACTGATATTGTGGGTCACAAACCCCACCATGGTTTTTCCTCATTGAAGTTTTCCATGCATTATTTTTGTGTGTTATGGAGTTCATTTATGTGGATGGTTTATTTTCTTCTTGTTATATGTTTATTTGTTTACCAGTTTATATATGCATGGTCTAGAAAGCTAAAAATTGTTCATATCAACAAAACACTGATTCACCCCCCCCTCTAAGCGTTCTTGGATCCCAACAGAGAAGAACTGATTGAGTGTTTGGTTGATGATTCCTGAACTAACACACTGATCCAAGCTGGTAGTTGGTCGACATGGATGCCACATGGAAGTCAAGGTGGCATACTTGCATGCAGCGATAGATGGAATGTACACCGATAAGGTTGTTGCAGGGTTGGTCAACATTAATGAAAGATCCTGTAATTCATGGGGTGTTTTGCTGACTTGTTGTAGAGGTTTGCGGCTCGAGGTCTGGAGGAAAAATGAGGGCCAACTTAGAATGACTAAGGAGATCAAAGGAGTAGAAGTAAACCATGAGACCAATCTTGGTGTTTGACCAAGAGATCAGTCAAGAGGGTAAGAAGCAGATTGCCAAAGATAGAAGGTGTGATCAAGAAGGCACGACAATGGAAGGATTGATTGATGAGTTATAGTTCATCAATCTAGGAGATCAGATTGGACAAGATCTAATTGGATTTGGTTTTTCTCAAGTTTGATGAAGAAACCCTAACTGTGTGAGATTTGAATTGGCTTTCGATGGGAAAACCAGTCTATAAATATGCAACCCATTTAAATTAGAGATTCTTGTTGTTGGATGAGAGAGTAGGCTGCTAAAGAGAAGAAGATAGTGTTGTTGCAAAGTGATTAAGTGTTACTTTTGCATGTGATAGAAAATCAGCCAAGTACTCAACGAATATCTAAGAAGAGACTGAGTGTGAGGTGGAACTGGGTTCAAGTGTTCAACCGGTAGCAGTGCAGAACCAATAGTGTTCATATTGGCAGAAAAGAAGTGAAGGAATCTCTAGAGAAGGCAGACATAGAACCGACAGAGTATAGTACCAGTAAAGAGAAGAGTAGTGAGGAGGAGATCCAGAAGAGAAGAATAGAGGAGAGGTGAACCAATACAGTTTACTGGTAAGAAAAGAAGTAGATAAGAGAAGCACAAGAGTGAACTGGTGTAGCAGAAAAGGTGTCTCACTGGTAGAGTGAGGTATATGAAATGATTGCAAGATTCACTTGTAACATAATGAATAATTTTGTCTGAGAAGTTATATTTGAGATCACTAAGTTGTAGCTCAGTGCAGGGGTTGTAGCTCCTTTGGGTTGTAGCCCATAAACAAGTTAGTGGTTAGTGCTCCTTGGTTTGGTTCCCTAAATCAAGGGTTGCAGCTCCTTGGGTTTGTGCCCTAAGCATTGTAACAAATTTTTGATTGTGAGGCTGGATTGGAGCAGTAGACTCTAGCAGCATTGCTAACTGAGGTTTTTCCCATCTTGGGTTTTCCTCATACATACTGGTGTTATGAGATGTCCCTTTGTGTGTGATTGCATTTTTGTTGGTCACCCCACTAACCGCTAAGTCTTCATTAAGTTAGATCTGATAACCGGTATGCTCACATAGAATAGTTAAAGGGAAAAGTTTGAGAGCCACTGATTCACCCCCCCACTTTCAATTATGCATTGTGTCTAACAATAGGCCCCTTATGTGCTCCTGCACTAGTCTCCCTCCTCAAAAGCCCCCATGTTTGATGGATCTAACTATGCCTTCTTGAGAAGAAGAATGGAAACCTATGTTTCCTCTCTTGGTTTTGATGTGTGGATGTCTTTCAGGAATGGGTATACTTTTCCTATAATTCCTCCCACTGATGTAGATGCTAAGGAGTATGAAAATAATGTAAAGGCTAAATATGCTATCTTAAGCAGGTTGTCTGATAATGAGTTTCTCAAGGTCATCTATTGTGCATCCATCAAGGAGATTTGGGATAAATTGAAAAGATTATTTGAAGGAGATTTCAAAGTCAAAGAGGCCAAGATGCAATCACTCAGAGGTCAACTTGAAGGCATCAAGATAAAAGATGAAGAAAAGAGTGCAAACTACCTTCATAGAGTAGATAAAACTATTAACACCATCAGAGGACTTGGAGAAGAAATTGCTGATAAAATCATTGTCAAAAAGGTACTTATATCTCTCACATTTAAGTATGATACTAAGGTTTCTTCCAAAGAGGAAGCCAAGGATCTGAAGACCTTCACAATGGATGAGCTATGTGGCTCTCTAACAACCTATGAAATGAGAACAACTGGTGAAGCATCTTCAAGGAAAGAGGCAGCATTCAACTCCACCAAAAAGGGAAAGGAAGAGGTTGCTCATAAAGGATCTAGTGAAGACTTGGATGCAGAGGTAGCAAAGTTTGTCGAAAGGTCAAGATAGGATCTAACAAGTATAAAGGAAATTTACCACTCAAATGCTTCAAGTGTGGTAAAGTTGGACACTTTGCTACAAAATGTCCTTATAATAAAACTAGTGGAGATGAGCAAAGAAGTTTTTGGTAGAAATGTTGGTAAAGTCAACGAAAGGAATGTCTATCGGCAAGGAAGAAGAGGCTACTAGAAGTAGAAAACCTATATACTATTGAGGATGATACCATGGACAAAGAAAGTGTATCACAAGATGACTACCATGAGAATGAAAGAGTAGTTAATCTCTTTATGGCACTAGATGAACCAGTTGGTGAAGATGAGGAAGAAGAAGACATTGAAGCCAAAGTGGATCTAGAAGGTGAGCTCATAAGTGCTCTCAATGAGTTAAGTAAGACAAGAAGATAACTCAAGAAGGTCACGATTTCTACAACAGAAGAACAAGATCACTTGAAGAAATCTTTGGATGAGTCCAATCAAGTTATCTCTAACTTGAAAATCAAGTTGGAAGAAGCCAAGAGGATATGTGAAGTTACATCATCTGATCTGATAAAGAAGGAAAAGGAGCATTAAGATATGGAAGTGGAAGCAGTGAAGTTCATAAAAGAGCTTGAAGAAAGTAATGATGAACTAAAAATGAGCAGCAAATATAAGGGTAGCACAAAAGCCTTAGACAAGATGTTGAGAAAGCAGAAGAAATCTAAAGATATCGGTGGCTTAGGATTTGAAGAAGGAAAGAGTTCAAACAACAAAGATACATCTAGTAAGGAGATACAGATCACTTCTTCAAGTGAAGGTGAAGAGAAGAAGACATTCACAGTAATCAAGGATATCAACAAGAAGACTTATGCAGAAGTAGTTTGAAACCGTCAAACAAACTAGTATACACAATCAATGAACTAGAAGCCACATTCAATGTACCCAAATGTAGATCTTAGGAGAAATGTAAGATTTGATCATGAAGGATTTACTAGAGTCAACAACATGAAAGGAAGACCCCTAGTGAGGTAGACATTTGTAGGACCAAGGAAAACCAACAGGTATGTTCCAAACTTTCATGATTATTGTTACTGATGTAACATATTTGGACATAGGGTAGTTGATTGTAGATTAACCAATAAGCCAACTATGAGTTGTGAAAGTATAAATACATTTAATGTACTCTAGGATACAAATGTTGTTTGTTATCATTGCAATGGATTTGGTCATAGGAGTTTTGAATGTAGGAAGAGTAAACCGATGCCCTACAATAGTTTCAAAGATTCATCTTTCACTATAAATGTGAAATGTTATAACTATCAAGAGTTTGGACATATAGAAAATCTTTATAAGATAAGGAAAATCAAGTAGAAGAGGACAGATCCTGATCAGGAACTGGTCGTCAAACCGGAGCACAAAATTGCAGCTGATAAGAAGAAGGAAACTCAACCGGTTTGGGTTGAGAAATAAAAGGACAAAGAAGAATCAAGTTTGATAGTGTAGACTTCCCTACATGCTAAAAGAAGAAATATATGGGTTTTCAATAGTGGTTGTTCCAACCACATGATGGGTGATTAAATGAAATTTATCAAACTTGAAGACTGGAATGGTGGCTCGATAAGGTTTGGAGACAACTCATCTATCAAGATAAAGGGAAAGGGTACTCTAAATATTGATGGAAAATTGAAAGCACATGATGTGTATAATGTGGAAGGCTTGAAGCACAATTTACTGAGTGTGAGTGAGAAGTGTGACAAAGGTTATAAATTCACCTTTGATTCTATTAGTTGCCAGATAAAGAAGGAGAGTATCAGTTAGGTTGTAGCTGAAGGTAAGAGGACAGATGGTAATGTATACAATCTAGAAGAATATTTTAAATCCCAATGTATGTTGGGACAAGTGGATGAAAGCTGGTTGTGGCACCGAAGATTAGGCCACATTAATTTTGATAACTTAGTTGTAGTAAGCAAAAAGGGGTATGTAAGAAATATACCACCAATTATCAAACTAGTAAGCACATTTTGTGATGAATATGTGAAAGGGAAGTAGACTAAATTGAGCTTAAAGACAAAAGCACACAACACTTCAAGACCATTTGAACTGGTGCATATAGATCTATGTGTTCTGACTAGGAGAAGAGCTCTTGTCAGTGAAAGATATTTTATGCTCTTCATTGATGACTATTCAAGAATGACATGGGTCGCTTTCCTAAAAGATAAATCACAAGAATTTGATAGATTCAAGATCTTTCAGAAGATGGTAGAGAAGGAAAGTAAGTACAAGCTAAAATTCTTAAGATCAAATCGGGGTGGAGAGTTCACATTAAATGAGTTTCAAGATTACTGTGAAAGACATGAAATCAAAAAGTAATACTCAGCCCCCATGACACCACAACAAAATGATGTGGTAGAAAGGAAGAAAAAGATAGTCAAGGAGATGGCCAGAACCATGTTAAATGACACAAGTTTGTTGGACATGTATTGGAAGGAAGCAGTTCATACTGCTACATATACCTTGAACTAGGTTCAACTAAGAACAAAGAGCAAAATGACACCTTATGAGTTACGATACCAGAAACCATTAGTCAAGTACTTCATGATATTTGGAAGCAAGTATTTATCAAGAGAGATATGGATGGTTTAGGTAGTTTTGATTCCTAGAGAGATGAAGGAATCTTCCTTGGCTAATCAACTAATGTAGTAAGGCTTATAAATGCTATAACAAAAGATTAAGAAGAGTCATTAAGAGTATGCATGTAAGAGTTGATGAGGATATGCACAAAGGAAGATAAGCACAAGTGAACTGGTATGATGATTTTGGTGATGAAGGTGAAGAAGCTTAGTCAAACAATGAACCGGAAGAAGCATCCAAAAAGGTCCCTAACCAATATGTGTAGATAAACCACCTAAGAGAGAAAATTCTAGGTAATAAGAGTGATGGTGTGCAAACTAGGAGAAGACTAACCCAAAATTATGAACAAGTCAGTTCTGCCTCATGACTGAAGTAGAACCTAAAACATTCAATGAGGCTAGCAAAAGTCAGAAATGGATAAATGCCATGGAAGAAGAGTTGTAGTAGATTGAGAAGAACAAGACTTGGGAATTAGTCCCTATACCAGAAGACAAGAACATCATGGGCGCCAAATGGGTCTATCAGAACAAGATGAATGAAGAAGGTAAAATTGTTAGGCATAAAGCTAAACTTGTGTGCAAGTGTTACTCTCAAGTAGAGGGCATTGATTTTTCAAGAAACATTTACACCGGTAGCTAGATTAGAGAAATTAGGATGTTTCTATCTTTTTCAGCCTACAAGGGTTATAAGGTATATCAAATAGATGTAAAATATGCCTTCCTCAATGGAAATTTAGAAGTGTTTCTATAACATGATGATGAAACCTTTGTCTGTCAATTGAAGAAGCCATGTATGGTTTAAAATAGGCTCCTAGAGCATGGTATTCAAGGATAGATCATTACTTGAAGGAGCAAGGATTCAAAATAGGGAGTATTGATAGCAATATATACATCAAGGAAGATGGAAATCACATGATCATTATGGTTGTATATGTAGATGACATCATTTTTAGAGGCAACAAGTACACTCTTTGCAAAGTTTTTTTTTATCAAATGCAGTCAGATTTTGAGATGTCAATGCTTAGATAATTGACATACTTCCTTGGTTTGCATAAATCACAACTAGATAAGGGAATATTTATCTCACAAACCAAGTATGCAAAGGATATGTTAAAGAAGCTTCAAATGGAGGATGACAAATCAGTGAGTACCCCCATAGTGACTAAAAGCAAATTAAGCAGGAATGATGAATCACCGATGGTGAATCAGATATTGAATAGATTCATGATAGGTAGCTTATTGTATCTTACTGCTTTTAGACTGGATATAGTGCAAGAAGTGTGCATGGTGGATAGATTTCAAGAAGCACATAAGAAGTCACATATGAATGTCGTAATCAAAATTTTTAGGTACCTTCGAGGGACACTCAATTATGGATTGTGGTACCCTAAACAAGGGGAATTCATCTTGGAAGCATATACTGATTGTGATGAGGCAGGTTTCATTGATGACCAAAAGAGCACATCTGGTGGTGCATTCTTCCTAGGTGACCGGTTAGTCTCATGACATACCAAGAAGAAGTATTCAGTCTACCTATCAACTGTTGAAGCAAAATACATTGTTGTTGCTACATGTTTCTCTCAGATACTTTGGATGAAGAAAACTATCAAGGACATACAGGTGGTCATCTCTGATCCTATTCCCATCCAGTGTGATAACTCAAGTGCCATCAACATATCGAAGAACCCAATGATGCATTCAAGGACAAAGAATATAGCCATAAAGTATCATTTTCTCATAGAGAAGGTTGAAGGACAAGAAGTAAAGATGGAATATGTCCCTACAAGAGAACAAGTGGTGGACATCTTCACCAAACCATTGTTGGTAAGCACATTGAGTACTTAAGACAAAAGTTGGGAGTTGTGTCACCTTCCTCATGCACTTAAGTTTGTGAGGAGATATATGGTTCAGGGATAGTTCATAGCAGTATCTATATCTCTTGACCCACATGCTGATCATAGGGAAATTTTAGGGTTGTATCTCTCGGTACCGATTGTAATCACTAAGAGAAAATTTGACTAAGGGGGAGATAAGTATGAATCAAAGGGAGAGAATGAAGTACCCTGACCCTTTGTCATTTTGTCAAAGGGGGAGAAATTTACTGGTGTGAATACTTGTAGTGAGTTGACATCAATTCCAAAGGGGGGGATTGTTGGCATTATTGGCATTAGGTTGTCATTGATCTCAACTTGTATGACATGGTCACTAGTGAGTAAGTAGTGGTGACCAGTATGGGAGAAGTAAGACATGATGATGTCAATCCATATGTGTATAAACAGACAAAAATGTATGTTACTGATACACATGAAATGCATCATCTATAGGTTGTTAGCATCCCCTTAAATTTTCATGAAAATTTCAAGCTTGCGAGTTACCTTATGGTGTCTCTTCTCTTTTTGGTCTTAACCTTTTAACAATTCAAAAGGTTCAAGGTTCAAAGCGCATTATAGGTAATGTCTTTAATGGCCTTTGTCTTAAATAAGGCAAGTGTGTTATTTGTGAACTTTGAACCCGTGAACCTTTTTGGTTCAAGGTTCAAAGGGTCCCTTTTGGGTGAGTCATGACTATGTAAAGTTATTTAATAAGAAAGTGTAAATTTGTTTAAGTCGGTATTTAACTTGAACTTTGAACCATTTGTATACTTAGTTCAATGGTTCAAATTTTGAAGTCCTTTCACTTGTTAGTTATGGTTATTGCTCATTCCTAGTATTGTTTTGAGGCCACTAGTTCACTATTGTTCTCACTGAATGAACTTGAACCATCAAACTCCTTGTGAGATGGTTGAAGGTTCAAAATTTTAACTCTAAGATAATTCTAAGGATTTTGATAACACTGGAGGTACCATGGTAAGAAGGAATATTCCCGACATCTAATAGTTTAAAAATCTAAATTTGGAAAGTAATCATGAGGACATTAACTATTTGTGTGGAGGTGATGGGCAATTAAGAAAGTGTCAGGTTTTCAATCATATCACCATTACTTCACATGTTTGAATGAATTATTTTGAAGCGTGTGTAGATTTTTCTCGATTTCTCTTCTCATTTGCTTAAAAGGACATGCAAATTCATAAGCAAATTTCTAAACGTTATAGCTAATATAATTGAATGAACTAGAGGCGCTAAAGGTAAATTCAGCTCTACTTTCCTGAGAGGGTTTCACGGATTCATGGTGGTAATTGGTAAGTTTAGACAATTTCCCTATACTGTATTTCTTTAGTTTAGAATATTTGTTAGTGTAAGAAGAAAATCTTTGGTTTGTTGGAGTACAATTTCATCCTGCTTTAGAATCACTTGATAAAAGTATAAGTAGGCATTATGAGGTCAATACTACCGAAACTTGGTCATACATAATGTTTGGTGAGAATTCTTCCAGAACTAGATGATACTTCTTTAGCTCATGTCGACCTAGGGTATTTCTTAGAAAGAGCCAAAAACCCTTAAGCTGGTTCAATGATGGAGAAAAATTGTAAGAAGCGGTCTCGTTGAAGCCGTCGCATTTCCGCTTGCTACCCCATGCCCATATTTGGTAATAGCCTATATGAATAGGTATGATGCTACAAATAGGTGTATAAGAACTAGTAGTGGCGAGTTGTTAGTTGATATTAACAGGGAGATAGTAATGGTGTCGATGGGAATCCTATATAAGGAGTCATATGAGGACTGGTCAATTGGGACCTCATACGCTTTCTTCTATAAGAAGAAAAGTAAATATAATAGTGCAATTGCAAGAAATTGGCTCCTCAAAGTTTAAAAGGGTGAGTCATGGCTGTCGAAGCCCCTTACTAGGGAGCACTTCATCACAAAAGTGTGAGACATTATTATACTATTGAATATGATAAAAGGGAATTCACACTCCTTTTATTGGGAGGACTGGATGTATTTTTATATTCAGGTGCTTCTATCTAGTGACATACATCTTGATTGGGCACAAGTAATTGCATAGAGACACCACAAAGGTTTAAGTAATTATTTGGGTATGTATAGCTTTTATATGTCTTCTTATCTATTCTACATATTAGCCTGTACCAGAGATTGGCACAACTTGCTCAATGATCCATGGGTAGATGGTATGAAATTCTATGATTACTATCCTTTATTACAAAAATAGAAGTATGTAAAATATATTGTCAGATGGAATGGTGTCTTTATAGGAAGGATTTCTTTTGAGCTACAAGGTGATGTAAATAAAAGGATGTTAATTGAAGCTATGGAATTGATAAGTATATATGACAGCTTCTTCATTCAATTTCCTAGGTTTACCTATCTTGGGGTAGGTGGTTTTGAAGGTGAACCATTCAAGATACCTAGGTACACCTTTGACAGCTATGTACTCATTGAAGTGAGAAGGCAACTAGCTCATATTGATAAAAGGTTAGCTGCAAAGGGTGAATTTGGATTTACCTTTCCTGTTGAACTTGGATACTATAGCTATAAGTCTATGTCTAATGCTTTGAATTTGGAGTTGGAATTTAATAAGATGAATTTGTAGCCCTATGTTGCTAGATGGAAGTTTGATAGTAGGGGTTATGTTGTGGAAAACCTAAATGTAGATGAACACTTCTATCATGAACCCCAGTTGGAAGATAACTCAAAAAATTGTAGCGATGAGTACAAAGTAAGAAAGAGGCTATGGTCAAGATTTACTCTACAACAAGTAATAACCATGAGATTTCCCATCAATTTGTCAGGAGTATAGGAGGAAACAGGGGAGGATATTCTAGATCCTAAATTTAATAAGGAAGTTCAAGGGCAACTAATCCCTAAAATTGACTGGGATAAAAAGGAAGACGAAAACATTCAGGCGAGGACTTTTAATGTTATAAGGAGAACTGAGAAATGGTTAAGGGATCAGAAATTTAGAAAAGGATCATTCATGTCTTCCCATGAACTAAGAGTTGGTTCACATGCAGCAACTCAACTTCCTATTTTAATTGCTAACAAAAGTGTTGATGTTTGAGGTGATACAAATCTATTTGTTGAAGAAATTCAACCCAGAAGATCAAAAAAGTCCTTGTTGAGTTCCTCACCAGTTTGAGTGACTTGGGAAATAAGAAAGAAGAAGAGTAAAGAGTTAGCATTGAGCCAAAACATTGTAGACTTGGATCCAAGTGAGGAGGTTGAAATAATAATAGAGTAATAGGAATGGAATGAATCCCCATCACAAGATGTGGACATGGGTAAAGAACTAGAGGGTGAGCTGAATCCAATGAGCACCCTAACTATTATCAATTCACCAAGTACTTAGACAAATCCTTCATCCAAAGAACCTTCAAGCACTCTGTGATGGTTAGAGGCTCCATTGCGAAGAAACATAGTATGGTCCTAATCATAATTCCTATGGAAGATATGTTTAGAAAGTGTCTTGGAAAAGTGTCCAAGCCAAAGAAACTTAAAACACAGACAATGCTTGAGGTTGATGAGGCAACAGGTAATTGGATAGCTGAGATAGCTAAACCTATCCTAGGAAGAGACTCAGACAAAGCCACTGAAGATGACTTCACTATGGAGAAAATTGATTTGGGGGTTGCTTCACGAGCAGTTGATGTCAAACACTTGGAATCCTCCACAAAGAGGATGATTTCCAAAACATGGAAGGATGAAAAAGATAAAAAGGAGTTGAAGCAAATTATCACCCTTGAATACATTAATGCTATACACCATCCAAGTCCTCAACCCTTGTCACAAGTAGCAGCATCCTTCAACCCCAAGTCTCTAGCGAACCAAAAGATGTTAGATCAGGTTCAGAGGAACAAAATGGTGGCAGAGATGTTCAATAAATGGCTCGATCTTATAATACAGAAAGGTGCAGATTATATTGTCAGACTGGTAAAAGTATATGAAAATTTTGTGACTGTAAGCAAGGAATTGGAATTAGAAGTTGTTGCCTAGGAGAAGGAAAGGACTAAGTGGGTGGTAGTACTTATGCAAATGAACAATGTATAAAAATTTGGTGTAATGAAGTTCTTGGCTGAGAAACCTATGGAGAGTTTGGATGACAATGTACTATATGTGTCAAAGAAGAATGTAGAGTGGCAAAATTCAATCATCAAATAGGGCCATGAGGAATCTACAAGATTGCTAAAAGGGTTGACCGATCTAATTGACACAATGTAAAAAGATCATAAGTGCATTGACATCCAACTTATGAAAGAAGATACTCAAACAATCGAAGCTGCTACAAATATGGAGAAAATATTCCAAGAAAGGATACAATTCATCAAGGAAACAAAATCCTTGACTACAAATGATTTCTCGAAGGTGGTTAGAATTGAATCAATGCTCACGATTTGTTTTGATCATCTAGAGGTGCATAAGGAAAAGGTGTCACGGGTAAACATGGATAAGGAGGTCTACAAGAAATGTATCTTGCATATTGGACTCCCCTATTTTCAAGTCATCCTGAAATTCTCAGCTACACATTTGTATTGGTGGGGTATGTGCAGTTCCACAACAAAGTGGGATAAATCAGTGGTTTCCTCTACCATGATGGAGTCCTAATCAACCAAGGGATGAGTTGTTAGCTGATCTATGGTTGTTGTCTTACTTTCTTTTGTTTTTAAGCAACAGTTTTCTTAACCTGTGGTTAAAGTTAAATTTTTAGTTATGATGTAACAAACGATTAGCCGGGAGGCTATTTATGTTAGAAGTTAGTTTTATGTAAAGGTCCGAAAAACTATGATTTGGAGGAACAAATTTGATTTCCTTGGATTTCTCAAAAACTGATATTTTGAATGCAATTTTTAAAATTTGTGTGTTTGAAGGATTCATTGATCTATGTTGGGATATATGTTGATGTGTGAAATATATCATTTCATTTTACTAGTTCTCTTTGTGTTCCTAAAGTCATTGTGGATTTAGTGGTACTGGTCCCCTTATCCCGTGAGGCATGAGAGAGAATCAACTAGTGTTCATACTACTATGCATATGCTTTGTTTTGAGTTTATGAAATGAACATGTGTGGAAGTAGAAGTCTGTGAGCTCTACATTTGAAATAGATCTTCAAGATATTCTTTCAATTTTGTTTTGTAAGCATTGTTTTGTGTTGATGAATGAATGCTAAATCCTTTTGTGCTTTCTGGTTAAAAGTGTATTCATTTCAAAGTATTCTGCATAAAAATTCATTGTAAATCTCATGAGGAGTTGCCCTCTAATGCAGAGGATAAGCCTATAAATCGGTTCACCCAGCTATTGTTTTATTTTTTCTCATTTCATGAAGGGGTGTGCATGAGTCATATTGTAATTCAAAATATAATTTAAAGAAAGGGGCAAATCTATTAACCAACATAGGTAAAGAAGGACCACCAACAAGGCACATCAAGCAAGCAAAAGAAGAACTGAAGGATGTCTAATCGATATAGCAGACTAAAGATGATTCCAAAATGACATAGAAAATTGAGCATAGGTGGATGTTGACAAAGATGATAGGTAGAAACCTGGTGGTGACCATGCATAGGTTGGTCAAGTACTCATTGACATAGTAGTTTACAAGAAGATCAACTTTAAGGAAGAACCCGCAAATTATGGGAGGATGGCAGAATGTTAGGACTCAAGGAAGACAAGGTTGAAATGTGATTGTTCTAACCTTGTAAGATGATCTTATGTTTGTACTCATTTGCCAAAGGAAACAACCAAGCTATTAATGATAATTGATAGAGAAATTCAAAAAAGCATGTCCTAGTCATCCAAAAATAGAAAACACAAATTGAAAAGTGAGGAGATGACGGTGTTGTTTATTGTGATGCAGATCACCATTCTAGAAATGTAGATCAAATCAAATCTAATATGGATTGAGTTGGTGAAAATAAAAACCTAACTCAAAACCATTTGAATGCAGCCTTTGGCAGGAACCCTCATAGATAAATAGGTGAACTCGAGACTAAAATTGTTTTTTGGATGCTAGATGTGAGGTGTGAGAGAGAAGAGAGCTTGAGAAAGAAGAAATACTATCCTCCTTAGAGTTATTTCTTAGAGAGTTACAGTGTGTGTTGGCAGGCTGAACCACTAAGAGGGTCTAACTAGTAGAGACAGAGTAACCAACAAACTATTGTAGTTCTAACAGTCAAGCGAACCAGTAAGGAGTGGTTGGTTAGGAAGACATCCAAGAGTGACACTATGAAGTGTGAGGCTGAGAGATGGAGAAGAAAGGATGGGAGTAACTGGTGAGTGATCAGAGAGAGTAATATGATAACTGGCAGTGTGAGAACTAGTGAAGAGGAGGAGGTTGTTAACCGACAAAAATCAATTGATTAGGTGTTGCAGAACTCATTTGCAACTAGATGCTATCACTATATTAAAATTGTATTTTATCACATTACACTGAGTTGGTTCTTGGTGCAAGAGTTGGTGCTCCTTGAGTTGGTGCCCTAAATCCATAGGGGTTGGTGCCTTAAATCATTGTAATTTGTTGTTTCATTATGAGGCTAGATTAGAGTAGTAGACTCTAGCGACATTCCTCACTAAGGTTTCCCCCATATTGGGTTTTCTTCGTACATCTAGTGTTGTGGGTGATGCATTTGTGTGTTTGGCTCTTTTGATATCCACTCTTATCTTACAAGTTTGATTGTTTAGTGTTTAGGTCGTTAACTGGTGCTCAAGGCTTAGTCTAAAAGGAAAAGATTTTAGGAAGCACTGATCCACCCCCCTCTTAGTGGTACATTGTGTTCAACAGTGATCCTTGTTTCTCATTCATTCAATTTGATATTTTCTAATTGTTTTGTTGTTCTTTAAAGACTCTAAAACCTATAGATAGGGGAATTCAAGAATAGGATGTTTCCCAAGTGTATTAAAGATGGGAGTTAAAGGTCCATGGTGTAATCTCACTCAAAGATTACCATTGTAGTGACAATTTAGATTTCATAGTTTTATCTATGCATTTTAGTGGGAGTTTGTTAGTGCTTTGTGCTATTTATGTTTTTGAGTTAAAGGAAACTACTAGAATCCTTGAGGTCACATTTTTTCTATTGCTGGACTTCAATTTCATTAATGATTTTTATATAAAAAAATTGTGAGAAGTTTGAATAGTGCATTTGAGTGTTGTTTCTTCGGATGTTTGAGCACAAATTTGAGGTTTCTATTTGAGTTGTTCTATAGGAAATTAACATTTTTATTACCATATGTACTTAACTACAAATATGTTATAAAAATCACACCAAAATTAGTTATAGAAATTCTACATTCGTTGCATAAAGTTTTATTTAAATTTGACAATTTTAGCCAATTTCCTTCTTTTCCATTCTTTTCCAAATCTAAATTAGAAGTTAAATTTTTATTACATTTCTATCAAAGTTATGATCTTGTCATCCTTGGGGTTTCATATAACTTATCCAACCAATTGAAAGGGAAAGAAGGTATTTGTAGTGTGAGTGGAAAAAGGGATTTTGAATAATTCTTCTTTAGAAGAGACTAATTTGAAAATTTATAAAAATAAAGGCATGAACCTGATATAGAGGAAATACATTAAAAATTTCTTTAAGAACTCCACAACAGTCAAAGGCAATTTGTAGAAATTCTTGTGGAAACTAGAGAATTAATAAGGTTACTAATAGAGAAATTATAGGGCACAAAATCCACAAAGTAAAATGGAATCACTTTAGAAGTGGCTAGAGTGTAAAATCCATCCTCTTCTAAATCCTCATAGAGATTGTGTAGCATAAAAATGGAATCGGGTAAACTAAGACCTAATCTTGCACTCATTCACACATTGGAATATGAAAGAGCCTAAGGAGGTGATTAACTTTGACTATTTCTTGTAAGAGAGAGAGAGAGAGAGAGAGAGAGAGAGAGAGAGAGAGAGAGAGAGAGTCAAGGAATATCTTTAGGGTTTATATTCCTTTGTTTCTTATGAAGAGGAGATATACAAAATGCAGAGATGTGATTAACTAAGCTAGAGAATTGACCTAAAATGCTGAAATAAACTGAAATACATGAAAATGTATAACTGACTGAGACATAGAGTACAAAACTAGAAATGGAATTTAGATGTGAACCTATCATCAAATTTGAGCCATAAAGAGATAGATAGAGGAGCTAGGTGCCTTGGTCCATGATGTCTGACTGAGCTGAAACTGGAAGCTGAGACTCTGCACTATTGAATTGCCACAAAAAACTAGAAAACTCAAAGGATTGAGGAGGTAGGCACCTTGGTCCTAGACTGGGGAGCTAGGTTCCTCAATCCTAAAAGACTAAAAGCTTCTTTCAGATATATGTCTCTACCTATGTGCTCTACCTTTTCTAAAGATTGTGTGTCCATTGGATCTTTGTACCTGCACTTGCAACTTGAAAAATGGTATTTGGGTAGCTATATTGGTTTTTTCCTTAGTAAAACCCCTTGTTTTGTTGATTTCCACCTCCACAAATATATGATAATGTATTGAAAATGTGTGTGTGGGAATATTATGTGTGTATAAGATCCTAAATGTGCTAAAATGCAAGAATTAGAGTTCTATCCTATGATGTGAGCATAAAACCCTAAAAGAATGTAAATTGAATGTAAATGCTTCAAATCTCAAATGCAATAATGGATCTAGAGAATGAATGAAAATCTAAAAGTAAGTGTTGTGAAGCTTCACATAAAGACATGAAAATAACATGAAACCATATCAAACCCTAAGGAGAGGTACAAGATAATCAACATACAATGATCTCCTATTATTCTTCAATGTCCACAAAGCTTCAATTGATGATGAAAATGGTTGATGAAGACTTGATAGATGCTTTATTTTCTGATTGAGGACTCAACATAACTTGCACTTTCACTTCATAAGAGGCTCCTTAAATTGCTAGAGTTGTTGGATCCTTCAAATGAGGAAAGGAAAGGCTATATGTATGAAACCCTAACTTTGTTTTTTTTATCATAGGCCAACCTAGAAATGATGTTTTTTCACACCAAGTTAGATTTAAACATTTTAATACCACCAAAACGTGATCCTGATATTTTGGGGGAAAATTTTGGGACCAAGGTGAATCTCCTCGACTTGAACAACTTTATCTTGAATTTTTAGGGATGTGAAGTATCATGATTATAAGGTGATCCCTAAGAGGAAGTGAGGATTCAAGATGTTTTGATATGCGAAATTGGGCCTTGAAGGTCAAAATAGGAAATAATTAAGGCTTTGATGAATTAATTAATTGAAAGAGTAAAATAAAAAGGGGCACTCTTAGAATTAAGGGCCCAATTTTATGATGTGTAGAGGGATGGTAGAGGAATTTAGATTTAATTAAATTAATTCATTAAATTATTAAAGGTAAATTAAAAATGCAAGATGCAAGACACTAAGTTGGGTGCTAACCTAAGCATAGAATATTATGACCCAATTAAGCGTGTACAATTTATGATGCTACAGAGATATATTTTTTCCTGTAGATGAAGCATACACTTATAACCCACCTTATAATCTGATGGAGGAAACTAAAAGAGATTTGGTTGCAATTAGAATAAAAATATAATAATTTGGATGATAAATTCAGGAATTTAGTTTGCTTCATAGATAATTTAGGAATTTGGTTATAAGAATGACCAACATGATAGTGGAAAAGAGATCAACAATAAGTTGAGTAAAATTTTAGCTCCTACCATTGCTGGGACAAACAAAATTTTAGCGAGAGACTAGCTAAAAAATCTACAAATATTTTTTATTCTAAACCCCATGAAGGAGAAAGAAATTTTTAAATATGCAACTCTACACCTCAAAGATGCATCTTATTACTACTAGTATTATGGTATGATTTCTCAAGGTCATAATATTGTAAATAGTTTTAATGAAATAATAATAATTTGATAGATAGATTTTAACATAAGGATGAGGAAAATTACTTTAAGGAGTTGTCAAAGTTGGGGAAAACTAAATCTATCAAAGAGTATGTAGTAAAGTTTGAAAAAGTTGTCGTAATGGTATTAGATATGTCTGAAAAGAGGATTATCTATCTCTTTCTTGAAGGCCTTGAGGAACTATCTAGGGGTTTACTGAAGGATTTTTTCCTTCGACCTTGTACAAAAATATCAAAAGAAGTTTTCAAGTTGAAATTTTTATTCCTAATAAATCAATACTTAGTCAAAGATCCACTAATTATTATAAATTTACACGTTTACCATGAAATAATATGCCATATGGAACAAAGAATAAATTTGATGATAAAACTAGGAGTGCTACTTGAAGGAAGAAAATTTGTTATACTTGCAAAGAACCATGCACTCTGAGACTCTAATGCTTGGGTAGATGACAAATTCACTTTATTAAAGTTGTTTCAAATTTTGAATTAAATGGTGATGAGGAATTTCATGATATCCAAGAGGAATAACTATAAGAGAAGGAAAAACAAATCAGAAAGGAAGGTACTTTTGTAGCCCTATCAAGAGATTAGAGGTATCATCCTTTTTGGATTCAAGGAGTGCTAGTTTGACAAAGGATGGTTGTTGTAATTGATAGTGGGACTATCCATAACTTCATAGATGAAGGATTTGTTGTGAGGAGAAGGTTGAAAGTAGTGGAATTTGAAGGTTTCAATTTTACTATTATAGATGGGTTCACTATGCCTTGCACCTGGGTAATAAGACAACTCAAGATGACTTCAGGTGATTATGAGCTATGTGATGATTTCTATGTAGTGGGTATTGGAGAAACATATAAAATTTAAGGTGTTCAATGGATACAATATATTGGAGGCTATTATATGAACCATCAAACCATGAAGTTCAATTTTTAGCTTGATGGAAAAAAAGTACTATTAAGAGGCTTATCAAATTGAGAACCTACAACAGTCACCATGAAGAAGATGGATTAGCTTGAGTAGTAGGCATCATAATCGACTAAACTAGTTCTTCTGATATATATATATATATATATATAAACTCATTGATGAGTTACATGGTGCAGTGTATTTCTCTAAAATGGATTTGACATTGGGGTATCACTAGATTCACATGAGGAAGGAAGATAAAGAGATGACAATTTTTTTATCTCACTATGGGTAATTTAAATTTTTTCATGTCATTTTGTCTCATCAATACTCTATTAACATTCCAATCTTGCATGAATAATATATTCAACAAACATCTCACAAAATTTGTGTTGGTATTATTTGATGATATTTTAATTTATAATAAAAAGTGGAAAGAGCATTTAAAATACCTAGACTTGATCTTAGTATATACAGGTTTTATATTATATGGTACTAGTCTTATCACACCACTGCAAAGTATTAAAAAAAATGCATTTTTTAAAAAACTACACCAAATTAATATTGCCTTAGGAGCAAGAATAAAGTCTGATTTTTTTCCAAAATGAGAACTCCTTCGCAACAACTATGAGAATATGTAATTTCTTTAAATAAATAGACACCAAAATTAGATTTTAGTTACACTACTATGAAGAGGAAAAAAAATCTCACAATAAAAATTATTCTAAAATTGGAGATCAAATGACTATTTTATGGATGTTTGAAGATTGACTACTGAGACAAAAATTGCACTGGAGAGGGATTGGTTGGTTGGGTAAAGGTGATTGATTCCATTTCTAATACAATGATAATGTTTATTGTCAATATAAATAAAATGTGATAAAACCCTAATAAAATAATATTTCAAAGAATCTATGATCAAATTGTTCTCCTTTAGATAAAATCTTTGAAAATATTTCACTGAACATAATTTAGGCACAAAGTAATATTATAATTAAAATATTATTTTCCAAGTAGAATCTTTCTCCTTTAAATATTCTTAAAATTTTGGTTAACCACTACTAACTCTTGAAAAATCTTTTCTCAAAAATTTAAATGTCACCAATGGTCATTGGGTCATGCTTGCCACCATTGGTCAGTGGATTTGATTAACTATAGCTTCTTATTTCTGCAATACCCTACATACTTATAGGGGTTGAAATAATTTGTATTTATGTAAATTAAAATAAAAAAGAATTCTTTTAAATTTTAAACCATATTGCACTAACATAATCACCTATGTAGGTATTTTTTTTTATCTTTTGAGAAATATTTGGTAGGAAAAAAATGGGCCAAGGATAAATTCCTTTTCTAATTCCCCCAAGAAAAGTGAAATTTTGTTATGAAATTTTAATTTATCTTAGGGTTCTTGGACCTCTTGGACATGATGGTGAGGTTATACTTCACTCAAAATACTCTAAAATTGTGGCTAACTTCTAGGTACATCTAGCAACCACATCTCAAATTAGAATTCTTGTTAATCTATCCTCACATGTCCAATTTGGAAAAAAAAGGTAAATGTAATTTTCTTGGACACCATAAATTCAATGCTGAGCATAGATTTGCACCCCTAAGCTCCAAAATGAACCTACAATAAAAATCTACTTAGAAAATACCTCTCATAGTATCTCTGTCAATTTTTTTATTCTTTAGATAATCGTTCAATGCAAGAGATGTGAATATTTAAATTTTGAAGATCCACCATTATTTACAAGCTATAATTCTTGATAAAATCTAATAAGAAGAAATCCACATGATTTCATACCATATAAGCATTGGTATAGAATTTTTTATATCTAACATGATTTGACTAAATCTTATAGCCAAGTTCTCAAAATCGATGCTTGATTGTTTGACTCTAGAACAAAATTAGAGTAATAATTAAAGGGGGGCTAGATTAGCCCATGTTTAACATTACTAGTTTCAATAATTGAAAACACTTGAAAGCATATACAACTTAGGTTGTGAAGTGGGTACTACTTAATGAGGATCCTACTACATAGAAATACCATAGGCAAAGTAGCTATATAGAGATCTAGTGACACTAGCTACCCCACCATGTCACAAGAACACTAGATATCAATCCCTAAAGGTTTGGAAACCTTTTTGATAGAGGAATTTTATATATAATGATGAAAGGTACATATATCACAATTCACATTCCTTGAATCAACAACCATGGGTTTTTGGATTTTTACAACAATTGGTTCTTTGTCATTCTTTAAGGAGTAAAGCCACATAATATATTCACAAAAAAATCTACTTAAAGCTCTTACAAACCTCATCAAAAGACCAAATTTCAAATTGCACTTGGGTAAAATCACAAAATTGTGTCACGTTTTAGGCTAACTTATCAGCACAAGTGAATTTAAGTAATTCTAATTAAAAATTAATTTTAGTCAAACATATGATCTATATAGATTCATTATAGATAATTTGTATATGGGATACAACTTTTCCAATTGAAAGTGTCTACTAAATGTATATTTTATACTAATTTTGGTCTAATTACAAAAAAAAATTAAACTTGATGTTTCAACAACTCCTACTCTTATAAATAATTTTTTTTTGAAATGTAAAAATACCCTTTTATAGATCTATAAGCGAATTTTCCAAAATATATATCTTTTAATATTTTAATTAGTTTTAATATTTTATTTCTCATTTTTATTGAAAGTAGGTCATCAGCACTAAAATATAAGGTTGATTATCTTGTTAAGGAAAAATACTAAAATTTATTTAAATTTTTTTTAAAAAATATGATGTAGTAGAGAAAAGAATCTTTGTCAAGATGATATAATTATTTTCTAATTTGGATAAATAATTAAGAAAAAAGGTGGTGTGAATTGGAAAGAGTTGTATTTCAGCACACACAACTTTTCAAATTTATTGAAAAATATCTTTTTTTTTTTAAATAGTAAAAAATGTATCCATGCACTAAAGTTTCAAGTTATCAATATACAAAAAAAAAATCACGAAAAAAAGGTAAAATTAACTGAATAAAGTGTGGTGGCTTGTGTAACTTCAATTTCAACATTTTTTCAACAATTAAATTATAGTGTTTACATTATAAAAAACTACATTCAAATATTTTTTTTATTTTTTGTTAAAATTATAAACATAAAATAGACATAAGAATATAAATTTAATTAGTTTACATCATTTAAAAATTCAAAACATATATTTCACTCTCTATTGATTTAATTTTAAAAAATGAATCAAGATTGACCATTTCCTTTATAAAAGTGTGACACAACTTTGTACTTTTACCCACTTCAGTTGTATGGTCCTTTTGGTAAAATCCTTTTATATAGAAGCTAAAAAAGAAATAGCACTCAAAACCCACTATGAGGTGATGAAATCCCCAAAGGTGTTCCAATTTTTGAAATACACTATGAGGTGATGAAATCCCCAAAGGTGTTCCAATTTTTGAAATACACTATGAGGTGATGAAATCCCCAAAGATATTTCAGGAAAAAAACAAAAAATTAGGTGTCATGTACACTTTTGCCTTACACCTAAGATCTTGAAGGCAAGGAGAGAGGATACTTAGTGCAACTGTTGGTCCATCATACACAATGAAAGTTCACTAGACACCAAAAATAAATGTTCATTCCATTATGAAGATCAAATGTGTTCTAATCTATGAAAAATAGACATGCAACTTGTTAGGACCTAGAGGCAATTGAGAGGGGGGTGAATTAGTTGTCTATTAATTTCAACCCAAATATAACTTAACCAAACTTAGTGCATAATACCGGTAAACCAAACTTTAATGTCGGTAGACAGTTTAGCAGTTAATAACAATACTGGTAAAGTTTAATGCATGAAACAAAAAGACAAATAACATACATAACACATAACACAATTATATGTACGTGGAAACCCTGTAAGGGGAAAAACCACAGTTGGAAACCTTACCCACAATCAGATGATACTACTGTAGATAGTATGTGTGTACAAATGGGGTCTGCACATGCAGAAAGGCCAGCTTCCTAGAGCTCACTACTCAATCACAAAATGGGAGTCACACATGACCACAATTGGATGGTTAAATCCAATGATAATGTACTGCTCAAAATAGAATCTTAATATGCTGGATTCAGTACCTTCCTTGAATCTTCAAATGATGTCTATGTGTATAACTCTGCTTATATTTGCATATAACTTATTACAATCCTTTTCCACACTCCTCTACTACATCATAATCTCACAAATGAGATATTACATATATACCAAAACCTAGGACCAAATGTGTAGGTTGACTCACTAAGATATTACAATAAAATCAATTACAAATGAATCAATATGAGATGCATGATGTCGGCACAATGCATTTAAAACAATAAAAAATCATCTCCATAACGTGTCGTGTTGATCTGGAATAGATAATGCTTGCCGGTCCAAAACCTAGACCTATTTGTCGGTAACAACAAATATGCAAACTCGATTGTACCAATAATCAAATCACCAATTTAACCAAGTGTCCAAACAATGTCTTCTACATAACCAAGTAATCTCCAGATGATAACAGATCATCCTCAGTACCGGTGAACAATATAACCTGCCAATGAACCAAATACCGGTGATTGTGCATAAGTCACTGAACATGTCGGTGAACATAACCAAAGATCTCCAAAAGGATAAGTATTGACAAGTGTTGACATCAATGACAAAACCAATGCAACACATCCATAATACCAACAATCTCCCAAAGAGATCATCAAAATATAGATACAAAGAGTAACAATCTCTCCCCAAAAGATAATGTATTTTTCCATAGATATCTCTCCCCCTTTGACATCAAATGCTAAAGCAATACAAAGCTAAATACAATCAGTTCATAGAACTTGTTACAAATACCAATTGTTATAACCAAATGTATTCAATCTGCTCCCCTTGAGAAGTAGCTCTCCTTCATCAAAGCCAAAAAAAGTTTCTTTGTTAATTCTACCGGTCTAATGTCATGCTCCAACTATCTAAGTTTCTATTGGGGAGGGTATAACTCCAAGTTGTTCTCTTAGATATTCAAAAGTTTCCTTAGGCAAAGGCTTAGTAAACATATCTGCAATCTTCTCTTTAGTATTCACATAAACCATTTTCACTTCTTTTGCTTCAACATTCTCTTTCAGAAAATTGAATTTGATAGAAACATGTTTAGTTTTAGAGTGAAATATCAGATTCTTTGATATATCAATTGCTGCCATATTATCACAATAAATGATTACAGGTTCTTTGCATTTTACCTTTATGTCCTTCAACATTTTCCTAATCCATACTTGTGTACAATTAGTTGCTACTGCAAAATATTCTGATTTTGTTGTTCATAGTGATGTACAACTTTGTTTCTTTCTCAGCTATGAAATTAGTCTACTCACAAGAAAAAATGCTACGCTGGTGGTGCTTTTTCTGTCATCTACATCTCCTGCCCAATTTGCATTTGTGTATGCACATAAATCAATATTTTCATCTTTAGGATACCATAAGCCAAGATTTGTTGTTCCTTGTAGGTACCAAAAAATTCTTTTCACATGATTCATGAGTTTCCTTAGGATTACTCTGAAATCTTGAAACAATACATACTACATTCATAATATCAGGTCTTGTTTGTGTCAAATATAGTAAACCTCCTATCATAGACTTGTATCTTGTTGGATTAATAGGTGTTGATTCATCCTTCAATGATAGTTTATTAGTTGTAGTCATAGGTGTACTTACCAGTTTAGAGTTTTCCATGCCAAATTTCTTAAGTAATTCCTTCAAGGAATTTGATTGATTTATGAATATACCTTTATCAGTCTGTGAAATCTGCAATCCTAAAAAGAATTTTATCTCTCCAATCATAGACATTTCAAATTCTTCTTACATCTTATTAAAAAAGTCTTTACATAATCCATCTTCTCCTCCAAAAATGATATCATCAACAATAATTTCAATAACCAAGATGTCATCATTAGTCACTTTGTAATATAAGTTGTTGTCAACATTACCTTTATTGTAACCAAGCCTCAAAATATATTTGTCCAATCTAGCATACCAGGCTCTAGGATCTTGCTTCAATCCATATAAAGTTTTCCTTAACCTACAAACCATATCTTTGTCATATGTCAAAGAAAATCCATCAGGTTGTTCAATGTAGACTTCCTCTTCAAGATCACCATTCAAAAATGCACATTTAACATCCATTTGATATACTTTATAGTTCTTGTGTGCTACAAAAGCTAAGAATAATCTGACTGCTTCAATTCTAGCTACTGGTGCAAAGGTTTCATTGTAGTCAATTCCTTCTTTATGTGAATATACATTACAAACTAATCTTGCTTTGTTTCTGATTACCTTACCATCTTCATTAAGTTTATCTATGAATACCCATTTAGTTCCAATTACATTTTTGTTTTTAGGTCGGGGAACCAATGTCCATTTGTTATTCTTTCCAATTTGTTCCAATTCATCTTCCATACCTTTAATCCAATGTTTATCTTCACATGCCTCATTAATAGTTGCTGGTTCAATTTGAGAAATTAGACATACCTCTTCTTTTGCCAATCTTCCTCTAGTCATAACTCCTTGATACTTGTTCCTAATTATCTGACTTTTCAAGTGATTCAATATTACATACTTGGGTGTATTCACTTGCTGTTGTTCTTCAGTAACTGTAGAATTCTTAGATGATACCGGTGTGACTGGATCAATATTGTGTATCGGTGTACTCATAGTAGGTTCATTTGTGATTATCTCAACTGTCGGTTCAGAGTCTATAGACCTTCTAAATTGTTCATCAATCTTCACATTTGCACTTTCAATGATTTTCGATAATGAATTTCTATAATCTCTTATTAATTCACACTGATTTATGTGGTCCAGCTAGAACTAGAAGCTTACAAGGTGATAGATATTTCATGCTAATTATTGATGATTATTCTAGAATGTGTTGGGTTACTTTTCTCAAAGAAAATTTAGAAGCACTTGGGAAGTTCAAACTGTTTAAAGCAATGGTTGAAGATGAAATCGGTAAGAAAATCAAATGTTTAAGATCGGATCAAGGAGGAGAATTCACATCTAAGGACTTTAATACATTCTGTGAAGTGAAAGGAATCAGAAGATAGTTATCAGCACCTCGGACACCACAGCAAAATGGAGTTGTTGAAAGGAAAAATAGAACTATCCTGGATGCAACAAGATGTATGTTATTAGAAGCAAATATACCACGTGTATTGGAGAGAGGCAGTTAGCACTGTTGTCTATACATTCAACAAAGTTCACATCAAAGGTGAAATCGGTAAGACCCCTCATGAACTATGGTTTGGTAATACTCCTACTCTTAAGTAATTCAGAATTTTTGGAAGTAAATGTTATATTAGAAGAGATGAATATATTGGCAAATTTGATCCTAGAAGTGATGAAGGAATATTTATTGGTTATTCATCTAAGAGAAAGGCATATAGATGTTTTAATAAGAGACTGTAGAAAATTGTTGAGAGTACAAATGTAAAGATTGATGAACAATTTAGAGGAACTTCAAGATATATAGACTCTGAACCGGCAACAAAAATTGTAACAAATGAACCTATACTAAATCCATCGGTACAGAATAAAGATCCAGTTACCCTGGTATCATCAGAAGATTCCACAATAATTGAAGAACAACAGCAAACTAAGACACTCCGGTATGTAAGATTGAATCATTCTAAAGATTAGATAATTGGAAACAAATTTGAGTTATGACAAGAGGAAGATTGAGAAATGAAGAGGTATGTCTTATTTCTCAAATTCAACCATCATCTATCAATGAGGCATGTGAAGATAAATTTTGGATTAAAGCTATGGAAGAAGAATTAGGACAAATTGAGAAAAATAATACTTGGACATTAGTTCCCTAGCCTAAAGATAAAAATGTGATTGGAACCAAATGGGTATTTAGAAACAAACTTAATGAAGATGGTAAGGTTGTCAAAAATAAAGCAAGACTAGTGTGTAAGGGATATTCTCAGAAAGAAGGAGTTGATTACAATGAAACCTTTGCACCGGTAGCTAGAATTGAGGCAGTTAGATTATTTTTGGCTTTTGTAGCTCACAAGGACTACAAAGTTTATCAAATGGATATTAAATATGCATTTTTGAATGGAGATCTTGAAGAAGAAGTATATATTGAACAACCTGATGGATTTTCTTTGATAGATGAAAATGATATGGTTTGTAGGTTAAGAAAAGCTCTATATGGATTGAAACAAACCCCAAGAGCTTGTTATGCAAGGCTAGATAAGTATCTTTTAAAGATTGGTTTTACTAAATGAAATGCAGATAGCAATTTATACTACAAAATAACTAATGATGACATCTTGACTATTGAAGTATTTGTTGATGATATAATCTTTGGAGGAGAAGATGAATTATGTAAGGAATTTTCTCTTGAAATACAACAAGAATTTGAAATGTCTATGATTGGAGAAATAAAATTCTTTTTAGGTTTGCAGATTTTTCAAACTGATAAAGGTATATTTTTGAGTCAATCCAAGTACTTGAAAGAATTACTAAAGAAGTTTGGGATGGAGAACTCTAAACTGGTAAGCACACCTATGACTACAAATGACAAATTATCTCAAAGGGATGAATTTACATCTATTAATCCAACTAGATACAAATCTATGATAGGAGGTTTACTGTATTTGACACAAACCAAGCCTGATATTATGAATGCATTATGTCTTGTTTCTAGATTTCAAAGTAATCCTAGGGAAAATCATGAAACAACAGTAAAAAGGAATTTCCGGTACCTACAAGGCACAACAAATCTTGGATTATGGTATCCTAAAGATGAAAATTTTGATCTATGTGCATACACAGATGCAAATTGGGTAGGAGATGTCAATGATAGAAAGAGCACCACTGGAGGAGCATTCTTTCTTGGAAAGAGATTAGTTTCTTGGTTGAGTAAGAAACAGAGTTGTACATCTTTATCAATAGCAAAATCAGAATATGTTGCAGCAGCAACTAACTGTACATAGGTATTATGGCTTAAGAAAATGTTGAAAGACATAAAGGTAAAATGCAAGGAACCCATTACTATATACTGAGATAACACTGCAGCAATTGATATATCTAAGAATCTGGTATTACATTCTAAAACTAAACATGTTTCTATCAAACTAAATTTTCTAAGGGAAAAGGTTGAAGAAAGGGAGATAAAACTGGTTTATGTGAATACTAAAGAACAGCTTGTAGATATTTTCACAAAACCTTTGCCTAAGGAAACTTTTGAGTATCTCAGAGATCAACTTGGAGTCATACCACCACTGGTAGAGACTTAGACAATTGATGATTGTCATCAACCAACAGAATTAAAAAGACAAATCTTTTATTCTAGTATTTGATGAGGAAGCTACTTCTCAGGGGGAGTAGTTGGTATTTTGTATGGTCTTAAATTTTGTAGCTTTGGCATTTGATATCAAAGGGGGAGAGATATCTATGGAAAAACACATTATATTTTGAGGAAAGTTTGGTATTGAGAATAAATCTTTGGATAAACACATGTTGCTCCCAGGGGGAGAAATGGAGATTGTTGTTTTTGGTATTTGGCATTTCTGTTTTGGCACTTTGATGGTTTTTCCATCTTGTGTTGCCACCAATGCCAAAGGGGGAGATTGTTGGTATTTTGGTATGGTTTTGTCATTGATGTCAACACCTACTAAATAAAAGCACTTTGAATATCTAGCAACATTCACCAGCAAGCAAGTAAACTGTGCAATAGTTACTGGTATATGGTTCACCGGTAGGATATATTGTTCACCGGTACCTGGAATGATATGGAAGACACTTGGTAATGTCGAAGACATCATGTGGACACTTTGTTTTGAAGAATTAATCATTGGTATATTCATATTTGCATATTTACTTTTACCAGCAAATAGGTCCAGGTTATCTAGGGTTACACCGGTAGGTTTATCTTTTCTAGATTAGCATGGCATGCTATGGAGATGATTTATTATTGATGTAAATGCATTAAGCCGACATGTTTAATCAGTTATTGCATCGGATATTATATTGTTTGTAAAATGATTTTATTGTAATATCTTGTACAGCTGACCTACTAAAATTGGTCTTAGGGTATGGTATAAATGTAAGATCTTATTTGTAAGATCAATGGTGGAATGTGAAAAAGAATTGAGTGAAGGTATATGCGAGATCAAGCAAGGATATACATGAAGACATCATTTGAAGGTGAAGTTAGGTTTTTGTAGAAGCATATTAGCATTACATCGGTACTGAATCTAGCATATGAAGATGCTACTTTGTGCAATACATTCTTATTGGATTTAACCATCCAACTGTAGTCAATGTGACTCCCATTTTGTGATTGAGTAGTGAGCTCTAGGCTGTTGGCCTTTCTGCATGTGCAGACCCCATTTATGTACACTTACTATCTGCAGTAGTATCATCTAATTGTGGGTAAGGTTTCCCACCATGGATTTTCCCCTTATAGGGTTTCCATGTACAAATATTGGTGTTATGTGTTGTGGATGACTTTATATTTATGTTTCATGCATTAATCCTTACCGGTATAGCAATTTACTGTTAACATTGTCTATTGGCATACTTAACTGGTTTACCAGTACTAAACATTAAGTTGGTAAATTAGTTTTCAGTTTGAATTTATTAGACAACTGATTCACCCCCCCTAGCTCTTAGTTGTCTGTGGGACCTAAGACAACTTCTCTACCATCTCTTTAGAAACAAGATTATCAAAACAACCTGAATCAACAATTACTTTAAATATTTTACCTTAGGTTAGACATTGAGTTCTGAAGATGGATACTTGTGGTTGAACTTGTTGCTGCCCTTGACCCCTTCTAAACATTAGGAAGTTACCTTCAAGTACTGGAGCAGTCTTACCAAACCTCTCTTCTTCTGGTTGTTCTTCCCCTTGTGCTAATTGAACCCTTTTCTCAACCTTCTTGCTACTTTTCTCATTCATTAGACACTTAAAAGAATGGTGCCCATCTTCATTGCATGTAAAATACTTGTCTATAAACACTCCTAATCCTCTACATGATCCAAATTTTCCTCCATCTCTGTAGCCTCCCCTTTGATCAGAAAATGAATCATTTCCCTTGTCATTGTTGCCTTGTCTTTGTCCTTCATTGTTAGGCCTATTTCCCCTTCCTCTATTTTCACCACCTCTGCCACTTCCTCCTTGTCTCTCTTGCTTCCTCTTTACATTTTCTTCAGCCCTTATAGCCAACTGAAAACACTCTCCAATTGTCTTTGGTATACTCAAACCAATCTCATCTTAAAAGTTGTATCTAAGCCTATTAAGATATCTTGCAACCTTCTCATCCTCATCTTTCAATCTACCTCTTATACTCAACTTGTGAAATCACTCAGTGAAGGTCATCACATCCATGTCTTTTTGTTTCAGATTTTGTCTCAACCTCTTTGTCTGAATTACATAATCAGATGGAAGAAATTGATCCTTCATCATGGTTTCCATCCTACTCCATGTGGTGATCTTATACATTCCTCTAGCCACTCTCTCAATTTGTACACTAGTCCACCAAGTTAAAGCAATATGTCTCAACTTTTTTTTAGCAAAATTCACCTTCTCTGCCCCATCCATGTCCTCATATTCAAAGTAATTCTCAAGGGCATTTATCCATCCCAATACCTCTTCACTATCCATACTTCCATGATAGATAGGAAAATCAATGTTTTTCCTACTGCCACCTCCTTTTCTTGCCTTCAATAACCTCACCATCCTTCTCTCTATATGGTCTACTTCCCCTTCTTGATTCACTTCATTCTGATTCTCATCTACTCCATCATTTTCTTCAACATCTTCTTCCTCATTCTCTCTTTGTGGCCCTGGTGTAGGAGAACCTCTTCAACAAGTTAATCATGCAACTGATGATGAAGACTAGGATCTTATGGTCATTGTGAATGTCTTTTGTGTGTGAACTTTTCATGTATTCAATAAAGACCCCACCATGTAAACCAATGTCACAAATTAGGCATCTTGATAAGCCAATTTGGACAATTTGATCAATAGCGATAGTAGGATGTTTGTTTTGGTGTTTGATAGGTTTTTAGGGTGTCTTTTTGGTGTTTGGTTGATCCAATTTGTGTGGATCCCAAGATTGTGGTGTTTGACAACTTTTGTGTCAAAATGCAACTTTTGAGAGCAAAAGTGCAACTTTTTAAAGTTAGGTTATCGTAAGCCTCTTAATGGCTCCAACCTCTTCAAAATTAAGTTGGAAACCATTGGAGAGGGCTATAAAACTTTGTGACATGATTCCCAAGGTTATATGGATTTTGGTTTGAAGTTTTGAAGCAAATAAACACTGAATAAACTAGTTTTCCTAGAATTTCTGAGTTTGTACAGATTGTATGTCCTTGTACGGATTGAATTGGACAAAACCATTCATGGAGTAGTTGTAGGGTTGAATAAACTTTGATTTGGTAGTTCTTTGAGGTCCTAAACATTTTTAAGTAAGGAGAACCCTTCAAATTTCTAACTATTACCTGAAAAGTAAAGGTTTGGCTTGGGTTTTCGCCAAAAATGGCCAAATCTTGCATTCCTTTCACCTAAAAGTTTCTTCCTTTGGTGGAGTACAGAATTGGCCTATTTATTCTAGGATTCTTAGGGGTTCTTGTAGGGAAGACTTGGTTGTGAGGAGTAAGAGAAAAATATAGGTAGGCATCTCCATGTGACTACCTCATGCAAAATTAGGATAGTCACCCTAAAACCTTGTAGTGGTAGATTCCAGACATGCAACCAAACCAAAAATTTACATGACACAGTCTATTATGCCATATCCAACTTTCATCAATATGTACAATCAAGCATGTATTCTCATTGTTATTCAAATGAAAGATATTACATCTAGTCTGATTACCGGTTGCAATTTCCAAACTAGTTATGTTCATCATTTTGCATTTACCATTCTTGAATTGTAATTGAAATCCCTTTTCAACTAATTGAGCAACACTCAAAATATTATTCTTCAAACCTTCAACATAGTAAACATTATCAGTATTGTGCTTACCATCAAAAGATATACTGCCTTTTCCTCTGATCAAACAAGCTTTGTCATCTCCAAATCTTACTAGACCTCCATTGTATTTCTAAAAGGTTAAGAATTTACTCTTATCACTAGTCATATGATGTGAACATCCAGAATCAATAATCCATTCATCCTTTTCTTCAATTTTAGCTACTAGGACCTGCTCTACCAGTTGAACAGTAGGTGGCGGTTGATCTTCTGCTATTGCAACAAAATCCCATCCATTGTCTATGGGTTCCTCATCAAAATCATCAGTGACTCCTTCATCAACATAGTAACATGATTTGTCTCAATTCTTCTTAAATATGTACCTTTGATATTCAGGGTTAGGCTTGTATGTTCTTTTAGCTTCTTCTTTCAATCTTGCATGCCTATCAGGACACCTAGATGCCATATGACCAATTTTATTGCAGTTAAAACATTGAAATGGTGCTTTACCTTCATACTTACTTCCAACTGGACCTTTAGGCATTTTCCTTGCAAATAGTGCTTCAAGCTCTTCAAGTTCTCCATTCTCTCTTCTGATTTCTTCAAGTTCTCTAGCATAGAGTGCTTTCCAATTAGATTTTTCAGATGGTGATGATGATGTTGCAAATGATGAATTTTTGAAAGCCAAATATGTCTTAATTGTAGCAATAGGACCAAAATCCTCAAGTTCAAAAGTTGAAACTTTTCCAACCAAAGTTTCTCTAGATATTGATGCATTAGGCATTGTTCACAATTCATCAATAGAAGTTACTTTCATTTTATATGCCAATCAAAAATCTCTTAAGACTTTAGAAACATTCTCATCTTCACTTAAGGATCCTCCACAACATTGTATACCCAAAACAATTTCATTCTCTTTCCACAAAAGCAGAAATCCTTTCATCTTCTTCCATTTTTCAGATTTTCATACCTGACCCGGAAGCATTCCAGTTTTGCAATTTTGACAGTGGTATCACCTTCATTCAATGTCTCCAATTTATCCCAAATAGCTTTAGTAGTAGATTGGTCTGATAAATCCCATGATTTGTTGATCTGACAATGTGCCCAAAAGTGCTTCTCTTGCTTTGCAATCATTTTCTTCATCTTTAGCCAAGGTTGGTGGATTAGGTTGACCTTGAGTA
Organism: Cryptomeria japonica; assembly: GCF_030272615.1. Taxonomy (NCBI): domain Eukaryota; kingdom Viridiplantae; phylum Streptophyta; class Pinopsida; order Cupressales; family Cupressaceae; genus Cryptomeria; species Cryptomeria japonica. The sequence continues at coordinate 776,530,348 of NC_081409.1, read as the reverse complement.
GGAGCAACATAGCCATTCTTTGTAACATCCCATATGTCCTTTCCAATGCAATTCAGATGTGTCTCCATTTTGATCTTCCATATACCATAGTTAGTTCCATAAAGCTTTGGACTATCCTTCCTGAAATAGTTAGTAGACATAGGATCTCCTCAAGTTGTTAAACTTTTGCAAAAAGAGGACTTCATTCTGATACCAATTGTTAGGACCCAGAGGCAACTGAGAGGGGGGGGGTGAATCAGTTGTCTATTAATTTGAACCCAAATATAACTTAACCAAACTTAGCGCATAATACTGGTAAACCAAAATTTAATGTCGATAGATAGTTTAACAGTAAATAACAGTATCGATAAAGTTTAATGTATGAAACTGAAAGACAAATAACATAGTTATTTGTATGTGGAAACCCTATAAGGGGAAAAACCATGGTGGGAAACCTTACCCCCAATCAGATGATACTACTACAAATAGTATGTGTGTACAAATGGGGTCTGCACATGCAGAAAGGCCAACTACCTAGAGCTCACTGCTCAATCACAAAAAAAGAGTGAAACTGATTACAATTGGATGGTTAAATCCAATGATAATGTACTGCTCAAAATAGCATCTTCATATGTTGGATTTAGTACCGATTAAGCTCTGATTGTCTTCCTCATACCTTCCATGAATCTTCAAATGATGTCTGCATGTATAACTCTATTTATATTTGCATATACCTTATTACAATCATTTTCCACACTCCTCTACTACATCATAATCTCACAAATGAGATCTTACATATATACCAAAACCTAAGACCAAATGTGTAGGTCAGCTCACTAAGATATTACAATAAAATCAATTACAAATGAATCAATATGTGATGCATGATGTCGGCTCAATTCATTTAAAACAATAACATAACATGTCATGCTGATCTAGAATAGATAATGCTTGCCGGTCCATAACCTAGACCTATTTGTCGATAACAACAAATATGCAAACTCGATTGTACCAATAATCAAATCACCAAAACCAAGTGTCCAAACAATGTCTTTGACATAACCAAGTAATTTCAAGATGATAATAGATCATCCTCAGTGCCGGTGAACAATATAACCTGTCGGTGAACTAGATATCGGTGACTATGCATAAGTCACTGAACATGTCGGTGAACATAACCAAAGATCTCCATAAGGATAAGTGTTGAAAAGTGTTGACATCAATGACAAAACCAATGCAACACATCCATAATACCAACACAATTGTTTAGATTTATGAGTCTTCATCAAGCATCCTACATCAAACTTATTAGTAGTTTGTTTCATTCAATCTTCATCCTACAATTGCTACAATACCAAAGAGAACATCACTAACAATAAAAAATTTGTATGCCATCAAAATTAGGAACTTGGAAATTGAAATAAATGATCAAAATGGAAATCACTTTTCACCATACAACTGCAAAGATTAAGGGCTCAATTAAATAGAAAAAGAGCTCAACCACATAGAAATAGAGCTCAAATATGCATAAATAGGCCTCAACTATGAAAAAACAAGCCTCAATTATGCAAAAAAAGACCTTAACTATGCAATAGAAACACAATATTTCTCAAAACATAGAAATGATTGTGTAAAACACTATTTCTGACATGCATATATTGCAATTGATTAAAATTGAAAATTTGTAAGTAGAAATTAACCAATGTTCACCTATATTTAACTAGATGTCTATTGTAAGGTTCCTTTTAACCAACTTACAAGATAAAATGAGAACTCTGAAACCAAATTGAAACCCTAATTAAGCTAGATGTAAGCTCATTTTAACAACCTTGCAAATTGAAGTGTCAAATTTGTTGTTCATTCAAATTTATATTATTTGATTTCCTAGTTGATAAATGTGAGGAATAAATTAAGAAATTATATTTATCAATTTATCATATCTATCATCGTCTCAAGCAAAGATAAATAATATATTTTATTTATTAATCTATCAAATTTATCCACTTTTCATGTCGAGATAATTAATAAATTTTATATATTAATTCCTCCATTTTTCATCTTCGTCGAGATAATTAATAAATTTAATTAATTAAATCCTCCATATTATCACATGGGCTTTACTGGCTAGACAATATTATATCATGTGCATTCATATTTTTGGGCTTAATATTCCATAAATGAGGGTGCAATATGTTGCCTATTGGTGAAAATAGGGGGTTTTTAATTTTGGGTATGAAAAAAGACAATATTTGGTGCAAATAGGGGGGCTTTTAATTTGGGATGTATATTGGGAGGGGGTGATAAAAAAGGAGTTAAGGGCAGTATTTTTTTAAAATAGGGGGATTCTTTAGTATGCCATGAATGCACATGCTATAACTCAGGTTCACTAAATGAAGCCCACATGCATATTATCCTCTTTTCTTGATATTCTTGATCTCTCTGTCTTTTTCCATTTTAGCTATTTTCTGAAGGATAAACTTTGATTTCCATTTAATCTTGTTCATTCAACTTCCTAAAAATCAAATCGACCTTGGCCATTCAACAAATCCAAATTTCTATAAAATGAGGCCTCATTCTTCATTTAGGATAATTAGTTTTCTAGCATTCTCACAATTATTTTGTCTAAATTATCTTAAAAAATCATGATTTCTATTATTCTCACTATAATTCTATCTAATTTGTCCTTTCTTTTATTTATATTTATGCACTTTGTAACTTGAGAGTGATGTATTAACATTAGAGAAGAAAGAAGAAGCAGTAAGGCTTCACCAAAGGAGTATATTGTTGGAAATTGACACTCATCCGGTGAATTTTGGTGCATTGATAATGGATTAGGGTTGTCATTGATGACAACTCTTCATGAAAATTCTACCTAGTAGTCATGGTTTTTGGTAACCAGTGGAGAAAGTGATGTGGTAATATGTCACCAGTATCTCAGGTAGCATAACACTTTTGGTATGGAAGCATTGCGGTGATTGTGGTGGTGAGATTTGTGCATAGGATGATAGGACCAACTTGTAGAAGTCAATTTGACATCATTTGATGGATATGCATATGTTTTGGTAATCTAGTCTAAGCCGACACCTGGCTACATGTTACATTGCATATTGTGTTGGTCGACTTGGTAAATGTTTTATTTTGTGGTTGCAGATATATAAGACTGATGTAGAAGATCTTTTGGTGCAGTAATTAGCAAGGTGAGATTGAGAAATATTTTTGGTACAATTTCACATGTGCATTCTTGATCCAGTAGCTGACTGAGAAGCAGAATAGAGAAGAGTTGCAGAGGTGTTACAGTAAGACTTATTGCACCTAATTGGAACTCATCCATGCATATTTTGATGCTATTTTAGAGTTCAAACATTGTAGTCATCATTTTAATTGATCTGTAAGTCAATAAGACTTCCCTGAGTGTTGTAGCCTTCAAGATTATTGTATTTTGAGTAGTGAGCTCTAGGCAGTGTGCCTGAATGCATGTGCATTCCCCTCATATAATATTTATGTACTCTTGATCACAGTATATGAATATTATGGGTTCCAATCCTACTGTGGTTTTTCCTTTTCTTGGTTTCCACGCAAAAACATTGGTGTTATGATTTTGTGGTTGTTTCTCTTATAATTCTACATTTTACTTTCTTGCATTTGCTTCTGGTGGTCTGTGAATAAGTTTGAAAGTTTATTTGTCAGTAGAATACTAATTCATTGACCCCCTATCTTAGTATTCCTTGATTCCAAAAATTGGTACCAGAGCCTAGTTCCTCTTAGGAAACATAACTACTTGAGGAAGGTCTAGGAGATTGAATCAATGGATTCTAGTTTATAGAGACAACTTTGTGTGGCACTTTAGGATCTTGATGCGACAAGAAATGAAATAAGTTCCTTAAAGAGAAAATTGAATGCAACTAAAGATTTTAGTAATTATTTAAAACATCATGTCAATACTTCAAGAGACAAGAGGAAAGAGTTGATTAACAAGTTGAAGGAGAAAGAAGATCAAAGCATAGAAAACTAGGACAAAGCTGATGAATGTGATAAACTTGCTAGAGAGAATGTTGTATTGAAGAGTGAGATGCAATCCATTGTGATTAAGTTGACTAAGAAGATAGAAGATTGGAAAAAGAATGAAGAAAGCTTGACTCAATCATTGAAGGACAGATCAGATGAATGATTTAGGCTTACTTGTGAGAATGATCAGTTGAAGCTTGAGTTGACTCAATCAAGGAATAATGGTCAAGAACTTGAGAGATATATTGTTGGCCTAAGAGATAAACTTTCTATTGCAAATGAATACAAAGACAAATTCAATGCTAGCTCAACAAGGCTTGATGAGATTCTGGAAAGTTAGAGACATGGGAAAGACATGAGAGGACTTGGATTTGAGAAGGGAGAATCCTCCAGATCTAGACAAGACAATGTGAAACCTAAACAAAAGTAGAGAGAACCCTCTGACAAGACAACCTAATGCTCATAAGTTAAATGGTAGATATTTTATTTGCAATAAATTGTCATATGGAAAATCGATGCATAAGTAGGATGAATAATGGAATAAAGAATATGAACATTGGTCCTACCTTTATCGGTCAGTGTTTCATATGCAATAATTTTGGTCATAAGTCAAATATGTGTAGAGAAATAATAAACAATATTTAGAACACAAGATGTTATGCTTGTGGGATGTTTGGACATATCTCTAATCAATACAGGATGAGACCAAATTAGATGAATTTCAGACCTATGCAGAGAAATATTATTTTCCATGCATGAAACAAATCTGGTCACATTGCAAAGTATTACAGAAGCAAGAATAATACTCTAGTAAAAAAAGACAAATTAGATGAGAAAAGTAAATCTAAGGTAGAAGAGATCAAGAACAAGCATTAGAAGACATGGGTTAGAAAATATGAACCTAAGACAAATAGTGGATCTGCACCTGAATCCAGTGTAGGATCTTCATCCTATAACTAAGGCTTTTGGCCTTAGGGGTGTAATTTTCATGCATAGTCTTGCAGAACCCCCTAAAGAGATCTATGATCGATCAAGATTGATTGCAGATGCTTGGAGATGATTATCTGGAACTCTTCATGATGATTTTAGAATCTAGTTGAATGGATTATGTTGAATAGGACATTTGCTTGGACTTTACAGTTGCATTTATTTCAACTTAAAGTTAGGGTTTGCAAAGTTAAAAAGGGTGAAACATGAATTATTTCTCACATTAAAAATGAAGAGTTGAGACTAAAAAGTGAGGCAAAATATATTTCAAGGTGATTAGAAAGCTTGAGGTGATCCGACAAGGAATTCTTGTGCATCTGGAAGAAGAAAAAAGTATTTATCAAAGCGTTTGAGCCCTAAATTTCTTGAAATGGCATCTTCTTCTATTGATACACCCTTGGTAGTAGAATTTTCTAAGAGAGAAAGGCCTCAATTCAAAAGACATCCATTTAAGTTTGTTGAGGATGATCCAATCAATTCTTTTCCATGTGTTCCTTATGAAGTTTTACATGTTAATGATGTGAGGGCATACATTCACTATTCAATTGAGGAAACGAGGAATAAAGACATATTAACCCTATATATTGAGTGGATAATGGATGAAGTTGGAAATCCCAAGCCAGAATGTTCATAGTTGCAGAGGAAGGGTTTCATGCAGTTTGTTCACTTCCCAACATTTGATGAAGATGAATGGGTGAGGTACATTCTACTGGCATTTGCATAAATATTACACTAATGATATGTTATGTTATCATTGATGTCAATTGAACTGGTAATGGTATTTATGATATTGCTGATATTGTTGTTGTTAATGATATTATCTTGTAACTGGTAGGAAGAGTGTTAGATACTTGATTAGTCCCAAAGACACTGAGAGGTGGGGTGAATCAATGTCTTACTAGTGGATAAAATATTTAAACTTCTTTTCTACTTTATAACCCAAATTAATATATCAGTAAACAAGTAATAATGTAATGAAGAGAACTAACAGTATAACCATCAATGCAGACCATAACACAAATATTTTTGGTGAGGAAACCTAGTAGGGGAAAAACCTTGGTGGGATTTGTGACCCACAATATTTACTCATTGGCCAATATGAATAAATATTACTTATACAATAGGGGCCTGCACATGCAGGAAGGCCAACAAACTAGAGCTCACTGCTCAACAAAAAGGGAGTCCCATTGACAACAAAATTGGATGGTTAAATCCAACGACAATGTACTTCTCAAAATAGCATCTACAATGCTAGATTTAGTACCGGTTTAAGCTCTATCAGATACCTCTGCCATAAACCTTTCTTCACTTTGCTCTTCTCTTATTCACTTATAGAATAATTACATCATAATGCACATACATTTATTCTCTCTGATATACCGCTTGCATTCAATACCTAATTACATATCCTTACTTAAAATGACCTATAAGATTTCCTACATATATGAGTCTTTACAATACATCATGTTGGCTATACAAATAATATTACAATACAAAACAATTTTGTTTCCATATCGGCTATGAGTGCTAGTAAGATCTTTTATCAATGTAGAATGGATGCTGGTGTGAATAATCTTTGTTGTGCCTGTCGGTGTCAATAGATGATGTATGTTGTTGGTGTAACCTATGAACCATGTTACCAGCTGGTTGCCATCAATGACAACATCAACTATTCTCATCTGAGTGTATAATGCCAACAATCTCCCCCTTTGGCATTGATGGCAACCCTCATGAGAAAAATCCAATGGCTGATATCCAAAAATGAAGTCCAAAAATAAGAGTGCTCCCCCTGAGTAAATGATCCCTTTTGTAATTTTTTCTCCCACACTACTACTCCCCCTTTGACATCAATGGCAAAGGATGTCAAAAAAAATCAAAGAGTTCAAAATTCTACCTCAAAGCCTATAACTGGTTATGTACAATTTGAAAGATATCTGCTAAAATCAAATTAAGACTTTGCATGAATTTAGTACTATCAGAAATAATGATTTTAGTCTGTATAATCATACTGGTTAGATAATGCATCTATTGCTTCGGTGACCTTTTTCCTTGAATGGTTTCTTTAGACAGCTCAATCCGCTATGTTAGAAGGTTGTCTAATCTAGGACCAAGTTTATTTTTTAGCTCCCGGGCCTTCATTCTTATCCTTTCTTTTTCTTTTTCTAATTTCTCAATCTTTTCTTCAAAAACTGCCATTTCTTTATAAAAAACTGAAGTAAGTTCCAAAGAACCTATCATGTTATCTACAATATCATCAATCTCCTTTTGTTTTTTTCTTATCTCCTCATCAATATCCTTTGTTAGGTGGTGAGGCTTGCATGCTTCCTTATACAATTATTTATATTCCAAAATAGAATTAAGTGTCAGTAATAAAGAATCAATAAGCTATGTGCAGTCCTTAATAGTCTTATCAAAGAATTCACCTTTCTCCTTATTCACCCTTTCCTTAACAGTCTCTTCATTAATTTTGTCTAGTTAGAATATGTGAAGTAATGAATTTGGACAATGTGTCCAATTTACCTAAAGATCCAGAAATGTGATCTATCTTATAATCCGGTGCAATCAATTTCAAAATAGGTAAAGTATCATCAATGGCCTTAAATTCTAAGGTGTTGCATTCGGTGATCTTATTTATGGAATATAAAATTACATATATCACATTAGTAGGTCTGTAATCTATAGTGGAAGTGCTAGGTAGAGTGTGAGGTTCAGCAGTTGGTTTCTTCTCATCTCTGGATTCCTTAACCACTTCTACTATCTTGATTCCATCATTGACCTCTTCTTTATTCACTTTTTCTTCCTTATGCTCACTCTAATTTTCAACTTTGATTTCATCCTTACTGTCTACCTTGCTGACTCTCAATTCAGCTACACTCTATTCTTGTCCCTTTTCTGCTACTGCTTCTACTTGTGCTTCTATCAGTTTCTCAATGTTAAGCTAAGTATCATCATAGGTGGTATATATTTTCTTAACTTCAGCTATCTCCTCATTATTTTGCTGAGAGTCAATAGTGTTTACTGATGACTTAGAGACATCAACATTTGTAGCTTCATCTCTCTTTTCCTCTACAGTTTCCTTATCCATGACAATGTTAAAATCATGTGTGTCCACATTCATGGTAAAAAGAATATCAGACTCTGAAATAGTGTCATCTTGTGTCATTTCTTCTACCTTCTCTTCCGATTGACTATCAATTTGTGTCGATGCCTCTCCAATTATTGGTGGGGTGTCCTGTGCCAGTGGAGGAGGGTTATCCTTGACCGTGATATCAAGTACACTACCAATTTTTCCTTTACGCTTGTCTTTCTAATATACCTTGGTAAATGACTTGTCTATTATTTGTCTATCCTTCTCTTCTTTCTTCTCTCTTTCCACAAAAATAATATTACACTTATCAGTAATTTCATCTACTATTTCCTTAACTTTGCCTGCCATAAGGCTAACCTACAGGTGACCACTTACAAAAATTGTTCTATTTGCCTCTGATATTAAATCATCAGTTTCCTTCTTGGAATTAACAGGATGCACAACAAGTAGAGCCCCTACCTTTAATTGGCTAACTAATTCCTCCCTCTTTGTGAATTAATTAATAAATGAAAAATTGTTAATTAATTCACTTAATTCCTAATTTCCTCATTTTCTAAATTTCTTAATTTCCTAATTTCCTCATTTTCTAATTTCCTAATTTCTAATTCATCTAATTTCAATTTTCTCCTATATTTCTCCTAATTTCATGGGAATGACATAACAAATTTGTCATAATTGTCAATCAATCAATTTTGACATAGAAATTTGTCATAATTTTGTCAAAATTATCAATCAATCAATTTTGCATAGAAAGTGTCAATTTGTCATAATTTGTCATGTTTGTCATTCTTGATTTGAAATTTCCTTTCAAATCTCCTCATGCTAATCTTGCCATTTCTCCAATTTGTCTATAAATTGGATGAATTTCTTCAAACAAGGTCCCTGATCCCTAGTCGAATCAATCACACTTTGAGTATTCTTACGCTACCATCTTGTCTACTTGCTTTCACATCATGCTTATGCACTAGTAGGTGAGATCCACAAACAAAGCTATTTGAAGGAGAAAAAAGGACAATGGAGTCACATGAAGGAGACATTCGAGTTTGCAATGGTTTGCATTTGAATTGATGTCTTGTTTTCATGTCTTTATTGAGTGTTTTTAGGATTCTTGTCATTGCAATTGAGTTTTCATGATTGAACTAGACTAATGTTTATCTTGCTTTGATGATTTGTAGATTCCTATCTACATTAATTGGTGAACTCGACGTGAACTTAGCCCCTTAACTATGTTTTTGAGTGCTTTTGAGCTGATTTGCAGGTGAAAAATCAAAAAATAGGGTGCCTCAGAGCTTTCTGAACACTTTTGTGCCTGTGTCAAGGCATTATGCGCCTGTGTAAGGTACACAGGGGCATCTTGATGGGTTTTGCGCCTGTGTCAATGCATTCTATGCTTGTGTAAAAAAATTTTAAAAAAAAACTACGCCTGTGTAAGGTATCTTGCACTTGTGTAATCAATCCTACACCTATGTAAGCAATCTTGCACCTGTTTAAGGTATTCTGCACTTGTGTAAGGCCAGAAATAGAGGTAAAGATCAGTGTTTTTCTTGCAAATTATTTTGTTTTGCATTCTGTTTCTGCTTTTTGGTTTCTTTGGTACTAATTCTCTATGCAGCACCTTGGCATTACGTATGACAAATACAAAAAATGAAACTACTAACACATTTTATGCAGGTTTGCTAGTCAAAGACTAAACAAATTAAACTTCTGATTTGGTGATTTTGCAGGTTACCTTGTACTCCAACTAAACTTTGTGTTTGTAATTCATAATTAAGCACCTAGTATGATTTCTAAATAGGATGGAATGAACGTGTGTTTGCTTTGATTGTTGAGTTTGACATTGGAGTAGGAGAGTATGCTCTCATCCTTCTTAGGGTGATCAGAAATCCAAATCTTTGATACCATTCTCTTGGTTCAGATTGTTTGTTACCTTTAGAGGGCCTGCCTTCCTGACCATTTTCTTTCTTTTGCAAGCAAGTGACAATCATGAGAAGGGAATGACCCAAAGTGAGTACAGCTAGAATACCTTGGCATTCTAACTCACTATAAATAAAAAACTGATGGGCGAAAGCTTTGAAGGAAGGGTTACATGGGAATTGTAGTTACTTGGGAAGTGATGACCCTTGAACTCTTTCTCATATCAACATCTAAGTAGGGCCTCATAGTCTAAATCGTGCTTGCGTGACTACATTTGTTTGGTATCTTGGTGGGCTTAATGTCTCAATCATGCTTGCGTGACACCAAGGAGTAACGCTTAATAGAAATCCTTACTAAACACCTTGTATTTAGAGGCCAAAAATCCTTCTAGTTGCTTGAGAAGGACAAGTTCGGATACTTGGAAGAGATACTATGTTCGCCATGGGGAGATTTCCATGGGGACTGATGCTTGGTTGGCCTGAGAAGTGAGTGCCATGGAGGGGAGCCTGTGGGGTCAAGCATCTATGTATTCTCCTTGAATCTCATAACGAGTCTACCTCTCAAGTACCTACTTCCCTTGCCATCCATAAGAAATGTGTGAATGAGCATGATTGTCTTGAGTCTAAGTTAAAATATCTTGTCTTCTTTACTTGTCAAAAGTTGAGTTGTGTCTCATTTCAAAAACAAGCCAAATTGATTCAAAACAAGGTTAAACACAAGAGTATTTCATTCAACAAAGTTCAAAATACCTTCAGACATGGTTGTCAAACATTTTTCAAAATCTTGTCTCAACATTCATGTCACTTAGATTTAGGTTCATCCTAGGTTTTCATTTTGCAAATTCATTGTCAATTACCAAGGTTAAGTTTCACCTAGGTCATACTCCTTTGCATATCAATAAGGGTCATCCATTTGCATGTGTCCTCTTGCATTAGAGTAATACCATTTCATAATTCAACCTTAGGTTTTTCCTTAGGTTGACATTGTCATACATTTGCATTTGCATCTTTGTCCTCATAACATTAGGTCACATTTGTATACCCTAGGTCTTTTCATTAAGCTTAGGTCATTATCATATCATATTAGGGTCATTTGCATAGTAATTGTCCCTTTGCATATAGTGTCAAAACTAGGTTTTGTCATACTTGAGTAATCCAAATCTTTGATAAACCCTAAGTCATTGTTAGGAAGTCTAGACCTTATCAAATATTTTCTCTTTTTGTCATCAATGTCATTTGGTCAAATCTAGCTTAGTATCCAAGCATATAGGGGAGACATTGTCATTTTGTCCTTTTGTCACTTGGTCCTTTTGTCCTTTGAGGTCTAGACATCATTTCAATTTCCTAAGGGTCTCATTTTTAGATTTGCATTCCAAAAAGTTTGTCAAAATTTTGAAAAACAACCAAAAACATAGGTTGCATTATTGCCATAGATTACATTTTCATTTATTTAGTTTGCATTTAGTTGCATATCATATATCATCCTTGAAAAATTCCAAAAAAATATTGCGTTGCATAGTGACATGTCTATTGAAACAAGGTTTCAAGCACCAATGATGCAACAAAGTTTGACGTATCAACCGATAATGCAATCAAATTTTAATCCAAGGCAATCACAATTATATCCAACCCAACAACAAGGCAATATCGGTCAAACTTTTTATGATGAAACAAGTCTCCAAATACAAAAACTAGAGGAGAAACTAGCTCAAGAAGAGGAGATATTGGAACAAAGAGTGAAAAACATTGAGAAGAATAGATCACAAATGTCCAAAATGTTTCAAAAATTTCTAGGTCGAAATCCAAAGATTGAGCCAATTGATGTAAGATCTCTTCTTGAATGATCAGACATACCAGCTCTCCTCTCACAAATAGAGATGATGAAACAATTTCAAGAAAAGAGACAACATCAATTTCAACATTATGTGCCTCCACAACAAGAACAAGAAGGTGTTTACTATCAATCAGATTTTCAACCATCACAACCAATGGTCCAACATATACAACCAACACAACCAATGGTCCAATTTCAACAATATGTCAAACCAACTATACAATGTCAACAAATAGTTCAACCAATGGTGGAATATCAATGTCAACAACCACAACCAAACATTCAAAAACAGAGGTTGCAGCACACACCAACCCAAGTTTCAAATATGTCAAAACAATTGAACCAAGTCCAATATCAAAACATGACATCAAACCAAAAACAAGTTCAAATTCCAGATACAACCATGTGAAAACCTTGAAAGAAAGGTGGCTTTATTGCAATGATCTTAAGGAAACTACCAAGTGAGTTCTTTGAGGAAGATCAAGATAATACAATTATGTCTAGGAATGCCTCATCCCCCCACAAACAAATTGACTCTCCAGTGGTATCTATCCCTACACCTCTAGAAGTTTCACAAGAACCTTCCATATTGTCCTCATCAAACAATACACCCAAGGATGAAATTACCCAAGGGCTATCCATAAATAATTGCCACAATAATCCAATTCATGATGCACATCCTTGTCATGTTTCAGAAATACAAGACCCAATGCCACCATGCACTTTATTGCCATTACCTATTTTAGAGGACCCCATTCGAAGTCCCTCTTCCTCATGTTCAAGCATTGATTCCTTGCCAGAATCCATCACAAATGTTCAAAGTGCATTTCCTTCATGCCAAAACATTGATCCCTTGTCAGAATCCTCCATGCATATCCAAAGTCCAACCCCATGTCAAGAGGATAATTTAGAGCATGAAGAAACGTGTCTTCAAACAGATCAAGATCAAGATCCTGAAACCTTATCATCCCATCCAATTGTTGACCAAGATCCCATTTCCCCAGACACTCGCAATGATTCACTTATTCCTATCAATTCTATCCAAGAACATGATGTCCTTTCAAATCCCATTGACATTCCACTTCCTAAGAAAGATCAAGATATCCCTTCCACCCTTTCCAATGATCCCATTGAAATTCAAGAGCAAAGCACCTTTAAAGAGGATTCCAATGATCTTCCTCCTTGTCAAGATCAAATTATTCCTTTAAATCATCCACAAGATCCTTTTGTTCCTCCATCTCCTTGTCCTAATGCTCCATATACACTCCAAGATATCATTTCTTTTGATGATCCCATTATTTCTCCCATTCCATCTCTTGAAGAGCCTATCATTGAACCATGTCCACTACACACTCCTAGTCCCCCTCATGATCCTAATCCCCCTCATGATTCTAACATGTCAGTGCAAGATGTTCATGAACCCTCAACATGCATAATGGGTTCTTCCACTTTGGTGCAATCCGATCCACTTCAAGATCTCATTATTTCTCTCATATCATATCCACCTCATAATGGACTCGCTTCTTCTTCCCAAAGAAAAGAGTATCCTACAAGTCAAGATATTCATAAAGGTAAAGGAGTAGACCTTCATGAGAAAGAACTCCTCAATACGAAAGAAAATGTTAAGGGTCATGTCTACATAACTCACTCTCAAGACGTTGGTACCCCTACTAAATCCAACATCCCTTCAAAATCCAAACATATCCCTTCCCCATCATCCCTTCCATCCATCTTAGGTCATATTATTCATTCATCCTCTATGTAAGGTCAGCGAAGGCACACATCCTTGAGTAAATTTCATCCATCCAAAAGAAGTCCACTTCATTCCTATCCATCCATGCATTCCTTTCCCCCTCCAAGCAATTTGGATGCCAAGCATAAAAGTCATAAGTCTAAAAATCCACATGTATTCAAGGATCAACATGTCCAATATAATCAACATGTCAAAACAAAGAAAAACTTGATCTATAAAGAAAAGGAAAAATCCAAAAGGCCACAAAGGCCCACTGAGAAAAATCAAGCAAAGTCAAAATATATATGGGTTCCTATATCCCTTATGCAAGCAATGCACTACAAGGAACCACAAAAGCATGAAAAATCAAAAACCATGTGGATCCCTAAGCAGCTCCTTGAAGCACAAAAGCCTAAAGAAACATCCAACTTGGCATCCAAAGTTGCTATTCCTCCATCCAACCCTCTCAAATTTGTTCCTCCATCACCTTCTTCATCCATTTTGGGCCCTTATGTCCCAAAATCCCAAGCCTTTCCTCTGTCAGAATCTCAATATCCAAAATACATCTTTCCTCCATTAGTCCATCACCTCTCAAGGTGTGTGCCAATGTTGATCTTGCCTTCATTTCCATCCAGTGAAGCCCAATTCTTCCAATACCCTATCCATTATCCAATGCGTATTTTCCATCCTTTGATCCCTTTGATCCCATTCTTTGCATAAATCCTTGCCTTAGTTTCATCTCATTTTCCATGTCCTTATCCTACCAATGTCTTTGAGCATACTTTTAAAGGTCATGGTCCATTTTTTTCAAGGCTACTATGCAAAAAAAAAAAAACACACTTGAGTCCTTCTTCCATCCCCTATCATGTGTCCATCTTCTATTGAAAAAGTCAAAATACAAAAAAAAAAAAGTGAGAAAAAAAAAAAGAAAAGAAAAAAGTAAAGCAAAAATAATTCGTCCACTGGTGAAAACCTGGCAAACAGGTGCCTTGGGCAAGTACCATGATGAAAACCTTGCAAATAGGCATCATGCGTAATCTATGAACTTCTTGCACACCACACTTGGGGGCAGGTTTCCTCCTTCATATTATATTGCCCTTCATTATTCTATTGAACCCATGTCATACTCCTCCATTATCCTATTGTCCCTCATGTCCATTTCCTCTTTCCACCTTTGATCTTGAAAAGGCTGAGGATCTTCATGAGAATCATGCATCTTGCTTGCAACTTTTAGTCCATCATAGCTTTTGGTCTTTATCCATTTTCTTATTGCAACCTTTCATCCATATTCCCTAGCTTATTGCAACTTTCTGCCACTATCCCTTAGCCTATCCTGACCTTCAATCCATGTCCCTTATCCATTATTGGTCTTGCTTATCCTATCCATATCTTATCACTATCCATACACTCTTTTTCATTCCTTGATCTTGATCTGACATAAGGACGCAAAATTTAAACATAGTTTCAAAAACCTCTTGACATGTCCCTCATGCCATGTTCCTACTTTACATTGTCATATCCAGTCTCTTGTCCCATTGTCTCCATAATAAAAGGCCTTTTTCTTCCCTCTATCCACCAACATTTCAACAAGCCTATTTATTCACTTGTCATATTCCTTGTCTTGCTAGACACTGGGGGCAAAATCATAAAAAATTGAAAAATATCCTGCAATAATCAAAAAAATTGAAAAATGTCCTAAAATAATCCCTAAAAATTGAAAAATGTCCTTAAAAAAACCAAAAAAATTGAAAAATGTCCTGAAAAAACCAAAAAAATTGAAAAATGTCCTGAAAAATTCATAAAAATTGAAAAATGTCCTGGAAAAAATCATAAAAATTGAAAAATGTCCTGAAAAAACGAAAAAAATTGAAAAATGTCCTTAAAAAATCATAAAAATTGAAAAATGTCCTGGAAAAAATCATAAAAATTGAAAATGTCCTTAAAAAACCAAAAAAATTGAAAAATGTCCTGAAAAAATCATAAAAATTGAAAAATGTCCTGAAAAAAATCATTAAAAATTGAAAAATGTCCTAAAATAATCCAAAAAAATTGAAAAATGTCCTGAAAAAATCCCTAAAAATTGAAAAAAGTCCTGAAATAAATCCCTAAAAAATCAAATAAAGTCCTGAAAAAATGAACACAAAAAAAAAAATTGTAAAATCTCGAAAAGCATTTTGCAAAACAATATCCCCTTTGTGCATAAGACAAATCACTGAGCATCCCTCCAATGACACACAATCACACACTGTGCTTTAATGAAATCATGCATAAACAGATGAACTTTTTCAATCAAACCAGACATTCAAACTGATCACAATTGTCATATCAATTGAATGTTAACATCAATATCATTTGTCCTTGTCACTACTATCATGGGTCTTATACAAGGTGTGGTATACTCGAAAGCAAACTATGTCCTGTCTTAGATGGGATACCGCATTCCCTGAAACCAGATTTCATGATCGTCCTATCAACACTTTCAACTTTTGACAATGAAGATCAAGATGTTTGTTTGACTTGTTGAAATTAGCGAGTCTTATCATTTGTTGATTTATCTTCGATCATGTTCCTATGTTGCTCGATGATGTCACTGAGTGATTTAGAGTGACCAGGATGGTTCATCATCCCTTTTGTTTTTTGTTGTGTTTGTTGTTTGTGGAATGTTTGTCACAAACTGGGGCAACTATATCATTGGGTGTCTGTGATAAGTATGTTCACTTTGTGAATGCTGCACATACCTCGACCCTTGATGTATGCACCCTAGGATGCTTCACTCATTCCTTGTGTGTGATGTGTCTGTCTTTTGTAAAAGGGGTTGCGTTTTAACTCTGGCTTTCAATGCCATGATGCTCTGCATCTGCTTTGCTATATTAAATAAAGGTTCTCACCTACTTCTGTGCATTGGTGAAAGTAAGTTTTTCTTCATCTCTAACTGTCCTCTGTCTAATTTCTTCTTACTAACATTTCTTCTGTCAATCTTGGCAGTCCGTTTGATCCTATCATTTTCTATCATTCTTATCGATCAATTGGCCTCTTTTCTGGATGTTTCCAACCAATTCCTCAAGGGGGCATGCATATGTCATTGTCATTATCTGGTGCATTTTCATTATTGTTCTTTGAAACAACGCTTAAAATCACATTGTCTCAAAGAGGGGCAAAATGTAGAGATCTAAAAATGGTCAATGCTTGCGGAGTCATACTTTAACATTTACTCATTGCCTTATTTTAGGGTTCTTGCATTGCATTAACATTTCTTCTATGTTGCGCACTTGGTCTTTATCGTTTGCGAGCATTGAGTCCTTCTTCTACATTCCTCATTTTTATCGCTTTCGAATTAGGTCTTGTCGATAACAATCTCCAGTCATGATTTTGGTCAATCCTCGTCCTTGTCAATCTAGTCATTTTGCGATCGATTCATCATCGATCGTTATCCTTGTCAATCTTGGTCAATTTGTCATTTATTTTTGTCAACCAATTTTAATCATTTATCAACACTGGTCCTTTGTCAGTTAGAGTCATGATCAAATCGATCGTACATCAATTATCTTTTGACAAGACCTAATCGACATCCTTGCATCTTCTAGGGTTTCATGATTTAGTCATTTAACCTTGTTTGTCATTTCTCCCTCTAGGTTAAATAATTTATTTATTTATCCTAAGTCTTCTTGTCACAATTAAATGTTTATTTAGTTGGCTAACTAATTCTTCCATCTTTGTGAATTAATTAATAAATGAAAAATTGTTAATTAATTCACTTAATTCCTAATTTCATCATTTTCTAAATTTCTTAATTTCCTAATTTCCTCATTTTCTAATTTCCTAATTTCTAATTCATCTAATTTCAATTTTCTTCTATATTTCTCCTAATTTCATGGGAATGACATAACAAATTTGTCATAATTTGTCATAATTGTCAATCAATCAATTTTGACATAGAAATTTGTCATAATTTTGTCAAAATTATCAATCAATCAATTTTGCATAGAAAGTGTCAATTTGTCATAATTTGTCATGTTTGTCATTCTTGATTTGAAATTTCCTTTCAAATCTCCTCATGCTAATCTTGCCATTTCTCCAATTTGTCTATAAATTGGATGAATTTCTTCAAATAAGGTCCTTGATCCCTGGTCGAATCAATCACGCTTTGAGTATTCTTGTGCTACCATCTTGTCTACTTTCTTTCACATCATGCTTATGCGCTAGTAGGTGAGATCCACAAACAAAGCTATTTGAAGGAGAAAGAAGGACAATGGAGTCAAATGAAGTAGACATTCAAGTTTGCAATGGTTTGCGTTTGAATTGATGTCTTGTTTTCATGTCTTTATTGAGTGTTTTTAGGATTCTTGTCATTGCAATTGAGTTTTCGTGATTGAACTAGACTAATGTTTATCTTGCTTTGATGATTTCCAGATTCCTATCTACACTTTCCTCTATAGTATCCTTATCTGAATCCTTGAAAGATTGATAAATTTTATTCACATTACTAAGGTTAACTTCTTGTGTGATTTCATTAATCAACTCTTTTGGTGTAAGAGTATCTGGTACCTTAAGTTCTTGTTTCTTCTTTGGAGTCACTTTTTCTTTCTGACCAATGGGCTCTCTTATAGCCCGTTGTTTCTTTCTCTGTGTTCTTGACTTCTTGGGAGATGGATCAGGTGTCAGTTAGGGTTTTCTTTTCTTCCTGTCCACTCTCTTGAATTCAGCTGCCTTGTCACTGTCAAAATTAGATGAAGTAGCCACAGGGGAAATGTGAGCTACTAGTTTCTACTCTGATTGACTTTCTGTCACACTAGAATCAATACCACTAAGATTCATCAAACCTTCTATAACATCCTTTACCATTTTAGAAGCAACTTTCATAATTTATCTTCTTTCTTCCTCTGCTTCATTATAGCAACATCACTTTCAATGGTTTCAGCATTACCAAATATTTTCTCTATTGGTTCATGTGGAGCATCTAGGAGTATTTTAGCACATGAGTCTAAGATGTGTGAATTCAACTCATATCCCATTTCAGTAATCTAGACAATTCTGCGTCTAACTGCTTCCATCCAAATTTCATCTCTTTTCTTTGCAAAGCATATATGTTTATCATATTTATCCACAATGCTTTGGGGAATCCTTTCCCTTTGTCTTATTTTAGCTTAGAAATTCTTAAAGTAGTCTTTTACCAACTTATCACCATCAAATCCCATACCGGTGATTTCCTCTTTTATCTATTTTCCAACTGAAGTAGCATAGGCAAAATCCTTATGTCCTATACTAGGGATCTCTTTTGAAAAGTAAAGCATTAAACATACTATCAGTCTTCCAAATTTGAAGGTTCCTTTCTTATCACCTTTGATCTTATGCAAATTCTCTAATAGTTCATCCTTTAACAATTCACAAATGTCAATCTTTGCATTGTTCAATATCATCTCATGTGCACTGTGAATGCATAAACTAGACATAGAATTCAACCTATTTGTATGACCAACTTTATAGCTAATGACCATGCCAGCAAATTTAACATTTTTATCCTTTATATCATTGACCCTAAGTGACCAGTTGTCAAATGTAGCTCCGGTTAAGCTCATAAACTCTTTGTTAGGGATTTTCTTCTTCTTGTCAGGTCTAGAACCAGTGGAGGGTAAACTAGTAACAACCCTAATAGCTTCCTTGCTAATCTTAAATATTGAGTCCAACCACATAAATTCACCATGAACCCTACTAAGGACATAGCGGATGGCTTCATCTGAGAATTCTGGCATATGGAGGATATCTATGAAACCTAAATCCTCAACTACCTTATGTTCTGGTTTCACTATTCCATTCATGTCAATGATTACATTCATATACATGTTCATCAAATCTTTGAACCCTAAAATTTCTATGTAACAATGTATGTATTCCCTAGGATCTTCAGTAAATGCGACTCCTTTTGTGATTCTAGAAAATGCACCAATAGAGTCATCCAGTTTTGCTATCTTAGGAATGATCTTGAAAATGAGTCTAGGTCATTTTATGTTTTCCATAATGGTAGGGTTTGCTACAAATTCGGGAATAGGAAATGAAGATGCCATTGTGAAAGATAAATACCTTTTAACTAAGAAATCCTTGAATTCTCTGAAAATACCTTTGTTGCTTTTCCTTTAGAATGCCTTTGCTCAATTTCGCTCTCTTCAAATGCTTGGATTCTTGGTGAATTGAAATGAGAAGTTACAATGCCTTTATAACCAAAAATTAACTTATAACTGCAGTAAATGCTTAACCAGTGAAGTGAAAACTCCACATATCTATCGGTAAAGAAGAAATATAACTTCTTACCACCAATATTTATAGAGTATGTTGTAATATAGGAAGTCTAACAACCAATGTAAATGACAGAATGAAAGAATTATATGACAAAATGGCTACTATTGCTAATTCTTTTGATGGGCTAACTACACTAACTACATCTGTTGATGGACAAATTTTGTCCTTGGAGAACCAAGTTTTTTCTTTTGAGAAAGAAAAAGATAAAATACTAAGGAGAGAAAGAAATTTAAGAGGACTGGTGAGTCCAAGATTTGACTCTTTGGGTGTTCACAAGAGAGAATGCATGGATATGCTAGCTAAGCCCACACTATTAGATACTCAAGAGAAGGAATCATTTTTGCACTTAATCAGTGGACTTGCATCGGTATCGGACACATTCAAATTAGGCGGGAATACAAATCTTTAGTTGCTGCAAAAAGCATACCCAAAAATTCTGAAGATGACTAAGCTCGAATGACTCTAACTATATTCTTTCATTTTTTTTAATTCTTTCACTGGTATTTGGCATTAATATCAAAGGGGGAGTATGTACATATGTGAAAAATATCAAGGAATATGTTATCAGTTGAAGTGTGTTGCTCAAGGGGAGCACACCGATAGGGAATCCATTTTTCACATGAGTGTTGCCATCAATGCCAAAGGGAAAGATTGTTGGCAATTAACACTCATTGGATTCATTTTGTTATCATTGATGACAATAAGATTAGATAGAAGGCAACAAGACTTGATGAAATTCGCAAACCAACACTAGGAGGCATATACCAGTAGATACTGACATTAGAAGCATTCAGGGCTACACCGACACTGGCACCAGCATCCGTACTTTAGGAAGTTGACATCAAGGAAGATTTATTTTGAAAATCATTTTGTAATTATTGTCGTTGCTGATATTGAATATCTTTTGTAAATGCATTGTAAGTCGACATAAGGCATATCATATGTAATAGGTATATAAGTCAGTCTGCTAGGTCAATTTTTAAAAAGTGATGATGGTATAGAAATGGATATAATAGAACTATGAGATGTGAAATATGTGTATGGAAATCATTTTTGTATGCGAACATTGTATCATGCAATGATCTATAGATAGCTAGGAAAGTACTCTTGGAGGAGAAGTAATATCTGTAATATTTCAAAACTATGAACCGATACAGAGTTGAACTAGAACCAGAACTCTATCTGGCATAGCAGATGCATTCTTGAGTTCATTTTCAGTAATTTACTTTGGAAGAAAGCTTGTAGTCAATGAGTCTCTTTAGTGATGAGCAGTATGCTCTAGGCAGTATGCCTTCCTGCAAGTGCAGGCCTCTGTTTATGTAATATCTTTTCATATAGCCAATGAACTGATATTGTGGGTCACAAATCCCACCATGGTTTTTCCTCATTGAGGTTTTCCACATATAAATTCTATGTGTTATGGTGTTCATTTATATGGATGATTTATTTGCTTCTTGTTATATTCTTATTTGTTTACTAGTACATATATACATGTTTTAGAAAGTTAAATATTGTTGATTCAGGAAGAACACTAATTCACCCCTCCTTAATGTTCTCAGATCCCAACATAAAATTGGACTTCCTAATATAACATTGATTCACACCCTCCCCCTCTTAGTGTTATTCGATTCAAACACTCTTATGCCTAACCCTAAATATCAGATCAAGCATAAGTACAAGAGAAACCAAAAAAAATCATACTTCTAGACTGATGAGGAAGGAGTAACTGATGACTCAGAGGAAGAATCAGAAGGAGATTCAGCTACCAGATTTGATAATGGAATAGACTAGTATTTTATACTATGAAGGAAGATGATCCAAAATCAGTTATCAAAAATGAAGAAAAGGCCCTTGCAACAAAAGTTGAAGACAAAGATGAATGGGCAATAGACAATGGATGTTCTCATCATATGACAGGAGACAAAAGAAATATTTTAACCCTACAATAATTTGATGGTGGTTAAGTCAGATTTGGTAATAAAAAAGCATGCATGATGAAAGGAAGAGGAACCATTTCATTGGATGGTAAGCATAACACTGATATTGTCCATTATGTTGAAGATCTAAATCATAATCTTTTGAGTGTAGGATAGTTGGTAGACAAAGGATTTCAATTAGAATTTAAAGATGGAAAGTGCAAAATCTTTATCAAACTAGGATTGGAGATTGCAACTGATACACAGACAAAAGGTGACATCTTTCATTTAAAATTTGGTGAAAAAACATAAGAGGTCGTGTCATGTAAATTTTGATTGCATTGTAAAGATCAGTTCAACTAAGGCAGTCAGAGATTTACCTAAGATTGTGAAGCCTCATAATTTGGTATATAAGGAATGTAAAATGGGTAGGCAAATTAAAACTTCTTTTAAGAGAATACCTGATAAATCTAAGGATATTCTTGATTGGATTCATACTAACCTATGTGGTCCTGCTAATACAAGAATATTTCAAGGAGATAGATATTTCATGTTAATCATTGATGACTATTCTAGAATGATGTGGGTTGCTTTTCTAAGGGAGAAATCTAAAGCCTTTGAGAAATTCAAGATTTTTAAAACTATGGTTGAGATAGAGACAGTGATGAAAATCAAGTGTTTGAGATCAGATCAAGGTGGTGAATTCACATCTGGTGAAGTCAACAGCTATTGTGAGAAAAATGGCATTAGGAGATAGTTATCTGCACCCTAGACACCTCCACAGAATGAGATTGTGGGAAGAAAGAACATAACCATTTTGGATGCAACTAGAACCATGATGATGGAGATTAATTTACCTTATTTCTACTGGAGAGAAGCAGTAAGTACAACAGTTTATACATTCAATAGAGTTCATATCAAAGGAGATACCAGCAAGACACCTTATGAATTATGGTTTTCTCATTCCCCTACTCTTAAGTATTTCAGAATCTTTGGAAGTAAGTGTTATATCAAAAGAGATGATTACATTGGGAAGTTTGACCCTAGATGTGATGAAGGAATATTTCTTGGTTAATCAACTAAGAGAAAAGCATATAGATGTTATAACCAAAGATTGCAGAGAATTGTGGAGAGCACTAATGTGAAAGTGGATGAGAAACACAAAGATCAAGCTAAATCTTATGATAGAGAACCTGTTGGGAATCATAAATTTTGAGTGAATTTGAGAGGCCCATTTTAAAATTTTCCTCTACGCTTTCAAATAACTATCTTAGTGAATCAACCTGAGAGGCCTATTTTGGGGCATGTAAAATGAAGCAAGTCGATTGTCAAGGGGTAAGGCTTGGGAAATGGGTACTACACCTTTCATTTAGCCTATGCAGTGCTCAACAACTTTCAAAATTAATTTTGGATTATTTTATCAAGTATCCATTTCGAGGGCTAGACTGAAAGTTGTTCTATGCACAAATTCAGATTTTACCAAGTAGCCTACTTCGAGCACCTATAACTTTTGCCCAGTTGAACATCATATTGATATTCAAAGTGAATTGAATTGTGTACATATCGGTGAGTCCACGTGCTACATTTCAAGACCCTATGAATCCATTTTCTCATTTTAGGAAGGCCATTTCATTTGCAGTTTGTGTTGTTTGCATAAGTCCCTGATTCAATAGCTAGTCAGAGCCCTACTTTGCACGTGTAAAAGATGCCCCAGTGAGTGTCATGTTAGGATGTTTATTCTGGGCTACTACTAGTATGAAATACAAGTTATGTTTCTAGTTTGAAGCTCCTGTCAATCCGTTTGATCAGTTTTCCAAGATGGTTTCTTGAGTTATTTTATTGAGTTTTCTGCACTTTCATTGTTGCATCTGTTAAAGTGGCTATTTTCATGAGCTCACCATTTGCACATAGTCATCCTTTTGGTCAAACTAAACATTCCATGATCTTCCTTTTACTTCAAAAAATTTATGCCCCAGATTTGGGGATCCACGAAGATTATTTCATATTTTTAGTAAAGGCATGTTCTGGTCCCTGCACATTGATTTTATCAGGTTCAAGTGCTGACAAAGCCATTTGGTCATCTTTGTGCATTAATTTTTCTTCACCTGGGATTCGTCATGAGGAATGGTTTTGCAGGATGAAAGAAAACATATCAGAGTACATTCCTATCAGATTGCAAAATCCAGGAAGGTGTTCTGAATAGCTTTTGAAATTCCTCTTTGGGTTTAAATGTGAAAATGTGACACATTTGTTTGACAGATGCAGATTGAGTTTTAATGATCAAAAAATTGTGCAGATCAACTCCAGAGGTATTTTCAAGGTGCTTGAGGCATTTCAAGGGTCAATTGAATGAAAAATGAAATTTTTTTAGCCGAACCCACTTTTGGGCCCGATCTGACTTGTAGCTTCATGATGTCTTTTGAATGAAGGTTTAAATTGTTATTTTAAATCATATGTTTATATGATTTAAGTATAAAGGGGAATCATGGAATGAGTCCGATGTAATTGAGGTAAC
Source organism: Cryptomeria japonica (assembly GCF_030272615.1). Lineage (NCBI taxonomy): Eukaryota > Viridiplantae > Streptophyta > Pinopsida > Cupressales > Cupressaceae > Cryptomeria > Cryptomeria japonica. The sequence continues at coordinate 776,506,085 of NC_081409.1, read as the reverse complement.
CATACAAGAGTTGGACTTCTTACCAGACTATGATTATTTTTATAAAAAGAGGACTCATAAGCACCAATACTATTCACAAGATTTCAATGACGCTAAGGGGACGAGGAGTTATCATACTACAATTGAAGAACTTTCACCATTATGGAATGATAACATAAAGATTCTTTTTGTAACTTATGGTATCATTTGGATACACTACTACACACCAACATTTGAGGGTGAAGTGATAGGGAAAGAGGATGTATTGGTCGCTCCATATACATGTGATAGGACCAATGCGGGAGATGCTATTGTAGCAGATTTAATCATAAAACTAACCACACAACTAGAGATATACAATAATAAAGATGACTTAGAGAGGTAGTTAAGATTTATTGCTTGTGCAAGAGTTATTGCACAATGGACTATAGGTGCTATCCCTAGTATTCCAATTGAAAGTGCAACATAGAAACGGAAATGAGAAAAATTGGAAAGGCTTGGCCCTTAGAACCTTTTAAAAAATGCAAATTGGTAGGTTGAAAGCCCAACCCTCCCACATGGAAAATTTAAGCCATAGAAACTATCAAATAAATTGCAATTTCCAGGCATTACCAAGCATCCACCTCTATGTGGTGTATGGAGAGGCGACTGGGAAAGGATTTTATAACTTCAAAGAAAATTGTAATTGTTGGCAAATGCACACTCCAATGAGAAATTGTAGGTGATTGAAGGTATTGTCATTGATGGCAACATTACAATCATATGATACTGGTAGGCACCGACACCGACAAACTCTACATTGACATACGTTCACCGGCACCGAAAAGATTGATTACCAGCACCCTAGCAAACATGATTTTATTTATTGCAAAATATAATTAATTGTAATATCTTTTTGTAAGCCAACAAGGCAAGTTATAATATGACTCATATAAGTATGAGTTCATGTAAATCATTTTTGGATGCGGATATGGTTAGATTATTGATGCGAATATTAAGGTAGAGTTTGGTATAAGGTTTTGGAAGTTGTAGACCTTAAACCGGTACTGGATTTGGCATAGCAAATGCCCTTTTGTAGCAATACATGACATTGGATTTTCATAATCCACTTGTATAACTCAGTGAGACTTCTCTTTTTGTATGTAAGTAGTGAGCTTTAGGCAGTTGGCCTTCCTACATGTGCAGGACCCTATTGTAACAGTAATATTCTCTTATTGGCCAGGAAGCGAATATTGTGGGTCACAAATCCCATCAAGGTTTTTCCCACACCGGGTTTCCCCATTAAAAATACTGTGTTATGGTGTGTTTTTCATGTTGTGCTTATTGTTCTTATTTAGTGCATTAATTTTGGTTTACCGGTACATAGTTTTGGAATGCTTTTCATTTAATAAATTAAAATAATCCATTAACCAACAAGATACTGATTCAACCCCCCCCTCTCAGTATCCTTGGGAATCCTAAAAATTTGTATCAGAGCCTAGTCCTCTATTTGCAAAAGCCTAACAAATTGAGGAACATTCTGACATCGATAGAGATGGAAAACTTGAGGAAGCAACTAGAAACATCTCTTGCAGACTATGATGCAGAAAAATTGAAGAATATGAAACTTGAAGATGATCTGAAGGCTGCATAGGAAATCATTCAAGGACTTAAAATGAATCTCACTATTGCTAGGAAAAAAAGAAGAGAACTTTCTGAGAAGATGCAAAGTGATGATGATGAGAAAGAAACTCTTAATGACCTTATGAACAAACTGAGACAAGAAAATAGTATAATGAAGAATGAGATGCAAGATATGACCATGAGATTTTTTAAAGACATTGAAGATAGAAAGAAGAATGAAGATGACTTGGTTAGAAGACTCAATGATACTGGAAATGAAAACACAAGACTCAGTCATGAAAATGATATGTTGAAGACAAATTTGATGCATACACAAAATGGTAGAACTGAACTCATGAGACAGAAAGATTTCTTGGAAAATGAGTTAGCTACTGCAAATCAACACAAGGAGAAATTCAAGAAAAATTTAGAGGAACTTGATGACATGCTAAAAAATCAGAAACCTAATGGAGATACTAATGGCCTTGGCTTTGATGTTGGTGAAAGCTCTGGTACTGCAAACATACATGATCATAGCAAACTGGTAAGATAGCCTAATGCTTAGAAATTCAATGTGAAATGCGTTAACTGTAACAAGTATGGACATAAAGAAAATTAGTGTAGATCTAGAAACTATCAGAATAATAATGCAGCCACCAGTCAATGCTCTAAATGCAATAAAGTTGGTCATAATTCATAAAATTGTAGAATGAATGTAAGATGCTATGTTTGGGGAAGATTTGGACACTTATCTAATCAATGCAGACACATACCGGCATAGGATATGGGAAAGCTATTCAGAAAAAAAAATGTGACTTGTTATGCTTGTAACAAGATTGGACATATTGCAAAATTTTGTAGAAGTGAGACATCACTGACAAATAGCAAAGGACCCAGCTTGAAAGGTAAAGAAAAGGTTGAAGAGGTAAAGCAAGAATTTTCAAAACAATGGATTAGAAAGTCTGACATGAATGTTAGTGAAGCTATTCCTTCACCAGTAGAACAAAGTATTACTCCACTGGTAGGAGATTCTTCATCCAACTGAAGGAAAATCCTTTGGGGGTATGGCAACTAATTGAAAACATTCTAATTAACCCTTGGTTGATGGTGAGAATTTGGATTACTTCTTTACCGGCAGATGAGTTAAGTTTTGACTTAACCGGTAGGCATTAAATGTGGCAGTTGAAAGAAATAACATTATAAAGAAAGTGTTATTGGCTCTTTTTCATTCACCAAGCATTCAAATCTCTAGAGAGTGCAAAAATCCTGAGTGAAGGCATCCTTAGCAAAAAGTTAAGCAAATCATCCAAGAAATCATCCTAAAGGAAGATTAAGGATTTTTATAACTATGGCTTCTTCATATGCACCTGAATCTATTGCAAACCCTACTATGATTGAAGTTATCAAGCACCCTAGACTTGTGTTCAAACGTATTCCCGAAATTGCAAAGAAAGATGATACCCTAGGAGCATTCTCAAAAATACCTAAGGGAGTAGTTTATGAAAAGGATCCTAGAATGTATATACATTGTCATATTGAGGAACTAGGAGCTGAAGAAATAATGAACATGTATAGGACTCTAATTTGTGATGAACATGGAAATGTTAAACTGGAACACAAGATAGTGGAAACCCTAGGCTTTGTGGACATTCTTAGTATCCCTAATTTTCCTAAAGATGTGATAAGAATTGTCTTGGGTAGAGTACATGGTGAGTTCTTTTGGTTGGATTCCATCCATAAGATTACTAAAGAGATAGTTAGGGAAATGACAGGCTTACCTTCCACCAGTAGTAGGCTTGATAGAACTAAGAAGGTTTCAAATGACACTATGATGACCCTAACCAGTGCAAATTTTGATAAAAGATCCCTAAGAGTAAATGATGTGAAAGATATCAATGTTGAATTTGTTAGTATGATTCTTGGTTATAAGGCTACACATGCAAACAAACTAAACTTTATTTCCAGCTTATATATTAAAAGTGCATATGACATGGTGAATGACAATGCAAGAATTGATGTATGTGAGTGGCTTAAAGATGAATTGATAGACAACTTGAAGAAAATCAAAGGTGATAAGAAAGGAAATTTTAGATTTGGCAACCTACTTGTATGCTTAATGTTGTATATCACTAAGGAAGTACCTAGTATTGGTAGGAAAGACTTTGGTTTTGATATACCGGTAGGAAAACAACTATTAGACATACTGAACAATATGGGAGATGACAGGGAGAAAAATATAAATAAATATATTCAAACTTTGAAAGCAAGAATGAAGACAAGAATAAGGATATCTCAAGCAATTGTTGATAAGTATCAAAAAGAGATATGCTTTGTGATCAAGAAAGATGAAATTTGGATGGAGGTAGTTGTCCCTAGAAGTGTTTGGGTTACAGAGATGGGATATGAGGCAAATGACAACATAGTTGAAACTTATGAAAAAGCCCTCTTAGAAGCCCCTAAGGATCCAATAGAAAACTTTTTTGTCAATGCTGAAAAAATTGAAAGTGGCATTCAATCTTAGAAAGGAGTTAAGAAAATTGAGCAGATAGTTAGGAGAGGTCCCAGATAGGCAAAAGCAATAAAAGAAGATGTTTTGAACAAAAATGGTATTAAGGAGAGTGAATTGGAAGGACTACAACCAGAGACACATCTCTCACCGGTTGCTACTTCTTTTGACAGTGAGATACTAGCTGAATTGAAAAGGGTAGAAAGAAAGAGAAAACCCTCACCCACACCCAGAAGGACAAGACAAAAGCAATAGGCAGTTAGGCCTCTGACTAAGAAATTGACACCAAAGAAAAGAAAAGAAAGATAGGTCATTCCACCTTTTGACAAACTTCTGAAAGAAATAACGGAGGATGGAAAATTGGAAAACATCAATAAGTTATATAACACACTATCAAATGATGAAAAGGAGAGCATAGAAAATAGTGTAATCTTACACTTGGATATCTATATGAAATTTCTGATGGAAATTATGCATGAGATACCCAATGATTTGTACAGAAGATTAGAAGCTAGAAGGGTAGCTAGTATTGAATTAGATAAGAAAATCAAAATAGAGAAGCTACTTGTAGTTCACCTAGTGAACTCCACTCAAGAGATTGATGAGCTGATCAGTGAAGCAAACTAGATAGTATTTTCAACTAGTCACCAGCATGTTACACTAATGGTAGGCAGAGGACATTAAATAACAGAAGAGACTGCAAATCAGTGGGATACATTTTTTGTTGAAAAAGAGAAACAAGAAGAACTTAAGAGACCAAAGACTATCAAAGTTTGCCAAAAGGATAAGGGGAAAGGTAAGGTAGGTGGACCTCCAAGCCTAAAGATAAGTGATAACTTGCCCCCACCTATTTTTGATACTCCACTGGTATAGATTGCTGACACATAACCAACAACAGAGTATGGATACACCGCATGAGGATACAAATCCTGACTTTGAAGTGTTATACACAATGAACATTGACACACAGGAAGTCAATATTGTGGTGGATAAGGAAACAACTGACAAGAGAGATGTGGCAACTGAGCCACCAGCAGAAAACATTGGAATTGGGGCAGAACAACAAACTAAAAAATCAAATGAACCCCTAGACACTAGAAAGGAAGATATCATGGATGTGCATATTGATACATCTATTGAGCCACTGACAACTACTGAAATTGGAAAACCTACTGAGTCAATGAAAGTAGACAACACAAAGGTAAATAAAGAAAAACTAGTAGTGGACACTACAATGAAATCTTCAAAGACACCATCAAGAGAGAACAAAGAGAAACCATCGAGCAATAGGCTCTTGCAGAGGAAAACATTGAAAAATAGGTAGAGCAACATGATTCATAGGTGCCTACTCAAACAGTACCACTGGCTACATCTGACAAGCCTAAGCCTTTGGTAGTGGAAATACAAACACAAACTGATCCTCCAGAGAAAGAGGAAAGAAAAGCTATCACAACCACCATCAGTTTATAGATTGTAAAATCAGTTGGATAGTCATCCAATACATCTATGACTGAATTTAGGCCAACCAATGTAACTAAGGTACTCTTAGATTCAATAAAGAAAATAACAGAGTGTAATGCACATGCATATAAGGCTATATATGACACTTTACCAATTTTGAAGATGATAGATCCAAAGTGTAACATAGAAAATAAAGATTCCTTGAGCCAATTAGACACATTGTCTAAGTATATAACTGACAACCTAATTACATTGGACCAAATAAATGAAGACACTTTCAGAGAGAAAATTAATAAGGAGAAGGAAAAAATCTTTGAGGAAATAGTTAAGAATAATAAGGAACATATAGAAACCTTATTACAGGTATTAGGTAAAACAATCTTGGACTTCAAGAAACTATACAGAGATACCTACAAAACTAACATTTTGACAGAGGACATAGATTTAGATATCAGCAAAGCACAAAAAGAAATCAACAATATTGTTGATAACTTAATAGGAACATGGTGCAGGAGCACCCTTCCAAGCTCATTCTCCTTCTTTGTTTTGTTGGTGTTATGCCTCTTTTGAAGCCATTTTATATAAAATAAAGAGCCAGGTGCTCATTGGTCCTATTTAGTGTCCTAGTTGAGGTCTTAGGGTCATAAGTTAAAAATTGAGATTTTCTTGAAAATAGAGGGTATGTGTGTCTTTGAGGTGTTTAGCGGTCCTTCATAGCATGGTGGTGTCCTTAGGTTTTCCCAATGTGGGTCTAGGAGTCAAGAAAGGCAACATTGGGAAAGTTGCTCAAAAGTTGCATGACAACTTTTAAAAGTTGTCAAGCAACTTTTCCACCATGAGGCCAAAATTCTTAGTTTGACATGGACAACCCTAATATGGGAACACAAACCGAGGAGAGGATAGTATAAGTATTTCCAAACCCTAAGTTAATGGGTTGGATGTCAGATATTGTACGGCCCAAGCAAACTGACTGACTGAGACTGCAATTTTGTTGCCAGTCGGCACAAAAGGAGAAAAGAAAGATTGTTAATGGATTGATTTACATGTAAACCTATGTGGAGTGTCTTATATGGTGTAAATACTTTCATTTTGAGAAAATAGATTAGGTTTCATTTCTAAGTTTGGTGTGCTTGTAAATATTTTGTAAGTTGTCTTCTCATTGTCTAGTTTTGGACTAGTTTGTGCAAATGGAATCTTGACTCCATTCCCCATTGTGGAACCACCATGAAACCATGGGGACTGAGAGTTCAGTCCTTGTACCATAGTTCAATGCAAGCAGGGCCCTTGAAAATGCAAGGGGGCCATACAAAGACCCACTCCTAGGCGAGACTGGATAGTGCCCGGTTAGGAAGGGTCAAGTTGTAGAGGTCTTGAAGAGAAAGGTTGGTTAGAGGAGAGTACACAAAACACACACTGTGACCCAGGCAGACCATAAAACCCTCGCAAAACCCTTAAAAACCCCAAAATTCGCCCAAGGCATTGTACGCCCACTTGGAGGCCCAAAACTAGAGAAATCCTTGAGCCCTTGCCAAATGAATGGTAGCTGATTATGGGAGTTTGGATATTTTGTGCATTGTTTGTGAGAGGGAGCCCTAAAAGACCTGGTAGGAGGCCTAATTGGTCCTAATCCTTGTAGCCCTATTTTGTAAGCAAAAACACAGAATAGTGAAATTGGTAAGGGGTTGGGATCTTGAAACCTCTTGGGGGCACATGCATGGGTGGAAAAACCATGAAATAGACCTAACCTATCCTTGCTAAGACCTTGGAAGGTGTGGAACAAGCCTAGACCTTATTAGCCATAGTAAGGGGTTTTGAGTCTCATGAGTAGGTGAGACCTTAAGAGAAACATTGCAACTCAATGTTGGGTGGATTGGGCAAGGTCAGGGGATTCCTCAAGCAAGGAAAGTCCTAGAGACCCTGGGGTGTGAAGAGAACACCAGGTGATCCATGGGAAGGATCCAAGAGCATAGACTAGGCTAGTCTATCCCAAGCACCATCCCATTAGATTGGTACCAGAACAAGTTAAAGATTTGTTGGACTATGTATGTCTCTATATACTAGTGAATTAGTAGGGGAGAGGTGAATGGTCACTAATGCAGAGCTGGCTAGGGAGGTAGAAGAGTAGAAGGAGAAGAATAGACTCCTTGAAGAAGCTATGAGTGATATAAGGGATAAACTACAAGAAGTGGTGGATCAGAGGACACAAGGACCTTGGGGTGAAGACACCAAAGGTAAAGGAAAGAAGACCATTGACATAGATGACATTATACTTGAACTAGATCCCTTGTTTAATGAAGAACCTTTTGTGAAGGCTATTAAGGCTTTGAACACCAAAGCTTTTGAAGGATTGCCACATTTCAGTGGAAGGATGGACATTGACACTATCATGGAATGGATTGAGGGAATGGGAAACCACTTTGAGTGTGAGGGAGTGACAAAGGCTTAAAAGGTTAAGGTTTCCAAATCAAGATTAAGGTGAGCAACTTTAACATGGTGGAGGTACCTGCAAGAAGAGAGATTTAGCATGGGGAAGCTACCGATTGCCAATTGGAAGGCCATGGTGAGCAAGATCAAGGAGAAATACTTACTAGAGGATTATGAAGTCCAACTTCATAAGAAGAGATAGGATTTGAAGCAAAAAGACCTTGATGTGACCTCCTACACTAAAGAATTTCAAAAACTTTGTCTTAGATCCAAAGTCCAAGAAGATGAATCTATTAAGGTGGCTAGGTATCTAAGCGGCCTAAAGTGGAACATTAAAGAGGAGATAAGCCTATGGACCTACTACTATTCAAAAATGTCTTCAACTTGCTATCAAGGTGGAAGAGAGGAACAAAAGGAAAGGAGACTCCAATAACAGGGGTAGAGGCAGAGGTAGAGACCAAATGAATTACCGAGGTGGTTACCAAAGCAAGTCAAATGAGTCGAGGAACCAAGGAGAAGCCAAGTTGACTGAACATGGCAGTGAACCCAATCTTAGAGGGGGCCATTCTAGAGGAAGAGGTGCACAAGGTAGTCCAAGTAGGGGTAGAGGTACCAGCAAAGGTAACTCCTACTTTGCAATTATGAAGTGTTACAACTATGGACAATTGTGACACCTGACATATAGATGCCCTGACAAGCCTACCTCATCAAACAGTGGAAAGAGGGTTGTTTATGCACATGAAGACTCTTCAAGTAGAAAGACACTGGATGTGAACCAGATTGAATCAGAGATTGGAGAAAATCTGATGTTCAATAGGATTTTGATCAGACAGCCAGTTAAGAAGGAACCCAAACATAGGAGAGTATTATTTAGGGTGAGATGCAAAGTTCTTGGTAAAGTGTGCAAGGTGATAGTTGATTCAGGCTCAACTAATAACATCATATCAAAAGAGGTGGTTAGGAAGTTGAAACTCACAAGAATACCCCACACTAGCCCTTACAAGGTGACTTGGTTGAACAAAGGACAGAGTGTGCTAGTCAATGAATAGACTTGGGTAGCATTTTCTATTGGAGGATATAAGGATAAGATCCTTTGTGATGTGTTGCCTATGGATGCTTGTCATTTGCTGCTAGGAAGACCCTGGCAATTTGATAGGAAGGTGATCTATGATGGAGAGGAGAACTCCATTTCCTTTAAGAAGGACAACAAGACCTTCAAGATTCAGTCCTTGGACCCCTAGTGTTCTATTGGCTACTGGTAAAGAGTTCTTAAACTTGCTACATGAGGAGGAGATAGTGAAGTGTGCCATCTTTGTAAAACCAAAGGAGGAAGAAGACAAGTTGCAGGCAGAAGTACCCAAGGAGGTGAAGCAAATGTTGCAAGAGTATAAGGACATAGTGAGTGATGGAGCACCTACAACACTCCCACCAAGAAGGTCTATAAGTCATCAAATAGACTTTGTTCCCAGAGTATCCCTACCTAACAAGGTAGCATATAAGCTCACACCTGATCAAAACAAGGAGGTAGCAAGGCAAGTGCGGGAGTTATTGGAACAAGGTCTGATTAAGAAGAGCATCAACCCATGTGTAGTCCTGGTAGTGCTAGCATCAAAGAAGGAAGGCTAGTGGAGACTTTACACTGATTCAAGGGAAATCAATAGGATCACCATAAGGTATAGGTTTCCTATTCCTAGAATAGAGGATTTGATGGATTGTCTAGGAGGTGCTATGTATTTCACCAAATTGGACCTTAAAAGTGGTTATCACCATATTAGAATCAAGGAGGGTGATGAGTGGAAGATTGCTTTCAAGACCATGAAAGGATTGTATGAATGGCTTGTGATGCCATTTGGACTCACCAATGCCCCAAGAACCTTCATGAGGTTGATGAATGAGGTGTTAAAAGACTTCATAGGCAGGTTTGTGGTGGTGTACCTAGATGACATTCTCATCTATACTAGAACCAAAGAGGAGCACCTTAAGCATTTGAGGTTAGTTTTAGAGAGGTTGCATGAGGAGAAGTTATCCATAAACCTAGAGAAGTGTGACTTCTTGAAGCAAGAGCTGGTATACTTAGGATTTGTGGTGTCTAAAGGAACCTTGAAGATGGATCCAAGCAAAGTGGAGGAAATCTTGAATTGGCCTGCACCTAGAATAGGGACTGAAGTTAGGAGTTTCCATGGATTAGCTCAATTCTATAGGAAGTTTGTGAGGAACTTCAGTGGCATATGTGCACCAATCCCTGACACCATTAAAGGAAGCCTTAAAACTAATTTTAAATGGACTGGGCAAGCTGATAAAGCATTTCAATTATTGAAGCAAGAAGTAGCCACAAAACCTATCCTTCTCTTACCTACTTTTGATAAGCTATTCACTTTGGAGTGTGATGTAAGTGGAATTGCAGTAGGGGGTGTATTGAGTCAAGAGGGAAAACTTGTGGCATTTTTCAGTGAGAATCTTAGTGAAGCAAAGAAGAAGTACCCAGCTTATGACTTACTTCCAAAGGAATTTGTGGTGTTCACAAACAGCCAGGCATTGAGTTACATTAACACTTAAGAGAAGCTTAGCAATAGACATTTGAAATGGATGGAATACCTCCAATCCTTCACCTTCACCATCAAGCATAAGAAGGGACAACTTAACAAGGTGGCAGATGCATTAAGCAGGAAGTTGTTGATAGTTCAAGAACTATAGTTACAAAGCATAGGAATAGAAGGTTTCAAGGACCTCTATGAAGAAGATGAAGACTTCTCATCAGCTTACAAGGTTTGCAAGGAGTTTGAGAACCATTTCCATGGTGAGTATGTATATTACACTCTCCAAAATGGTCTCATGTTTAAGGGTAATCAGTTGTGTGTGCCAAGAGGATCCATGAGGGAAAACCTCATCCAAGAGAAACACAATGGTAGTTTAAGTGGACACTTTGGAGTCAACAAAACCTTGGATTTAGTACAGAGGTACTACTATTGGCCAAAGTTGCCAAGAGATGTGAAAAGATATGTAGAACATTGTGGTGTGTTCCAAAGAGCAAAAGGGGGATAAAGCAATGCTGGTCTCTATCAACCATTGCCAGTCACTAATAGGCCTTGGAAATGTATATGCATGGAATTTGTAGTAGGACTTCCCAAGGCAAAGATAGGTATGGACAACATCTATGTGGTAGTAGATAGATTTTCCAAGACGAGCCACTTCATTCCATGTAGGACTACACATGATGCTAGCTATGTTGCACATCTCTTCTTTAAGGAGATTCTTAGGATTCATGGACTCCCTTTAAAATTGTTTCAGATAGGGACAACAAGTTCATGGGGCATTTTCGGCAAACATTATGGAGGAGACTTGGAACTAATCTCTCATTTAGCTCAGCTTACCATCCACAAACAGATGGTCAAACTAAAGTCATCAATAGGGTGTTAGGCAACTTGTTGAGGTCTTTAACTAAGGACTATGGGCAGACATGGGACCTAGTCATTCCACAAGAAGAGTATGCATATAATGAAAGTGTGAATAGGACCACTTGTAGAAGTCCTTTTGAGGTTGTCTATGGTAGACATCCAAGGGGAGTATGTGAGTTGAGAGACCTTGGTACTTTGGGGATGAAGAGTGGGCAAGTAGAGGACTTCACTAAAACCATCAAGGAAGTCCAAGAGCAAGTTAAGAAAGCCATCCTTGAATCCACTCAAAAACTGAAGCCCAAAATGGATGAGAGAAAGAGAGAGGTTCAGTTCAAGGTGGGTGACTTTGTGATGGTCCATTTGAGAAAAGCTAGGATGCAAAGTGGTAAGCCTACCAAACTGCAAATGAAGAGGGTAGGACCTTGTAGAATTCTATCAAAATATGGGGAGAATGCTTACAAGGTTGACCTACCTTCAGATTTGGCTATATCACCAGTCTTTAATGTAGCTGACCTAATCATGTACAAGGGTGAAATACCAGGGCAAAAGGAGAACCAAGCCAAGGTGTTGCAAGACCTTGATGTTAATGTCCTACCACAAGTGAAGAAGCCTATAACAGAGGAGATCTTAGAATCTAGAGTAAAGAAGTCCACCAGACACTAGATCTACATGGAACACTTGGTAAAGTGGGCAGATCAGCCTGAGTCTGAAGCTACCTGGGTGGAAGAAAGCAGGTTCAAGACACTTGGCATAGACCGGCTCTCATCTCTTCTTCTATTTCTTAGTTGTGTGCAGAGGGGGAGTATGGTGTAGGAGAACCCTTCCAAGCTCTTCCTCCTTTTTTTGGTTGGTGTTATTCTTCTTTTGAAGCCATTGTATATAAAATAAAGAGCCAGGTGCTCATTGGTCCTAGTTAGGGTCCTAGTTGAGGTCTTAGGGTCATAAGTCAAAAATTGAGATTTTCTTGAAAATAGAGGGTATGTGTGTCTTTGAGGTGTTTAGGGGTCCTTCATAGCATGGTGGTGTCCTTAGGTTTTCCCAATGTGGGTCTAGGAGTCAAGAAAGGCATCATTGGGAAAGTTGCTCAAAATTTGCAAAAGTTGCATGACAACTTTTAAAAGTTGTCAAGCAACTTTTCCACCATGAGGTCAAAATTCTTAGTTTGGCATGGACAACCCTAATATGGGCACATAGACTAAGGAGATGGTAGTATAAGTATTTTCAAACCCTAAGTTAATGGGTTGGATGTTAGACATTGTACGGCCCAAGAAAACTGACTGACTGAGATTGCAATTTTGTTGCCAATCGACACAAAAGGAGAAAAGGAAGATTGTTAATGGATTGATTTGCATGAAAACCTATCTAGAGTGTCTTCTATGGTGTAAATAATTTCATTTTGAGCAATTATATTAGGTTTCAATTTGTAAGTTTGGTGTGCTTGTAAATATTTTGTAAGTTGTCTTCTCACTGTCTAGTTTTGGACTAGTTTGTGCAAATGGAATCTTGACTCCATTCCCCATTGTGGAACCACCATGAAACCATGGCAAATGAGAGTTAAATCCTTTTACCATAGTTAAATGCAAGAAGGGCCCTTGAAAATGCAAGGAGGCCATACAAAGACCCATTCCTAGGTGAGATTGGACAGTGCCCAATTAGGAAGGGTCAAGTTGCAAAGGTCTTGAAGAGCAAGGTTGGTCAGAGGAGAGTGCACCCTTCGGAGGAGGTGTAGAGGAGTGTGTGAAGCACCACTAGTGTGAAGGAGGAGCCTCCACCAATCTAGAAAAGGTGGCTAAAACACAAAACACACACTATGACCCAGGCAAACCATAAAACCCTCACAAAACCCTTAAAAATTCCAAAATTCACCCAAGGCATTGTACGCCCACTTGGAGGCCCAAAACTAGAAAAATCCTTGAGCCCTTTCCAAATGAATGGTAGTCCATTTTGGGAGTTTCTATAGTTTGTGCATCATTTGTGAGAGGGAGCCCTAAAGGACTAGGTAGGAGGCCTAATTGGTCCTAATCCTTGTAGCCCTATTTTGTAAGCAAAAACACAAAATAGTGAAATTGGTAAGGGGTTGGGATCTTGAATCCTCTTGGGGGCACATGCATGGGTGGAAAAACCATAAAAAAGACCTGACCTATCCTTGCTAAGACCTTGGAAGGTGTGGAACAAGCCTAGCCCTTATTAGCCATAGTAAGGGGTTTTGAGTCTCATGAGTAGGTGAGACGTTAGGAGCAGCATTGCAACTCAATGTTGGGTGGATTGGGCAAGGTCAAAGGATTCCTCAAGCAAGGGAAGTCCTAGAGACCCTAGGGTGTGAAGAGAACACTAGGTGATCCAAGGGAAGGATCCAAGAGCATAGACTAGGCTAGTCTATCCCAAGCACCATACCATCAGAACATCAGATTCATTTTTGGTAGTTGAAAAGGAAATTTCAGTTCTTGAGGAGAAAATTGAAAAATTAGAAAAAGATAGAGAAAGAATAAAATCTAAGGCAAAGGATTTAAAGTGCAAACTAGGCCCTAAACTGGATAACCTCATTTCTTTGAGAAAAGAGATTTCTAAGGCTCTGGTTCTAGGACTTAAGACACCGGAAGAGCAAATGCACATAATCACCAGTACAATTAAGAGAACAAAAGTAGCAATAAAGGATAGCGAAAGGTTCAGCGACAATCAAAATTTTGCATTGGCAGACATCTATTAGATTGTAACCAACCAGTTACAAGGATCTAGGTAGGAATCACACTCCATTAACATTGAATAACAACCTTTTTCATTCATGTCAAAGGGGGAGTAGTGGAGATGAGAAAAATGATCAAGCAGAAGACATCATCAGCTCAGGGGGAGCACACATTTTGGTAACACTGTCTTGACAGTTTTGGTAGATTCTTTTGGATAACATTTTTGGACACAGTTTGGATTTTTCTCATGAGTGTTCCCATCAATCCCAAAGGGGGAGATTGTTGGAAAATGCACACTCCAATGAGAAATTATAGGTGATTTAAGGTATTGTCATTTATGGCAACCTTACAATCATATTATATAAGTAGGCATCAACACCGACAAACTCTACACTGGCATACGTTCACCAGCACCAAAAATATTGATTACTGGCACCCTGGCCGACATGATTTTATTTATTGAAAAATCTAATTAATTGTAATATCTTTCTATAAGTTGACAAGGCAAGTTGTAATATGACTCATATAAGTATGAGTTCATATAAATAATTTTTGGATGCAGATATGGTTAGATTATTGATGCGAATATTAAGGCAGAGTTTGGTATAAGGTTTTGGAACTTCTAGAGCTTAAACCGGTACTGGATCTGGCATAACAGATGCCCTTTTGTAGCAGTACATGACATTGGATTTTCATAATCCACTTTTGTAAGTCAGTGAGACTTCTCTTTTTGTATGTAAGCAGTGAGATTTAGGTAGTTGGCCTTCCTGCATGTGCATGCCCCTATTGTAATAGTAATATTCTCTTATTGGCCAGTAAGCAAATATTGTGGGTCACAAATCCCATCGAGGTTTTTCCCACACTGGTTTTCCTCATTAAAAATACTATGTTATGGTGTGATTTTCATGTTGTGCTTATTATTCTTATTTACTACATTAATTTTGGTTTACCGGTACATAGTTTTGGAATACTTTTCATTTTCATTTGCCAAAAGGTGGAAAATGGTGGAGAAGGCATGGTAGAAGACTAAGGCATTTTAAACCTTCAAGAAAATGCAATGGAATTAATATCAAATTCCCCTACGTGGTGTGAGGTAAATGCCATTAAAAGTTCAAAGTAAATGCACTTAGCAAGTGTAAAGCAATGTTTTCCTTGCCGCATGGTGTTGGGAGGCATAGAAGGTTTCCGCGAATTTCATTCGTAGGTGTTCACCCAAGTCCACTAACCCTTTCCAACATCCTTCCTGCATAGAGTGGAATTTGAAAAAGCCACATTAAACCTTCCAAGAAAATGCTCTGAAAGTTTCATGCAAACACAAATGATAGGGGAATGTGCATAAACATTTATCCCACATTAGTGGTGAGTGGGAACATTTATATATTAAAAAATAAAAGCACACACATTCATAGTGTCAAAATATTGAAGGCTTTTGGCAAGAGGCAGTTGGCGACCTAGTGGACCTCACATGTGTGCATGCATCTTGAGGCATCAAGGTTTTATTAAAAAAAGGGTGAATTAATCAATGAGAAAAATTCAGGTGATCGAACGGTCGTCATTGATCCACAAGGCGAACATGCATGAACGTTACCCTTCGTGGATCAGTGACCAAGTGGTGGGCCCGACAGGTGAGCAGTTCGCATGTTAAAGATCGAGCAGGTCCATCCCAGGTCAATGGTGGTCACTGATCCACTATGCGAAGATGCACAACTGTTACCCTTCGCAGATCAATGACCAAGTGGTTGGCCCAATAGGTGAGCGGTTCGCATGTTAAAGATCGAGGAGGTCCATCACAGATTGATGATGGTCGTTGATCCTCTATGCGAAGATGCACAAACGTTACCCTTCATGGATCAATGACAAATGAGGTTGTGCTAAGGTGGTAGTCTAGCTGTGCTCCAGTGGTAGGTGAGTTGTCATCCCAATAGGACTCATGAGCGAATCGTAGGGTGCCACGTGGTGAAGCGTAGGTTGAAAATCAAGAAAAAATCAAATTTAATTAATATAGTCCCAATTATAGTAGAAAAATTTAAAAATTTAAATGATGGTCTGCATTTGGGATTAACTAATTGGAGGGATATTTCTTACCCAAATATAGACATATTTTATACCATTGGAAAGCTCTTGGAATGAGGAATTCAAGTGTAGTTAGTTTTAACAAATATAAGATATTTTGAGAGAAGTTTCCATGGGAAAGATGAAGGAATGTTTTTCAGTTGGGGAAAGAGGAAACTTGGCAATTTGTGAAGAAATTCTGGTCTTTTCCCTCTTCTTCATATTCTCAATTCTTCTCAATTGGGAGGGTTCCAGAATTTTTGGAAAAAGGCTCTAGAATTCGGTGTTTCCAATTCTGAATTTCTTTTCCAAGTTTGTAAAATTCTAGGGGTCTTTTCAGGGTATAGAGTTGCATTTCAATAATTGCAGTTTGTTTCATAGTTGCAGGCTTTACTTGTGTAAGGCATGAGTAGATTTCACATAAAATTGTCTCCAAATATGTATTTCTTAATTACAAATTAAATCCTCAAGGAGGTTGGAATTTGTCATCTCAAGGAGATTGTTGTGACTGTTTGTAGGCATTCTTCAGTGAAGAGTTTAAATTTTGTAATCAATCATAAATAATTGAATATGTATCCAAGATTTGATAATTTTGTGAATGAGTTGAGTAATGCATTAGTATAAGGTATTGATGCAGGAAAATGTTTATAATGAAAACATATTTGCAGATTAGATTTGTATTTTGCAATTCTGTGTGTGACTCCATGCCTAATGAACAAGGCACTGGTCTTTGAAGAATTTGGGAATATTTTCAGAATCATATAATTTTAAAGAAATCTATTTCCCTTCATGTTTTGGGGGTTGTGTCCTATTCATTTCAAGCTCTTATTCATCCATTTCTTTTACAGATCTAGCCAATTTGTAGTATTTTCTAACTTGTTGAGCTTGTGGAATGATATTTCTCTGCTTATTGTTGATGTTGCCATATGCTTGTAACTAGTTGTATTTTATGCATCAAAGGGTTTCCCCCCGTAGGTCTAGCAGAACCTAAAGTGTAGGAGGATCATTAGGATCCTATGTTATGTTGTCCAAGTCATAAAGTCCTTCATTGTTTGAAACTAGCTATTTCATAGATCAATTGTAGGTGAACTTGGGTTAACTAGTTTTGGTGAACAATAGAACCGGCAATGGAAATGATCATAATTGATCTGGTAATGGCTGTAGCAGAACAAAATGTTGAACTAGTTACCCCAGCATCATCGAAAAACTCAATTGTAACTAAAGAGTAGCATAGAGAACCTGAAAAACAAAAAACACTAGGGTATGTAAGGCTAAATCATTTTGAAAATCAGATCATTGGAGACAAAAACAAGGGAGTTATGACAAGAAGAAGATTGGAAAATCAAGAGGTGTGTTTCATTTCTTTGATTGAACCGACATTAGTAATTGAAGCTTGTAAAAATGAATGTTGGATGAAAGCTATATAAGATGAATTACATCAAATAGAAAAAACAATACTTGGATTTTGGTTCCTCTACCTAAAAATAAGAATGTCATTGGAACTAAATGGGTTTTTAGAAATAAACTGAGTGAGGATGGACAAGTTGTAAGAAACAAGTCTATATTGGTCTGCAAAGGATATTCTTAGAAGGAAGGAATTGATTACAGCGAAACTTTTGCATCGGTAGCTAGAATTGAAGTTGTTAGACTATTTTTTGCTTATGCAACCTATAAGAACTACAAGGTCTATCAAATGGATGTTAAGTGTGAATTTTTGAATGGAGAACTTGAAGAGGAAGTCTTTATTGAGAAACCTGATAGATTTTTACTGACAAATGACAAAAATATTGTTTGCAGGTTAAGGAAATCCCTATATTGATTAAAACATGCTAACAGTAACTTGTGTTATAAGATCACTAATGATGATATTTTGATTATTGAAGTATTTGTTGATGATATCATTTCTGGAGGTGAAGAAAAATTGTGCATGGAATTCTCTAATAATATGAAGAGTGAATTTGAAATGTCTATGACTGGAGAAATAATATTTTTTTTTGGTTTGAAGATTACTCAGACTAACAAAGGCATCTTTATCTATCAAACTAAGTATCTAAGGTAATTATTGAAGAAATTTGGTATGGAAAATTCTAAACCAGTTAGTACTCCTATGGTTACAAGTGAAAAATTGTCAATTAAAGATATATCCCCTCCAATAAATCCTACAAGATATAAATCCATGATTGGTGTTTTTCTATATTTAACTCAGACTAAATTGGATATAATGAATGCAGTCAATATTGTATCAAGATTTGAAAGTAATCCAAGAGAAAAAAATGAAAGTGCAATAAAAATGATATTTTGGTATTTGCAAGGAACAACTAAATATGGTTTATGGTACCCTAAAGATGATGACTTTACTTTATGTACATATACAAATGCAGATTGAGCAAGTGATGTTGATGACCGAAAGAGAACATCTGATGGAGTATTCTTTCTTGGGAAGAAGTTAGTTTCATGGATCAACAAGAAGCATTCATGCATTTCTTTATCTAATGTTGAAGCTAAATATTTGCAGCCACAACTAATTGCACTCAAGTTCTAAGGATGAAGAAGATGTTAAAAGATATACATCTGAGTTGTAATGGTCTGGTTGTTATTCATTGTGATAACTTTGCAACTATTGACATATCAAAGAATCCAATATTTCATTCCAAGACTAAGCACATATCAATCAAGTATAACTTTTTGAAGGAAAAAGTGGAAGCAAAAGAAGTCAGACTGGTTTATGTGAACACTAAAGAATAGATAGAAGACATCTTCACTAAACCTTTGTCCTGGCAATAATTTGAGTATTTGAGAGACAAATTGGGGATTTATACCCCTTTGATAGAGACTTAAATGATATAGATGATGGTATGATGAAAGAAAAAGGATCTGGTCAACTACTTAGAGGGGGGGTGAATCAGTAGATAGAAAAATTGATATTAACTTCACCAATCTTAGAAATAACCTCTCAAGTAAACTTATAACTATCAATGCAATATCTCTATCAGAATAAAACTATCAAGATAAACGGGTTGACTGTTTACAACAGATAACAGTAAACTTCCAAATACTTTTACTGACATAAGTAAAAATTTATTCCATATTGTTGTTACTGGTTACCGTAACTTATCAAAGTGAAATAAGTAGTTAAGAAATTCAATCATAGAAACATAACCACAAAAACATTCACCACTTGACACAATTCTTTTGAAGTGGAAACCCAAATGGGAAAAACCATGGTGAGATGGGGCTCACAAGATAACTATCTAAACTCTTATGAAGTTCTCCCTATTAGGAGCCAAGCCTGTTAAAGATTTTACAAAAAGTCCTGTTAAGAACAGATCCTATTAGGGACCACTCGATTAAGGGATTGACTATAATGCTTTGTTAGAAGCAATGCTTTGGGAGGAGTAACCTTTGTAAAGGATTTAGAATCCAAACTAATGGATCACCTTGTTAGAGGATTTGAATAACACCAAGCTTGTTAGATCTTACCCAGTTAGGGGATTTAACTATTGTAATTGTTAGAAAGCAACAGGAGTTTTCTGATCTATTAGAATAACACTTCATTTACTTGTTTAGATCCTTTATACGCTCCTATTTACCTTTACTCAAACTACAGATACATCATCCAGTTTGGCAATCACACACTCACTTCAACTTTGCCAACACTTAAACTAAAACAACTCATCGACATTATATATAAATCAATTAGGTCGGTAACACAACAAAAACTTAATTCTCATAGAGATTACAAACAAGTCGATTCAGATATGACCATTGGATTACATAAAAATCTATACACATCATTCAATAAAGTCTCGACCGCTCCTTGATCACTTCTTCATTGAACTTAGTAAGTCATCATGTGCTTTACATTACATGCAATATACTTGCTCATTCCCTAAAAAAAAATATTTAACTGAATGTGCCAAAAAACTCTTTGAAACTCTCTTCATACATTATGCATACGTGTCATAATCATTTTCACTCATTGGCAGATCATAAACCAATATAACAAATTCACCAAACTTAATCAGTTAGAGTTTATCAAAACAATAGGTAGGGTTTACCAGTTCAACTCTCCAAACCTAGCAATATCGGTTCACTCCACAATCTTACCTACCGGTTACAGTTTCCTTTCACTTAGCTCTTCCTATCAAGTATAATGCATTATTACAACAATAACATTACCGATTAATTGACATCAATGACAACATAGCATATCATCAATGCAATCTTCATGCAAATGTCAACAATCTCTCCCTTTGGCGTTGATGGCAATACAAATATCAATACCATTGATTGATGTGATTGTGAATAGGAATCTTGGTTTACATTTCACCATGTACTCTCATTGTCTTTAGCTTGCTTTGGTTTTCCTCCTCATAATCACATAGTTCCTCTCTCCCTTTGACAACAATGCCAAATTGAAAGTAAAACAAGCAAAATAAAACTTCATTGTTCAGCATCAACAACATGCAACTTGATGCTCCCCCTATGGAATAACTCCACTCCTACATCAATCATGTTGAAAAATTCTACAAGTAGCTCCGAGACTTATGTAATCTACATAATGCTTAATTTACCTCATGAAGGGGTACAACCCCTAGCTGACTTCTAAGATACTCAAAAGTAGTCTTAGGCAGAGGGTCAGTAAAGATATCTGCAAGTTGCTCCTTGGTAGAAACATGCTCTAAGATCCCATCTTTACTCTGCACTTTCCCCCTCAAGAAATGATACTTCAATTCCATGTGCTTGGTTCTTGCGTGCAAGACATGGTTCTTTGAAATATTTACGGTACTGGTATTGTCACATAAGATCTTTACAGGTTCTGTAAACGTCATCTTAAAGACTTCCAAAATGTGTCTCTTCTAGATAGCCTGGGTACAATTCATATAAGCAACAACATACTCAGCTTCAGTAGTAGACTGTTAAATACAACTCTGCTTTTTTCTACTCCATGAAATAAGTATTCCTCCAAGAAAGAGTGCTCCACTAGTTGTGCTTTTCTAGTCATCAACATTACCTACCTAATTTGCATCTGTGTACACCTTCAAATCAAAGTTTCCTTCACATGGATACCATAATCCATACTCAATAGTACCTTTCAAATATTTGAAAATCCTCTTGGTTGCTATCAAATGTTTCCTTCGGATTCTTCTAGAATCTAGCAACTAGACCAACTACATGAGCTATATCTGGTATGTTGTGAATAACATAGTGCAATTTTCCAATCATTGACCTATAGTCCTTCTCGTCAATAGATATGGTCTTATCTTCCTTAGACAATTTACAACCTGTAATCATTGGTGTCCCAACTAGTTTATAGTCACTCATACCAAATGTCTTTAATACCTCCTTCACATACTTAGACTGTGTGATGAAAA
Organism: Cryptomeria japonica; assembly: GCF_030272615.1. NCBI lineage: Eukaryota > Viridiplantae > Streptophyta > Pinopsida > Cupressales > Cupressaceae > Cryptomeria > Cryptomeria japonica. The sequence goes on along the minus strand of NC_081409.1, from coordinate 776,484,607 downwards.
TACTACTCTTCATTTGATGTATTTGCAAACCTATGAATTTTTTTATCTCTCCAGCTAGATACATTTCAAACTCACTTTTCATTTCATTTGCAAAGTCATTGCTAGTGTCATCATTTCCTCAAAATAAGATATCATCTACAAACACTTCACTAACTAATATCTTATCTCCTTTAGATTTGAGATATATGTTACTATCCTCACTGGTTCTCTGAAAACCTATCTTCATCTGGTGTGAGTTAAGCCTTTCATACCATGCTCTCGGTGATTATTTTAATCCATATGGTTGTTTATGCAACTTACATACCATGTCCTTCTTATCAGTCAAAGCATAACCATCTAGCTACTCAATGCATACTTCTTCTTCCAGTATTCCATTAAAAAATGCAGATTTCACATCCATCTGATATACTTTGAATCATTTATGAGTTGAAAAATCCAATAAGGTTCTGACACCTTCCAGTCTTGCCACTAGTGCAAAAGTTTTGCCATAATCTTCTCCTCCTTCTTGTGCATAACCTTTGCAAACCAATCTAGCTTTGTTGTGAACTATAACACCATTTTCATTCAACTTGTTCCTGAAAAACCCACTTAGTACCTATAACATTTTTATTTATTGGTCAGGGTACTAGGGTCCATATGTTGTTCTTCTCAATTTTCTCAAGATCCTCCTCCATAGCTTTAACCCAATGATTATCACCAAATTCTTCCTTAGCAGTTCTAGGCTCAATAGTGGAGATCATGCAAGAATTTTCTTTGATTCTTCTTCTGGTTAGCACTCCAACATCCTTATCTCCAATAATTTGTTTAGGATTAGGATTGAGTCTCACATACCTCAGAATAAAATGATCATTATCTTCAGGTTCATTTTCTTCATTATCATCCTCTTCTTCTGAGTCTACCTGTTCCCGTTGAACTGGTACATCAATATTTGCTTTACCGGTTTCAGTTTTCACAGGTTTTGGTTCCAAAAACAAAATACAAGGATCTTCATCTTTTTTTTCCATACTAGTTTCCCCTAAGACTTCAGGATACTCATCCACTCTAGCATCAACACTCTAAATGATTTTGTGTGTCCGGTTGTTAAAACATTTGTAGGCCTTACTCTTGGTGGAATAACCAAGAAATATACCTTCATCACTTTTAGCTTCAAACTTGCTTATATAGTCAACTCTCTTAATAAAACATTTTCTGCCAAATATCTTGAAATAATTAACATTAGGTGATCTACCATACTAGTATTCATAAGGGGTCTTGTCCTTACCTCTTTTTATCAAAATCCTGCTCATTGTGTAGACAATTGTGCTCATAGCTTCTCTCTAGAAAGTCTTTGCTACACCTACTTGTATCAACATCGTCCTAGAAGCTTCAACAAGTGACCAATTGTTTCTCTCTACAATACCATTCTACTATGGTGTCATTGGTGCAGAAAGCTTCCACTTGATACCATTCTCTTCACAATATCTAGCAAATTATTCAGAAGTGAATTCTCCACCTTGATTAGTCCTCAACAATTGATCTTCTTTCCACTCTCCTTTTTAGCTAAGACCATGAATGTCTTGAACTTACTAAATGTCTTTGTATTGTCTTTCAATAATGTGACCCACATCATCCTTGAAATGTTTTTGTATTGTCTTTCAATAATGTGACCCACATCATCCTTGAGCAATCATCAGTGAAGTTCATGAAATATCTATCACCATGAATACTTTTAGTCCTTATTGGTCCACATAGGTTAGTATGAACCAAATCTAACAAATGCTCTGTTGAAAATAATTTTCTCTTGAAAGTTGAGGATGTCATCTTTCCCAATTGACATTCCTTAGATAGAGCATTAACCGATTTGTCCAACTGAGGCAAACTTCTCACTGACTTGGACTTACTCACTTTAACAATGTTATCAAAATTTATATGAAAAAATATCCTATGCCAAAGCCAACTATCATCTATTTTAGCAATTAAAAATTTGTTGACTTTAGGATTCAGGTGAAACAAATTACCTTTAGTCTGTTTGTCAGCTGTAATCAGTTCACCTTTTCACCCATAGATTTTGTACATACCATTTTTTAACTCCAATGGGTATCCTCTTTCATTGAGTTGGGCAACAATCAAAAGATTGTGCTTTAGACCTTCAACCTAGTAGACATCATCTGCACTTCTTTTTCCATTAAGAGAAATAGTTCCCTTACCTTTAACCATGTAGGGTGAGCTATTACCAAATCTTACAACTTCACCATCGAATTCCTTCAAAGAAAGAAATTTGCTCCTATCACCGGTCATGTGATGTGAACAACCACTATCAATGAATGATCCAATCATCAGAATTATCCATGCGAGAAACTAAATATTTCTCATTAGATGTCTCCTCTTTAATACAATGTCTTCATTAGCATCACCCTCAGATTCCTCATCAATGACACGACCATCAACTGCAATAGGACAATATCTATTTCCTTTTCTCTTGTACTTATTGAAGTTGTCTCTCTTGTACTCATTATCACCATTGGGATAGTTAGCAGCTATGTGTCCAATCTTGTTGCAAGAAAAACATTTCAAAGGTAATTTACCTCTATATTTACTGGTACCTCTAGGAAACCACTTAGCCAACAATGCTTCAAGCTCGACTAAACTATATTCATCATCAATTTCTCTATTGGATCTAGATTCATGACAGTGACTAACATCTCTTCTTTTCTTCATGGATGGGTTAAGAAAAGAAGCTCTAAATGTTTATTCAGATTTCTAAATACTACCATAATAGCTATTTAATTCAAAAGCAGTAAGCTTACCAATGATGGAGTCAAAGGTTACCTTAGTTTTGTCAATAGATTTCAGCTTTTGAATAGCTACAACTCAGATAACATAGACTGGTAGTAGGGTTCTCAACACCTTACTAACTATTGTGGCATCATCCATTTTACCACCAGCACTCTTGATCTTGCCCACTATCTCTTTTATTATCTGACCATACTATTGTATATTCTCACCTTCATCCATCAACATGTCATCAAACTTCCCTCTTAGACTCTCTTCCTTGGAAATCTTCACATGTTCATCACTGTTGTAAATCTCTTCAAGTTTCTTCCATATCTCATGTGTAGTCTCCAAACCATGAACATCAACATATTCAACATCAAACAAAGAACTAATAATAGCCTCCATTGCTAGCTTGTTTTCTTGTTGTTCTTTTTTTCTGATCATCAGTCATAGTCCCACTAGGTGAAACATATTGAGTATTAACATGTTCCCAGTATTGATTTCCAAGACTCTTGATATACATTTTTATTCTATCATTCCAAATCCTATAGTTCTCTCTATTAAACTTAAGACCTTCCTTATTCATCACGATCTACAAGATCTTTACCTCAAGTTGTTAGGATTAGACCTTGGAGGACCTGAGAAGTACTTTAATACCAATTGATGGTATGATGAAAGAACAAGGATCTGGTCAACTATTGAGGGGGGGGTGAATCAGAGATAGAAAAACTAATATTAACTTCACCAATCTCAGAAATAACCTCTTAAGTAAACTTAGAACTATCAATGCAATATCTATGTAAGAATAAAACTATCAAGATAAACCGGTTGATTGTTTACAATAGATAGTAGTAAACAAATTGTAACTCACAAACTTCCAAATACTTTTACTGACATAACTAAAACGTCATTCTATATTGTTGTTACCGGTTACCATAACTTATCAAAGTGAAATAAGTAGTTAAGCAATTCAATCCTAGAAACATAACCACAAAAACATTTAACACTTGACACAATATTTTTGACATGGAAACCCGAATGGGAAAAACCATGGTGAGATGGGACTGACAAGATAACTATCTGAACTCTTCTGAAGGTGGCCATGTTAGGAGCCAAGCCTATTAAAGCTTTTAGAAAAAGTCTCGTTAAGAACAGATCCTATTAGGGACCACCCAGTTAAGGGATTAACTATAATACCTTGTTAGAAGCAATACCCTATGACAAGTAACCTTTGTAAAGGATTTAGAATCCAAACTAATGGATCACCTTGTTAGAGGATTTGAATAACACCAGCTTACCTGGTTAGGTGATTTAATGACTATAATTGATGGAAAACAACAAGAGTTTGCTAATCTATTAGAATAGCACTTCACTTGCTTGTTCAAATCTTTTTCATGCTCCTATCTGCCTTTCCTCAAACTACAGATACATCATCCTATTTGGCAATGACACACTCACTTCAACTTTGCCAACACTTAAACTAAAACTGTTGGCATTCTACACTCTAGTGAGAAATGATGGTGTTATCATTGATGGAAACCTACCGGAAACCTTGTGGCATTCATTTGGTAAATCACTGGCAGGCACTGGCATCAACAAACACTTCACCGGTAGCGGCTAGAATGTATACTAACACCCCAGCTGATAGGAATAAAATTTTGTTTATTATATTTAATTGTAAATATCTTTTGTAAAGACGACATTGCATATTGTAATAGACTCATATATGTATGAGATCTTGTAAATCATTTTTTAATAATGGACATATGATGGTAGAAGTGATGAGTGAATATTAAGGCAGATTTTGTATAGGGTTTATGGTTATAGTATGAGCTTAAACTAGTACTGAGCCTAGCATAGTAGATGCTGAATTGTAGTAGTACATTGTATTGGATTTTCATAATCCATTTTATAACTCAATGAGACTTCCATTTTGTAGATTGAGCAGTGAGCTCTAGGTAGTAGGCCTTCCTGCATGTGCAGGTCCCTCATTGTAAGTAATATTTATTCATTGGCCAGTGAGTGAATATTGTGGGTCACAAATCCCACCGGGGTTTTTCCCACATGGGGTTTCCTTGTTAAACATCTTGTGTTATTGTGTGTTTTATATGTTGTCTTTACTATTCCTATTTACTGCATTAATTCTTGTTTACCAGTACACTATTTTGGAATGCAAAATACTTAAGAAGGTTAAATATTTTGTTAACTAGTCAGATACTGATTCATCCCCCCCTCTTAGTATCTTTGGGACTATTATTAATCCTAACAAAAACAACTCATCGACCTTATATACAAATCAATTAGGTCAGTAACACAAAAAAAACTTAATTCTCATAGAGATTACAAATAAGTCGGTTTAGATATGACCATTGGATTACATAACAATCTCTACACATCATTCAAGAAAGCCTCAACCGCTCCTTGATCACCACTTCATCGAACTTAGTAACTCATCAGACGCTTTGTATTGCATGCAATATACTTTCTCATTCCCTACACAAAAATCTTTAACTGAACACACCAAAAAACTCTTTGAAACTCTCTTCACATATTATGCATATGTGCCATAATCATTTCCTCTCATTGGTAGATCATAAACCAATATAATAAATTCACCAAAATTAATCGGTTAGGGTTTATCAAAACAATGGGTAGGGTTTACTGGTTCAACTCTCCAAACTTAGCAATATCGATTCACTTCACAAAATTACCTACGGGTTACAGTTTCCTTTCACTTAGCTCTTCCTACTCGTTACAAGACATTATTACAACAACAAAATTACCTATAAATTGACATCAATGGCAACATAACATATCATCAATGAAATCTTCATGCAAATGTCAACAGTAGATGTGCATCAGTCTGGTATTCATTATCAGAGCTATCTTTTTCTCTGGATTGATGAAGTAATGCTACTACTCAAGGGGAGTAGTCAACCTTGAGATTTAGAGTTCATATTTTGTTTGATATCTATGTCATATCTTTGGCATTTTTGTCAAAGGGGGAGGAATATATGTGAAAAACCTATGCTATCTATTTTTTAGATTGATTGTACTCCTCAGGGGGAGTTTGGCGGTATTTGGTCTTTTGATTCAAATTTGGTTCAGAGCTTCATTGCGGTATGCTCTGAATGATGGAATAAGTTTGTATGTATGATTCATATGGATCTAAAGTATATTTCAATTAGCTACTATTGACTTGATGATCGGATGCTATCTTATGTTCTAGTAAGCCTTGTTTGTAGGTTCGGTAAGGGTTTCACCGGAAAAGATTTATTGAAGATCTTTGATGTAATGCATAAGTGGTGTTGGTGCAACTTTTAGAAGGGATTCAGGATGATGATGGTGATGGTGATTGTGTTCATGCCTCGACTAATTGGTGTCATTTCTCTAGCGTGTGTGGATCTAATTTAGGTCTGGTGCTATCTAGGTTATGGACCAGTTTCATGAAATGTGTTGGTGGATCATTCTGATGTGCTTCCAAGATATTTTATTTATTGGATGATGTTTGTTTAGCCTTAGGCTGACATGTTTTATGAATCTATTTTAGGATTATGTAATAGATCTATTGAATTATCATTTGGGTGGCCAACCTAATTGTTTAAGTCCAAGGCTTGTATAAATATATGTAAGATCTCATTGTAGATCATAGGCAAGGAGCGAATAATGTAATAATCATTTTTGTAGAGGATTTGGTTGATTATAGGTGATTGAGTTGGGTTTATGTAAGAGGTTTTAGACCTATGGTATTGATATTAACCAAAACTATAATCTAGCATGTTTGATGCTATCACAGGTAGTTCTTCTTTCCAGATTGTTGTCCATATATTTTGAGGTGGTTGACCTCTTTTGTAGTTAGTGAGACTCCATTGTGATGAGGAATTTTCTCTAGGCAGTCTACCTTCCTGCATGTATAGACCCATATTGTAATCATATACTTTCTGTAGAAGTATCATCTGATTGTGGGTAGGGTTTCCCACCATGGTTTTTCCCTTTACCGAGTTTTCCACGTAAAAATCATGGTGTTGTGTTATGATTGCATGGTATTGATTCTTTGGTTTTCAATTATGCTTTAATTATTTATCAGTTATTCAAGTTAAATATTTTAAGTGCTTTAATTAACATAATTTGTTGACAATTGATTCACCCCCCATCTCAGTTGTCCACTAGTTATCCTAACAATATATGTTTATGAGGAGAACCCCATCTTTGCAATTGCTATCAAAGGGGAGAGGAGTCAAAAAAGTACATATGGATGCAATTTTTTGGGTGGATACAGGTTTTTGAGGTTTTGGTCTAAGGGGGAACCTTAAAAATTCTAATTCAGTTTACAGGATTTAACATTTAGTCATTTGTCATGAGTGTTGCCATCAATGGCAAAGGGATATATTTTTGGCAATTTACACTCATTCGATGAATTTTGGTGCATAGATAATGGATTAGGGTTGTCATTGATGGAAACTCTTTAGCAAAATTCTATTCGGTAGTCATGGTTTTTGGTAATTGGTGGAGAAAGTGATTTGGTAATCTATCATCGATATCTCAGGGTAGTAAAGAACTTTTGGTCCAGAAGCATTGCGGTGGTGATATTTGTGCATGGGATGATAGGAACAACTTGTAGAAGTCAATTTGACATCATTTGATGGATCCGTATATGATTCGGTAATTCGGTCTATGTGGACACCCAGTTACACGTTACATTGCATATTGTGTTGGCCGACTTGGTAAATGTCTTATTTTGTGGTTGCGGATATATAAGACCGGTGTAGAAGATCTTTTGGGTGTGGTAATAAGCGAAGTGTGATAGAGAAATATTTTTGACGTAGTTTCATGTGCACATTCTTGATTTGGTAGCTAATAAGAAGTAGAACAAAGTAGAATTGCAAAGGTACTATAGTTAGACATTGCACTTAACTGGAACTCATCCAGGCATAGTTTGATGTGATTTTGGAGTTAAAACATTGTAGTCATCATTGTAACTGATCTATAAGTTAGTGAGACTTCCTTAATGGTTGTAGCCTTCTAGTTTATTATATTTTGAGTAGTGAGCTCTAGGCAGTGTGCCTAAATGCATGTAAATTCCCCTCATGTAATATTTATGTACTCCTAATCATAGTATATGAATATTGTGGGTTCCAATCCCACCGTGGTTTTTCCCTTTCTAGGTTTCCACGTAAAAATATTGGTGTTATGATTATGCGGTTGCTTCTCTTTTGTTTCTAGAGGTCTAAGAATAAGTTTGAAAGTTTATTTGTTAGTAGAACATTGATTCACCCCCCCTCTCAGTGTTCCCTGATTCCAACACATAAATAATTGCTTCTTTTTTTTTAATCACATTTTATTTTGATGGTATTATTGGTTAGATTATGATTTATAATCATGATTGTATGAGTTTTGTGATTTGCTTTGATCATATTTGTAGTTGATTCCCAAATTCCTAGTCGACATTCTATTGAACGCAATGTGAACTAAGTGATGATATGATTTTTTGGTGAGTTTGTATTTGTATGTAGGTGCTAGAGAATGAATTCTCACCTTCTATGCATCCCAAAAATAGATCTATGCATTTGACACCTAGATCTATGCACTTGGGCCTTCATTTTGCACACTTGAGCCTTCTTTTTGTATATTTGGGCCTTCTTTTTGTGCACTTGGGCCTTGTTTTTGCACACTTGGGCCTTCTTTCTACATATTTGAGATTTCTTTCTATTTCATTTATCTTACTTTTATTTTTCATCTATATTTGCATGTAGGGTTTTTTGATGACTTGATTTATAATATACAAGGTTTATATGATGAATGTTTATGTTAGTTTATTACATGTGATAATTTGATGTTAAAATGAACCCAACAACTTGCATTTATCTTAATTAGGGGCTAAATGAACAATAAATATCACACTTCAATTTGCAAGGTTTAAAATGAATCTCACATGCTAATTAGGGTTTTGGTGGAAGCACAAGTTCACATTTCAATTTACAAAGGGTTTAAAAAGAATCTCACAAACACTAAATAGGAGGTTCAATGAACAACAAATTTTACACTTCAATTTGCAAGGTTGTTAAAATGAATTTGCATCTAGCTTAAATAGGGTTTCAATTCTCTTTCAAACATCTCATTTTATCTTGCAAGTTAGTTAAAAGAAACCTTACAATTGACATCTAGCTTAAATAGAGGAGAAAATTGGTTAATTTTCACTTAAATCTTTTCAATTTTGTTCAATGGAATATCTGCATGTTAGAACTAGGGTTTATACAATCATTTCTATCTTTTGAGATAGTTTGTGTTTCTATTGCATAGTTAAGGTTATTTTCCACACAATTGAGGTTTGTTTCTACATAGTTGAGGCTTATTTATGCACATTTGAGCTCTGTTTCTATGTAGTTCAAGTCTTTTTCTATGTACCTGAGTCATTAATCTATGTAGTTGTATGGTGAAAAGTGATTTTCATTTTGATTGTTGGCATTTGGCATGATTGATAAAGATGAGGTGATGCAGTTGAAGATGGATGACTTCATCAGTAAAGGATAGAAGTCTATTTGTGATTAAGAGATTGAGATTCTATGAATAGATGACATGATCAGTTATTTGTGTTTTCATTGATGGCAACTGATGTAAACTAATGTTCTTGATATTTTTTTTGTCATCTAAGTGATTTGGTTTACCAGAAGATAGGGTTTACCAATAGTGAGCTAAAGTCTATGAAATAGGACTTTAACTGGTAAAGCAGAGTTGTTTTGATTAGATCGGTCGATTGGCAATGATTGGTGATTTGTAGTTTGGATGGTAAACTTTTATCATGGAAAGGAGTATATGACTGGAACCAAAGCTTGTGGAGATTACCGGAAGGCATGTTTCAAATTTGTAATGAAGTTTTGCTAAGGTTTAAGGACTGGTGAAGAAATCATCAAACCAGTAATGATCTATGTTATGATGGTGATCGACGGCGAGTCTACATAAATTTGGTAACATGACACAACCCTCTTGAAATATTTGATAGTTGTTTTGGCTTGATTCAAGGAATATTTTCTTGGGAATCAGCGACACGATTAGTATACTATTTTGTGGATATAGATCGGATTTCCGTGATGAGTTATGATCAACCAACAGTTGATATTGCATTGTAATTTGTTGTAATAATATTTATAATGATCTATGATGGTCTCTTATGATTTGAATTGTAAATTCATGATGTAATTAGGTTTTTTGGTTGACCTAGTTGAGATGGCTATTTAGGTTGACACAATTGATATTCATTTTATCGGTGGTCTTAGAGATTGTGTTAATCCATCCAAGTGAAGTGTGAGATATTCCTTAGAGTTGCAAAGTGTTGTGTATAAATGGATCTGATCAAGCAAGTAGAGAAGTGCAAGTAAATAGATCATTCTCTTACTGTTGTTCCCTAATAGTTGTAGTAGGTTGAATCCCTTAATCGGGTAGGTCCTATCTGTTGGAATAGAAGGAATCCAAAAACATTGAGAGGGGGGGTGAATCACTATTTTTTGTGTTATAGGATTTTACCTTATTACAACATACACATATAAACCGGTAAATGAAGAAACATATAATATGAATTACATAAACCAGCCACATGAATGAACACCATAACACACAAAATTCTATATGTGGAAAACCTCAAAGAGGAAAAACCATGGTGGGATTTGTCACCCGCAATATCAATTCACTGGTCATATGAAAGATATTACATAGCATGGGGGCCTGCACATTTCCTAGAGCACACTGCTCAACACAAAAGAGTCTCACTGACTCCAAGCTTCTGCTAAGATAAAACAATAATGATGAACTCACAAAATAAAACTGCAATGCCAAAAGAGTTCCAGTTATAGCTCTGTTCTGTACCAGTTCATAAACCCTAAACCCTTTTACCGGTATCTCCTTTTCTCTAAGACTTCTTTACAAACCATCTACTGATCATTGCATGATATTAATTTCACATACAAATGATCTACATAAAAATCCTTCACATCATCTTTCTTCTCCACATTGTCATATATACATTGTCCTATCTCAAAATGACCTATTAAATTGACTTATATACCCTTTACAAACAATATGCCCTATGTCAGCTTACGACACATTATAAAAGATATTCAATGTTGGCTCTATATAATAATTACAAAATGATTTTATAAATAGAAACTTTTTGGATCCAAGATTGATGTTGACTTCACTGAAGTATGGAATGTCAGTGCTGGTTCCAGTGCCCATGTCGGTGATGACCCTGGTTACTCCAATTTCAGTATCTATCAGTATATGCCTTCTAGAGAATCTTGTTTCCATCAATGATAACATATGAATCCAATGAGTGTCAATTGCCAACAATCTCTCCCTTTGGCATTGATGGCAACACTCATGTGAAAAATAGATTCCCTATCAATTCAACTAAAACAGAAACATGCTCCCCCTGAGTTGATTGACCACTTCGATTCCTACACTCTCTGTCTAATATCCTCCTCATAGGATTATATACATACTTTCCTTTTTATTTCATTTTTCACATACATATCCTCCCCCTTTGGCATCAATGCCAAAGACCGGTGAAAGAATTAAAAGAATTATAAGGAATCTATGCAAAAGAATTAATAATTATAGATTACTTTACCGGAGCTTGACCAATTTCAATATTTTTAGATTAGCTTTCTCAATTAACTCTATATGGGTATCCCATCCGGTTTTGAATGTATCGGATATGAATACAAGTCCACATAGTAAATGTGCAAGTGACTCTTTCTCAGTGAATTCTAGTAGTGTGGGCTTTGCAAGCATATCCATGCACTCCCTCTTATGTACACCAAGTGAATCCAATCTTGGACTCACCAATCCTCTGAGACTTCTAGCTCTCCAGATGATCTTATCTCTTCTCTTTTCAAAATAAAAAATTTGGTTCTCCACAGTCAAAATTTGTCCATCAATAGATGTTGTAAGTGAAGTTAGTCCATCAAAAGAGTTAGCAATATTAGCAATATTTACTTGTAACTCCTGTATCCTCTTATCTACATTTGTTGTAAGAATCTCTATATTACAACAGACTTTGAAAATTTTAGTACACTATTTCAAAGAATTTTCAATAAGTATAAGTTTCTCTTGAATCTTCCTCTTCTTTGTCTCAATTATTTGATCAAAAGAGGCTTTCTTAGCCAAAGTGAATCTTTCAAGTGCATGCTGGCCACAAATCTACTATAATGATTGAAAGTTTTTAGAGATGTGTTCTATCAATACCTTAAGCTTGTTGGAAGGTTTCGCTTCATTTTCAATCATACATTTCGGAATCAATCTATGCAAAACTGCTATTAACTGATCTATTATTCCTATCTTCAGATCCCTCCTTCATAAGTTTTTGAGAAACCATCATCATTAGCTCTGTAGGACTCATCTCTGTGATGGATTTCTTCTCAACTTGAAAAGTGTCAATTTCCAAAAGTTTTCATGAGGAATCATCTGTCGGTTTAGTACTAGATATTTGTGCAACTTTTCTCTTATCAGTCTCCTTTTCCTTTTCTTTCTTTTCCTTATCCTCTCCCAATGTATCCCTTTTCTCAGCCTCTTTTGCACCGGTGGCTTCGCCACTTTGTGCAGTATCTGTCACTGTCGGTGGATTACTATCCATAATATTATCAGTATCTTGTACACTATCTATATTAACTTTCTCAAACTGTACAAATGTTGTCTCTTTCGGTTTAGCTTGTATACTCTCATTAATTTTATATTTATTTGTCGGTGGAGTCTGTACACTCTTATTATCTACTGGTTCATTCAAAATTTGATCTAAGCTTCCCAAATTTCCTTTTCCTTTGGATATGTCTGGTATAGTGGGAGTAGTTGCCTTAGCAAATTCTTCTTGGGAAGTAAGGAAATCAAGATTCTTTTGGAAGAATTTAGCCCATCCTTCTCTGGTCTCATTTATTATTTCATTGACTACCCATCATTAAGCTTATTTGATGGGGTTTGCTACTAAATATTGTTCTATTTGCAACTTCTATACATCTTTTCATATCCTCATTATTTATAGAACCACAAATGATTAAAAGTTCAACTTCTTTAATTTCTCTATCCCTCTTGACTGCATCTAATCTCCTTGCATCCAACTTATTATGCAAATATAAAGGAATTTCCTTCAAAATTTCTACCAAAGCCTTCTTATATGTCTAAATATAACAAAATTGCTTCTTCCATTTCATTTTGTTCATTGTCATCTAAATGCTCATAAAAATTTGATACATTCTTCAAAATTCCATCTTTAGTTACCTCATTAATTAATTCTGCACAAGTTATTGGGCGGATGATGGTAACATTACCAAATTCAATTGCTTCATCTATCTCACTCTTTTTCTTCTTCTTGTCAAGGTTTACAAGGGCAGATTGACTTGGCTTCCTCTTCTGGGTAGGTTTCCTACTCAAAGGTGTGGATGTTGTTGTCACCTTTCTTACTAGCTTCCTCCTTGGTTCCATCTTCTTCTCTTCTACAAGAGGCTTGTTAACATTCTTCCTTTGTACCCTTTTGAATGCAAGAGGTTGATTATCCTATATATCAGAGTCAGAAGTGATAGGACATATGATGGTTTATGGCTTCTGTTGTTCTCAAATTCAAATTGCTTTGTTTTCCCTACTCAAATCTTAGATCTCTATCACTTATGGGGAGAAACAACAGGAAATAGAACAAAAGCCAACATATAACAAGGTTTGAACTAAAACCTACTACACTTCAAGCTTTCACCTAGCTTAGGTAGGTTTACCTTCTATGATTATTTTTCATAACTATGATTGGAGATCTACAGAGAAGACAAATACCAACCCTGCAAACCCTATCACCTTGAACATAAAATAAAGGCTTGTAATCATTTTTTATTGATCTCCAAGAAGCTTATAGAACCCAGAAAAGTATACCAGTGCCTTATCCAGGGCTTCAGAGTCACCTAAGACTAAATAAGAATTCTAAATTGGAAATCCACATACATTTCAACATTTTGATTTCACTAAACTTACATATGCCTAACATACATAAATTTTTATCTTTATGCTACACCCAATTATCAGATTCAAGCAGAATTATTGATTACTATCAGAGAAATTCTAAGTATATTTAATCTCCCTCCTTGAGAGAGAAACCTAAAACATCTCCATGAATTTGCCTTGCAAATCATTCAATTAAATAACCCTGGATTATCTAACCGAACTAGTAAATCAATCATACATACAAGAAGACAATAGGAATCTAGGATCAGAATGCTTTGATCTATGTATTGATGTCCATCATTGAATCTACATTAACTCAGAATGATCCTTCAGAACCAGAAAGAAGAAAACCCCCAAATATATTTTGCCAGAGCTTTTTTACAAAATTCTTGTGATCCTTACAAATGAGAAGAAATTGGAAATATGAAGAGGAGGGGAAAATTAGGTCTGCAACTAAAATTGCCAGATGTATCCTTTTTCAACTGAATTTCAATTCCTTCCTTTTTCCCATGGAAACTTCTCTCAAAATGTCTTATCTTTGTTGAAACAAACTTCATAACTGCATTCCTCATCTCGAGAGCTTTCCAGTGATATATGATACTTGCCATTTTGACCAAAAATGGAGCCCTGGGCGAATTAATCATTCACATGAGCACAATCATTTAAATTTTTGAATTTTCAATATAGTTTCAACTATATATTAAACTAATTTTAAATTTGATTTTTTGCTCCTTTTGTGCACTGACGCCTTGCCACGTGGTGGGACCTGATTGGTCGATGGGGTACACTCTGTGCCCTCTGGGATGACACCTCATCACCCCGCCATGTGTCTGCTTGCTTGTTGTCCACCTAAGTGCCACCTCTGTGCCACAACATCACCACCTAGATGGGACCCGCCTGCTGGACCGCTAACTAGACCTGCCACATCATCGCCACCTGGCTTTCACCATTTTGCAGATGGTATGTTTCATGCATCTTCACCTCACAAAACCATGTGCACCGTCGATCTGCTTGGAACTTGCTCCACCTTTAACCTTGCTCATTTTCAAAGATGCTTTTCGCCATTTCATGGACCTTAACCAACGAGAAGCTTTCCTTTGCGAATTCACGTGAGTCATTCAATCATCTCAGACCTGCAGGGTATTTACCTCTTTTTGTTGTTTCCCAAGGTTTAACTAGCGAGCACCTTCCGCCTACGAATCAATGTGTTTCGTCGGATCATCTCGGACTTGCTCACTGGTTAAGCCAACCCATCTCTGCAAAATTTGTTTGTTTTCCTCGAGAAGCCTGCCTACGTGGGGTTCACCGAGTTGCCACTCAGTCACCACCTTGGTTGCATTGGGATCCGCACCCATGCTTGGGCCCACCTTGGGCGCCCAATGGCATCGTTCGTCAAAAGCCCAGAGGCTTTGACATTATGTATTGGTGGAGATTTACATATAAATATCAAAAAACATGCTCGCCCAACCAATGTGGGATAAATGGTTTTAGCTTGGGAACACATTTTCTAAAACTTTTCTACGACTTTTAATGGTATTCATTCTATTTTCTGCAATAGCTTGGAAATCGATGGCCTTTCCCACCACGCCATGCACTGCAAGAGGGAAAACTTTTACCAACCACATTGCATTTGATTTTAAAAGTGTCCTGAGCCTTTATCCATTTTACGCACAACAAGGAGGAGAGAGCATTAAGCTAATAGAGTATAGCGATACACCTTCTCATATTGCACTTGTTTCAAAGTTCATTTGATGTCCTTCTCACTGTTATCTAATATGCTTAATATGCTTTACCCTTTACCCCTTACTCTCCAACAGCCCACGCAAGAGAGGAAACAAGCAATTTCACTTGCATAACGTTTTCCTGTGGCTTTTTACCATGCCATGCAGAGGGATATACTAACTGCAGCTACTAGCATGCCTTCAAAATGCCACGTGAGACTTACTAAAGTCTTTTGCAGTCTACAAACTCCAATGTGCCAAGCTACAGCAAAGAGGGAGGATGCTGAAGCATTACATTTGCTTGAGAAGTTTGTATTGCCTGCTCTAAACATCACCGCCACTAAAGAAATGGAGAGGCACGTGAGGATGTTGACTGGCATTGAATTACCATAAGCACCTACTACCCTTGTCAACATACCCCGCAGTAGGGAATACAACAAAATGATAGAGTTTTTTTAAAACACTTATGCCTTCCTCCATTTCATTCCACGCATAGCAAGGAGAATTCCTTTGCTTGAAATTTAAAAGCCCATTTACCATGCCACATTGACATGCTCTGCATACCTTCTAGCACACCACACACAGGGAGGTCTTTGGCTGGCAAAAATTGTCTCTGCAGCCCCTTCCAAGATTCTACGCCTTGCCAAATGTTTCGTGTGGGGGAAGAGAATGGCACAAAAAACTGCCAGCATTAAATTTTTTTGAATGTTTCCCTGTGGCTTTTCACCATGCCACACACCACATTGAGGGAGAGGAATACTTAACTATTACATTTGCATTTTCTTTGCCATCCACCATACTCCATGCAGCAAGTGAACTTAGTTTCAAAAGCTCCAAATCCCTTTTCAGCACCTCGAACTCTTACATCCAGATAAAATGAATGTCACCCATGCTGGCTGCCCTTTTCCAATCCATACAAAAAAAATTCGGAGGATGAACAAATAAAAAATTTAAATACTGGTCCTTCAACACCATGTTACCAAATAGATGCTCATTGCCTACATGTCGTGGAGTGGAATTAAACATGATTTCTTCATTGGAACACCTTGTAAATACAAAACCAAATGGATGCTTGGTATATGAAAGCTTCAATCATATCACCATCATTGTTTCATAAAAACCAAACCACCACTTATGGTCCAGTGAGAAGATAGGGTCCATAATCTCCTCCTATATGGCTTTCACTTTAAACCTTGATTCAAAAATTATCATGAAGCAACAAGTCAGGTCAGGCCCCAAAGCGGGTCCAACTAAATTTTTTTTTGTTTTCATGCAACTAACCTCTGAAATGCTTCAGGAACCTTACCCATATCTCTGGAAACAATCGACATCATTTTCGGATCATCAGACTGAATTTTGCAACCTTTAGGCAATTACGCCACATTTTCGCATTTAATCGCGAAGACATATTTTTCAAGGTGCTCAAAACACCTTTTTGGATCTTGAAAATTTACAGGCATGTACTCTGATATACAAGGATGAACTCTACCAAATGGTTTTTCAAGAAGAGTCCCAAGTGAAGAGATATTAATTGGCGAAAATGACAAACTGGCTTTGTCGACACTGCGGACCTGACGAAGTCAATGTTCTGGCAACACATGATGCCTTTCTCAAAAATACCAAACGACCTCCGTAGGCCCTCAAATTTGAAACATAGGTACCTTAAAGTACATATTAAAACTTAGAAATCTCGGTTCAATCACAAGACTGACAGGATGCAAATGGTGTGCTCATGAAAATGGCTACATTAACTGATATAACACTAAAAGTGCAGAAGACTGAAAATGATGGCTAAATGAACCTTTTTGAAAACCAATCAAACGGATTGACATAGGCTTGTAATTTGAAACGTAGCTCATCATTTATACTGGCAATAGCTCGAAATAAACATTCTGGCATGACACTTACTAAGGCAACTTTTACACTTGTGCAAAATAGGGCTCCGACTAGCAGCTGAATCAGGGACTAATCAAACCACACAAATTGCAAATGGAATGATCTTCAAAAACTGAGAAAATGGATTCATTAAGAATTGAAACTTTGTAGGCTGACTCACATTTATGTATAAATCCCAATCCACTTTGAATTTCTTCATGAGGATCAACAGGGAAAAAGATATAATCGCTCAAAGTAGGCTACTCAATAAAATCTGCATTTGTGCCTAAAATGGACTTTCAGCTCACCCCTCGAAATGGGTACCTGGTAAAATTCTCCAAACTAAATTTTGAAAGTTGCACATCACTTCATAGGCCAAATGAAAGGTGTAGGACATGCTTCCCGATCCTTATGACCTAAAAATCAACCGGCTCCATTTTATCGTCTCGCAAACTAGGCCATTCAAACTGACTCATTTAGGATATCTTTCTGACATGCAGAGCAAAAAATTGAATTGGGCCTCTAAACTTGACTCAATTTTAAATAGTCCCAATAGTGGCTCTGATTGGGGATGGTTGATTACAAGATCAACACAAGAATCCAGATATCTTTGGTTAAGCAGACCACCCAAAAATGGATCATTCTTCTCTTCTCATTTCAAAAAAATTAGGGCTTCCTTATTCTACCCAAACAACAAGGCACCTTATTGAAAACCACACAACTGAAAGCAAAGTGACTGTACAATATATACAAACAAACTCACAACTGATTATAACTGCTCCACTTACAAACATTTACCTCTATCAAAAATCTGATTCTCATCTCTTGATATCATGATCGAAATAGAGGCACCTTCTAGTAACAACTGAGCATAATCATTATAATCAAACCTTACCATCATACTGCTGAAATAGCTGGTGTGCATGCCATTTGTCTGATTTTGAAATTTGTAATCACATGCAACTTCAACAAAAATAAAACCATGAGACAACTCACCATAAAGGCTTTCCCACAAGCTGCCATACCTTTCATTGTCCCACTTGACTCTATCTTTTGCAAGGGCATCATCATGTTGAACTTGAAAAATAGAACACTCATTCTCAACACTGTAATTCCTATCAGCACGTCTTTTTACCATTTAAATTAATAGAACAAGGGACACTACTAACCAACTGATGCAAACAAGGAACATACATGTTACAATCTGGATGTGACATTTCACTATGCTAATCACACCTCATACTATCCTTTCTTATCAAACTAAAAACCTTCACATTCTCAACATCCCATTCATGGAAAAGGATGCATACCTTTGGCTGAAGCAAATCCTCAACTGAATCATTTTCATTCAAACTTATATCCACCTAAAACACTTTCATTTGTGGTTTTAAGTAATCACCACACAACCCATGCCTCTTACCTTCATCATGAAGTAATTTTTTACAACCCATGCTATTGATGTTTGGAATTTCATCAGTATTATGGACTGGTTCATCATTTACAACATCTGGCTGATCAGTTATTTCTTCATACAAGGGGTTAGAAACAAAATGAAGAATCCCCTTATGAACATTATGACACTGAAGTGGCTGGTCTATATCTATATCAGCATTGAATAAAGCATTAGTAAAATTGCTAAAGACACCATCCATTCGATCATCATAATCATCTTCATTAGGCAAAGAAGAAATTGAAACTTGGCTAGAACAATCCTCAGTGTTCCATGTTTCACATCCATAAGATTTTATCCTATGAGCATCATTCTGAAAATCAAGATAATCATACTTATCTTGCCACAATTGATCTTCTTCACCAATAGAACACTCATCATCAGCCAAAGAACAAAGATGAATATCGCTGCTATTTACTTCATCAGATGAGTTTTCAGCACATTCACTAAACTTTTCTATCATAAAACCATCTGTTAGATCAGCATGGTCATCAAGTGAACAAGCATTCAATTCATAGTCCTTTTCCGTAGAATGCTCTTTACCATATTGTAGAAGGTCTTCATTAACAGCTCGAAGGCTCTCCAATATCTGAACCTTCTTATCCACAACCTCAAGAGCTTTCTTAAGTTCTACAATCTTCTGGACTTGCATTGCACTTTATTGTTCCATGTGAGATTCCATAGAAATTTGTCCATCCATGTGTGCTATATTTTCGTTGCAATCATGTGCACCCTTGAAATTTTCTGAATTAACATTGTGCGTAACTTTCAAAATAGAAAGATTATCAACATGATTAGAAGTAGTGAAATCTGAAGTGAAATCTGAAAATAGATTTACTTCATCCTCAACACAATTGACATTGTCAATGTTTAAGTGAGGATCAACTATTGTTTGCACTAAACAATTCTTGTTTTCATCATATTGCACATTTTCACTTGCACAAATAGCAACACTTGGTAATCCCTCTATATTTGGTATTTCAACATCAAATACATCAATAGCATGTAAAGATTGATGGTCATCACCATCATTATTTTCATTAATATTATCCTGGAGAAATGCATGATTCACTTGGTAATTATCAGTCACATAATCAGCATAACCGGCATACAAATCAAATGGTACATATCCCTTGTATATATCTATCTTTGTATCAACATTTTCACAACACTTCCCACTGATCATTCCATCATTACTGTGAGAGAAAATCGACATTAACAGCAGAGGTTCTTGACTCTCATTTAAATCTGAAACATATGCATCAACAAAACCATTTGGAACTGCAAAGCTTGATGCACCTAAACACAGAATGATTTTCTCAACTTCACGTGGTATTTCACCATTGAAGGTACTTTGGCATGAAACAATAGTAGACACAAATCTCTTCAAGATCCCATACTTCAAGTTATTTTCCATATTCCTAGCTATGTTAAATGCTTCATGCAAGGTTTTGGGTTCTTTGTTTCTCAATAGGAAACCCATCTTCTTACCAAAAGCACTCATATAAACATCCAGACATACTTTATCATCAAGTTTATACTTTTTGGAAATTTTAGACAAAGCTTGTGAAAATCTGATATTGAATGTTGGTACCAATTCATCTTCCCTAATTTGTATATAAGTGAATTCTTTCAGCAAGTCATAATCACTTATCTTTTCATCAAATTGGTCTATGAAATCTGAAACTAATCCTTCCCATGAGGAAATACAATCTACTGGCAAAAAAGAGAACCAATCCCTTGCATCCTCTTTCAATGACTAAACAAACAATTTCATGCATACATCTTCTTGACAAATTTTGAATTCTCCTATGAAATCTGAAAATATTTTCAAATGTTGACATGTTGATTCTGATTTCTTCCCACAAAAAATTGGCAAATACTTTCTAATTTTTGTGGGTATGGGATTTGGATAACCTGGAATACCTTCAGAGTTTAGAGTAGCATAATGGTTCATACTGAAACTCTTCCTATTACATGGTTGTTCTGGTTTACTAGGCATGGCTCTATGTGGAAATAATTGGGGATGAAAAAGTTCACTACACACTTCTTCTTACACCCACAAATGATTATATAACACTGGATAAAAAACTTCAAGCACATATCCTTATTCAAATCTATTCATTAACATTGCTTGACACAAATATTTCCAAATCTGCATACTACGGAAGATCATATACACTAGATACTTTAGCATCATAGATATGCAAATTAATTTTGTTATTCCTCTTTCCCTCTAGAGTAGTGTTGTTCACTTAATGGGAAAACAAAATTACACATTCAGAATTTTAGAACAATCATCTTTGCATTTCAAACCTCTGAAAAATACCTGGAGATTTGCAAATGTAAGACTTGTAGATCTGAAGATTTACTTCACATTTTTGCACTGTCTTTTACCTCAGAGTCGCCACCTCTTGCATAGAGGACATTTTGAATAGCAGAATGTCATTCAACACAAGTTTTAATTCTTTGTTTACTTCTTCAATCTCACTGCAATAAACACTCTTCCAGGCTATTTAATACTGGTATGAACCACAGAGTCACCACCCATTAAGGAATTGGGGAAAAGTTTGCATACAGCTGCAAGAACTTCTTACAACTTTCAACAATGAATTTACTGTTACTCCTTTGTAATATATGACATGACATAACACATCATTCTATAGATCCAGAACACTAAAAACTCTCTAACTCATAAAATCACTTTCACACTCTATGCATACACAATGGACAGAATGGCTGGATATGAAATTAGGCAATTCTTATTCAGCAATTCCCCAGTAGAGTTGCCACTTTTGTTGTTCTCAAATTCTAATTGCTTTGTTTTCCCTACTTGAATCTTATATCTCTGTCACTTATGGAGAGAAACAACAGGAAATAGAACAAAAGCCAACATATAACAAGGTTTGAACTAAAACCTTCTACACTTCAAGCTTTCACCTAGCTTAGGCGGGTTTACCTTCTGTGATTACTTTTCATAACTGTGATTGGAGATCTACAGAGAAGACAAATACCAACCCTGCAAACCCTATCACCTTGAACATAAAAGAAAGGCTTGTAATTATTTTTTATTGATCTCCAAGAAGCTTATAGAACCCAGCAAAGTATACCAGTGCCTTATCCCGAGCTTCAGAGTCACCTAAGACTAAATA
The DNA here is from genome assembly GCF_030272615.1 of Cryptomeria japonica. Classification (NCBI taxonomy): domain Eukaryota; kingdom Viridiplantae; phylum Streptophyta; class Pinopsida; order Cupressales; family Cupressaceae; genus Cryptomeria; species Cryptomeria japonica. The sequence goes on along the minus strand of NC_081409.1, from coordinate 776,462,681 downwards.
AGAATTCTAAATTGGAAATCCACATACATTTCATCATTCTGATTTCACTAAACTTACATATGCCTGACATACATAAATTTTTATCTTTATGCTAAACCCAGTTATCAGATTCAAGCAGAATTATTGATTACTATCAGAGAAATTCTAAGTATATTTAATCTCCCTCCTTGAGAGAGAAACCTAAAACATCTCCATGAATTTGCCTTTCAAATCATTCAATTAAATAACCCTGGATTATCTAACCAAACTAGTAAATCAATCATACATACAAGAAGACAACAAGAATCTAGGATCAGAATGCTTTGATCTATGTATTGATGCCATCATTGAATCTACATTAACTCAGAATGATCCTTCAGAACCAGAAAGAAGAAAACCCCCTAAATATATTTTGCCAGAGCTTTTTTACAAAATTCTTGTGATCCTTACAAATGAGAAGAAATTGGAAATATGAAGAGGAGGGAAAAATTAGGTCTGCAACTGAAATTGCCAAATGTCTCCTTTTTCAACTGAATTTCAATTCCTTCCTTTTTCATGTGGAAATTTCTCTCAAAAGATCTGATCTTTGTTGAAACATACTTCATAACTGTATTCTTCATCTCGAGAGCTTTCCGGTGATATATGATACTTGTCATTTTGACCAAAAATGGAGCCCTGGGCGAATTAATCATTCACATGAGCACAATCATTTAAATTTTTGAATTTTCAATATAGTTTCAACTATATATTAAACTGATTTTAAATTTGATTTTTTTCTCCTTTTGTGCCCTGACGCCTTGCCATGTGGCAGGACCTGATTGGTCGATGGGGTCCACTGGGTACCCTATGGGATGACACCTCATCACCCCACCACATGTCCGCTTGCTTGTCCTCCACCTAGGTGCCACCTTTGCACCACATCATCACCACCTAGATGGGACCCTCCTACTGGTTCGCTGACTGGACCTACCATTTCATCGCCACCTAGCTTTCACCATTTCACAGATAGTATGTTTCGTGCATCTTTGCCTAATGAAACCAAGCGCACCGTCGATCTGCTTGGAACTTGCTCGACCTTTAACCTTGCTCATTTTCGGAGATGCTTTTTGCCATATCACGGACCTTAACTGGCGAGCAGGTTTCCTTCGTGAAGTCGCGTGAGCCATTCGATCATCTCGAACCTACAGGGTCTTTACCTCTTTTCATTGTTTCGCAGGGTTTAACTAGCGAGCACCTTCGACCTACGAATCAACGCGCTTTGTCGGATCATCTCGAACCTACTCACTGGTTAAGCTGACCCTTCTCTACAAAATTTGCCTATTTGCCTCAGGAAGCATGCATGTGTGGGGTCCACCTGGTCGCCACCCAGTCACCACCTTGGTTGCATTGGGATCCACACCCACGCATGGGCCCACCTTGGGCGCCCAAGTGCACTGTCCATCAAAAGCCTAGAGGATTTGACATTATGTATTGGTGGAGATTTACATATAAATATCAAAAAACATGCTCGCCTAGCCAGTGTGGGATAAATGGTTTTAGCCTGGGAACACATTTTTTGAAGCTTTTTTGTGACTTTTAAAGGCGTTCATTCTATTTTCTTCAATAGCTTGGAAATCGATGGCCTTTGCCACCACACCACGCATTGGAAGAGGGGAAACTTTTACCAACCACGTTGCATTTGATTTTAAAAGTGTCCTGAGCCTTTATCCATTTTACACATAGCAAGGAGGAGAGAGAATTAAGCTAATAGAGTATAGCCATACACCTGCTCATATTGCACTTGTTTGAAAGTTCATTTGATGTGCTTCTCACTATTATCTAATATGCTTAATCTGCTTTACCCTTTACCCCTTACTCTCCAACAGACCACGCAAGAGAGGAAACTAGCAATTGCACTTGCATAATGTTTTCCTATGGCTTTTTACCATGCCACGCAAAGGGATATACTAACTGTAGCTACTACCATGTCCTCAAAATGCCACATGAGACTTACTGAAGTCTTCTGCAGTCTACAAACTCCAATGTGCTAAGCTAAAACAAAGAGGGAGGACACTAAAGCATTACATTTGCTTGAGAAGTTTGTATTGCCTTCTCTAAACATCACCACCACTAAGGAAATGGAGAGGCACATGAGGATGTTGACTAGCATTGAATTGCCATAAGCACCTACTACCCTTGTCAACATACCACGCAGCAAGGAATACAACAAAATGATAGAGTTTGTTTTAAACACTTATGCCTTCCTCCATTGCATTCCACGCATAGCAAGGAGAATTCCTTTGCTTGAAATTTAAAAGCCCATTTACCATGCCACGTTGACATGCTCTGCATACCTTCTAGCACACCACACACAGGGGGGTCTTTGGCTAGCAAAAATTGTCTCTGCAGCCCCTTCCAAAATTCTATGCCCTGCCAAATGTTTCACGTGGGGGAGGAGAATGGCACAAAAAACTGCCAGCATTAAATTTGTTTGAATGTTTCCTTGTGGCTTTTCACCATGCCATGCACCACAGCAAGGGAGAGGAATACTTAACTGTTGCATTTGCATTTTCTTTCCCATCCACCATACTCCACGCAGCAAGTGAACTTAGTTTCAAAAGCTCCAAATCCCTTTTCAGCACCTACAACACTTACATCCAGATAAAATGGATGAGACCCATGTTGGCTGCCCTTTTCCAATCCGTACAAAAAACATTCAGAGGATGAACAAATAAAAACTCTAAATACTGGTCCTTCAACACCATGTTACCGATTAGATGCTCATTGCCTACATGTTGTGGAGTGGAATTAAACATGATTTCTTCATTGGAACACCTTGTAACTGCAAAACCAAATGGATGCTTGGTATGTGAAATCTTCAATCATATCACCATCATTGTTTCATAAAAACAAAGCCACCACTTATGGTCTAGTGAGAAGATAGGGTCCATAATCTCCTCCTATCTGGCTTTCACTGTAAACCTTGATTCAAAAATTATCATGAAGCAACAAGTCAGGTCGGGCCCCAAAGTGGGTCCAACTAAAAAAAAAATCATTTTCATGCAACTGACCTCTGAAATGCTTTAGGAACCTTACCCATACCTCTAGAAATGATCGACATCATTTTTGGATCATTAGACTGAATTTTGCAACCTTCAGGCAATTATGCCACATTTTCACATTTAATCGCGAAGACATATTTTTCAAGGTGGTCAAAACACCTTTTTGGATCTTGAAAATTTATAGACGTGTACTCTGATATACAAAGATGAACTCCACAAAATGGTTTTTCAAGAAGAGTCCCGAGTGAAGAGATATTAATCGATGAAAATGACAAACTCGCTTTGTCGACACTACGGACCTGACGAAGTCAATGTTCTTGCAACACATGATGCCTTTCTCAAAAATACCAAACAACCTCCGTAGGCCCTCAAATTTGAAACATGGGTACCTTAAAGTACATATTAAAACTTAGAAATCTCAGTTCGATCACAAGACTAACAAGATGCAAATGGTGCGCTCATGAAAATGGCTACATTAACTGATATAACACTGAAAGTGCAGAAGACTGAAAATGATGGCTAAATGAATCTTTTTGAAAACCAATCAAACGGATTGATAGAGGCTTGAAATTTGAAACATAGCTCATCATTTATACCAAAAATATCCCAGAGAAAACATTTTGGCATGACACTTACTGAGGCAACTTGTACACTTGTGTGAAACAGGGCTCCGACTAGTAGCTGAAACAAGGACTCATCAAACCACACAAACTGCAAATGGATTGATCTTCAAAAACTGAGCAAATGGATTCATTAAGACTTGAAAATTTGTAGGATGACTCAAATTTATGAATAAAGTCCAATCCACTTTGAATTTCTTCATGATGATCAACAAGGAAAAAGATATAATCGCTCAAAGTAGGCTACTCAATAAAATCTGCATTTGTACCTAAAATGCACTTTCAGCTCACCCCTCGAAATGGGTACCTGGTAAACTTCTCCACACTAAATTATGAAAGTTTCACATCACTGCATAGGCCAAATGAAAGGTTTAGGACATGCTTCCCGAGCCTTACCCCCTAAGAATCAACCGACTCCATTTTACCCTCTCGCAAACCAGGCCACTCATTTAGGATATCTTTCTGACATGCAGAGCAAAAATTTGAATTGGGCCTCTAAACTTGACTCAATTTTAAATAGTCCTAACAACTTCTTTTCCTCTAGAGCAAATGTCATTGTCGGTTGATCTACGAGTTTAGATCGAGAACCTAGTTTTGTATCTATCCTCTGGATTACATTCTGAATGAAAATAGATATTTTGTCTATTTTATTTTCCCTCCTTTTCTTATTGAACCCAATTTTAACTTCAAGAGACTTCTCCTTTTTAGTACCAAAGTGTTCCATCTTATCATCCAGAGAAGCATCAACCAACATTTTTGCATATAGTTTTAAAATGTTGTCATCAACTTCATAACCTAATTCAGTGACCCATATTGTTTTCCGTTCCACTGCTTCCATGAGAGTCTCATCTGTTTTAACCGTGAAGCAGATTTCAGTGGAGTATTTCTTCACAAAGTGTTTGAAGATTCTCTCCCTCAGTCTCATGTTCTTTGGAAAGTTTTGAAGAAACCCCATAACTTCTCATCCCTATTGTTGCCAAGACTGGTGATTGCATCTCTAATTTGCATGTCTACTAGAATGTCACGAGCTCATCATTTCTTTCCCAATCCCAATAGCTCATTCATAAAATATAGCATTAAACAAACAATAAGATTACCATACCAGAATGTCCCTTTCTTAACAATTTTGATTTTTCCTAGGTTTATCATCAATTCACTTCTTAACCATTCACACAAATCATATTTTCCATCATTCCTTGCCATTTGATATGCAACATCGATACGGGAACTAGCAACATAGTTTAATTGATTTGATTGTGTTACCTTATAGATGATGATCATTCTCACAAATTTTACATCTGAGTCCTTAATGTGTTAGGATTCCCAAAGATACTGAGAGGGGGGGAGAATCAGTATCTGACTGGTATAATAATTTTCTTAACTTATAACATGAAAAGCATATTAGAACTGTACAACGGTAAACTAGAAATAATGCTGCAAATAAGAATAACAACCACAACATAACACAATATTTTAATGAGGAAACCCAGTGTGGGAAAAACCTCGATGGGATTTGTGACCCACAATATTTTCTTACTGGCCAATAAGAGAATATTACTGCTTACAATAGGGGCCTGCACATGCAGGAAGGCCAAGTGCCTAGAGCTCACTGCTCAGTTACAAAGGAAGTCACACTGACTTACAAAAATGGATTATACTAATCCAATGTCTTGTACTGCTTCAGATTAGCATCTCTTATGCCAGATTCAGTACCAGTTTAAGCTTTGCTACATACATAAACCTATAACCAATAATTCACATATTAGGTCTGCTACCTTCTATTCATATTTCACATCATATCATATCCTAAATGATCTACAATGATCTCATACATATATGATTCATATTACAATCCACCATGTTGGCTTACAAAATATTTTATAATTAATTACAAAATACATTAATACAAAATTGTTGTCGGCCAAGGTGTCGGTATTCTTCCTTTCGGTGCTAGTGTTTTGTATGTTGGTGTAGAGTCTGCCTATGTCGGTGCCTGCCTGTATCACATGATTGTAAGGTTGCCATCAATGAAAATACCTTCAATCACCTACAATTTCTCATTGGAGTGTGCATTTGCCAACAATCTCCTCCTTTGGCATTGATGGCAACACTCATGAGAAAAATCCAAAAAGAATGTGTCCAACAATGGTTTGCCAAAATTGTCTTACCAAAACTGTGTGCCCAAAAATGTATTCTCCCCCTGAGTTGACGATGTCCTATTTTGATCATTTTTCTCATCACACTATTCCCCCTTTGACATCAATGACAAAGGTTGTCATTCGCTGTCAGTGGAGTCTTGCCTAGATTCTTGTAACCAGCGGGTTACAATCTAAAAAATATCTGTCAAAACCAAATTTAAACTGTCGGTGAATCTTTTGCTATCCTGTAATTCCTCTTGTGTTCTCTGAACTGTATCGGTGAGTATGTGCATTTTCTCTTCCGGTGTCTTAAGTCTGGGAACTAGAGCCTCAGAAATTTCTTTTCTCAAAGAAATAAGGTAGTTTAGTTTAGGACCAAGTTGAAATTTTAAGCTCTTTGCCTTAACCTTTATTCTCTCTTTGTCCTTCTCTAACTTCTTAATTTTCTCTTCTAGATCTGCACTTTTCTTTTCTATCTCCAAAAATGAATCTATTGTACCTATCAGATTGTCAGCAATATTGTTAATCTCATCTTGTGCTTTGCTGATGTCCTTGTCTAGATCTTTTGTTAGAATATTTGTTTTACAAGTGTCTCTATATAGTTTCTTGAAAAAAAAAATGTCTCTCCTAGTTCCAGTAATAAGGTGTCCATTTTCTCTTTGTTCTTCTTTACAATTTCCTCAAAAAATTTCTCTTTTTCCTTAATCATTCTCACCTTAAATGTGTCCTTATTTATTTGATCAACAATCAATATGTTGTCGGTGATGAACTTAGACAATGTGTCTAGTTGACCTAAAGAATCCTTATTATCCACAATGCACTTTGGTGTTATCAATTTAAGATTAGGAATGGTGTCATCAATAGCCTTATAGGCTTTAGCATTGCACTATGTGATCTTCTTTATTGAATCCAATAAGACTTATGTTACATTTGTAGGTCAGAATTCTGCTACAAAAGTACCGGATGTCTGTCCAGCTATTCTCACAATATCCTTGCTACCAGTTGTAGTAATCACCTTGCTTGATTCGACCTATGGTAGGTTAGTCTATGTTTTCATTTCTATAAGTAAAGGTTTGGGCTTTTCAATTTTAGTCGGTGGCACTATTTCTATCTAAACTTGTGTCTCAACCTGTTTTTGTTCCAGTTTTTCCATCTATGTCTCAGAAGGTTTTTGTGAGCTCTCAATAGCCAGTTTCTTAGGTGTGGCATTTGTATGCACTTCTGGTTTCTTTGTTTGTACCTCTATACTGTCCATTACTGGTTCTCCTGACTGAGTAGGTTTTTCAGTGCTTATGTTTAGAGTATCATTAACCTTAACCTCAAAATCTACAGCCGGTGACTTAGTAGTCACTTCTTCCTTCTCATCCTCAGTGGTTTCCCTATCAACCACAACATTTACTTCTTCAGTATCTATATTTACAGTGTACAAAATTTTAGATTTAGGATTTGTATCCTCTAGTGGAGTCTCCATACTCTTAGTGGCTAGTTGACTGTTTGTAGTTTGTGTCGATGGAGTATCCGAAGGAGGTGGGAGCACATTATCAAGTTTTTTAAGGCTTGGAGGTCCACCTACCTAACCTTTTCCCTTATCCCTATCCTTTTGATATACCTTGATAGTCTTGGGTCTTTGTAATTCTTCCTGTTTCTCTTTTTCTACTAAGGATATATCCCATGCATCTTCTGTTTCTTCGGAGACTTCATTCACTCTGCCTGCCATCAATGCTACATGTCGACGAGCAGTTGAAAATATTGTCTAGTTAGCTTCACTGATTAGTTTGTCTATCTCATCAGGTGAGTTTACTGGATGCACTGCAAGTTGTTTTTCAATTTTTATTTTCTTATCCAGCTCAACAATAGCTACCCTTCTAGCTTCTAGTCTTCTATACAGATCATTGGGTATTTCATCAACAATTTCCATCAAAAAATTTCTTGTATATATCTAAGTGTAAAATTACACTATTCTCTATGCTTTCTTTGTCATCAGCAAATAGTGTGTTGTATAGTTTGCTGATGTTTTTCAACTTTCCATCTTCAATAATTTCACTTAAGATTTTATCTAGTGGAGCAATCTCTTGTTGTACCTTCTTCTTCTTAGGAGTCAACTTTTTCGCTGGAGGCCACACTGCCTATTGCTTTTGCCCTATTTTCTTGGGTGTAGGTGTGGGTGTCGGAGAGGGTTTTCTTTTCCTTTCAACCCTTTTAAATACTGCCAGTATATCACTCTTAGAGGAAGTTCCAACCGGTGAAAGATGAGTTTCTGGTTGATGTCCTTCCGACTCACTTTCCTTTATACCAGTTTGTTTCAAGACATCTTCCTTAATTACTTTTGCCTATTGGGTTCCTTTCCTTACTGTTTCTTCAACCTTCTTAACCCTTTTACTAGACTGAATTCCACTCTTAATTGTTTCTACATTTCCAAAGACTTTCTCAGTGGGTTCCTTTGGTGCTTCAAGGAGGGCTTTTGCATAAGTTTCAATAATTTTATCATCTGTCTCATAGCCCATTTCAGTTACCTAGATAGTTCTAGGGACAGCTGCCTCCATCTAGATTTCATCCTTTTTAATTACAAAGCAAATTTCCTTATGATATTTATCTACAATACCTTGTGACAGTCTTATTCTAGTTTTCATTTGAGCCTTCAATGCTTGAAAATGTTCATTTAAGTTTTTCTCCCTATTTTCTCCCATATTGTTCAATAGATCCAATAGTTTCTTTCCTACCGGTATGTCAAAGCCAAAATATCTTCTACCAATACCGGGTACTTGTTTAGTAATGTACAAAATTAAACATACAAGTAATTTTTTAAATCTAAAGGTTCTTTTCTTATCTCCCCTAATCTTCTTTAGATTGTCTATCAATTCATCTTTGAGCCATTCACACACATCTATTCTAGCATTATCATTGACCATATCATATGCACTTTTGATGCATAGGCTAGAAACTGAGTTCAATCTATTTGCATGTGTGGCTTTGTAACCTAAGATCATACCAATAAATCTAACATTGATTTCCTTTACATCATTTACCCTTAGAGACCTTTTGTCAAAAGTTGCACCGATTAGTTTCATCACTGTGTCATTCAAGTCCTTTGTTCTGTCAGGTCTACTACCGATGGAAGATAACCCTGTTATTGCTTTTACTGCTTCTTTTGTGATTTTATGAATTGAATACAACCAGAAAAATTCACCATGAACTCTGCTTAGCACAATTCTTATAATATCCTCAAGAAAATCAGGAATGCTAAGAATATCCACAAAGCCTAGGGTTTCTACTATCTTGTGTTTCGGCTTGATATTTCTAGATTTATTACAAATCATAGTCCTATATATGTTTTTTTATCTCATCATCACCTAATTCCTCTATATGATGATGTATGTATATCCTAGGGTCTTCAGCATATACTACTCCCTTAGGAATTTGAGAGAATGCACCTATGCTATCATCTTTCTTCACAATTTTGGGAACCAGTTTGAATATGGGTCTAGGGCATTTAATAAACTCAATCATAGTAGGGTTTGCAATAAATTTAGGAGTGGTTGAGGATGCCATAGTTATAAATACCTCAATCTACCTTAGGGATGACTGCTTTGATGAACTACTTCACTTCTTCGCTAAGGATGTCTTTGCTTAGGAATTTTCGCGCTCTCAAAGATTTGAATGCTTGGTGAATGAAAAAGGAGCCAAAACACTTGCTTTATAATGTTATTTTCTCCAACTACCACATTTAATGCTTGTCGATTAAGTCACAACTTAACTCATCTACCAGTATAGAAGTAATTTCAACTTCTCACCATCAACCGAGGGAATAATAGCATGTTTTTCATTTTGTTGCTAAACCCCCAAAGAATTTTCCTTCAGTTAGATGAAGAGTCTCCTATTGGTGGAGGGGTATTCCCATCAACATTTTGATCTGACTTTTAGATCCATTGTTTTGAGAATTCTTGCTTTACCTCTTCAACCTTTTCTTTACCTTTCAATCTAGGACCTTTGTTATTTGTCGGTGGGAACTTGCTTCTACAAAATTTTGCAATATGTCCAATTTTGTTACAAGCATAACAAATCACATTGTTTTTCTGAATAGCTTTCCCATATCCTATGCTAGTACATGTTCTACATTGATTAGATAGATGTCCAAATCTTCCACAAACATAACATCTTACATTCATTCTAATATTTTCTGAGTTATGACCAACTTTGTTGCATTTAGAGCATTGACTGGTGGGTGTATTAGTGTTCTGATAATTTCTAGATCTACAGTGATTTTCTCTCTGACCATACTTGTTACAGTTAAAGAATTTCCCATTGAATTTGTAAGCATTAGGTTGTCTTACCAGTTTACTATGATCATGATTGTTTGCAGTACTAGAGCTTTCACCAACTTCAAAGCCAAGGCCATTTGTATCACCATTAGGTTTCTGATTCTTCAGCATGTCAACAAGTTCTTCTGAAATTTTCTTGAATTTCTCTTTGTGTTGATTTGCAGCAGTCAATTCATTTTCCAAGATTCCTTTTTGTCTCATGAGTTCAATTCTGTCATTTTGTGTATGCATTAGATCTGTCTTCAACATATCATTCTCATGACTGAGTCTTGTGTTTTCATTTCTAGCATCATTTAGTCTTCTAGTCAAGTCATCTTCATTCTTCTTTTTGTCTTCAATTTCTTTACAAAATCTCATAGTCATATCTTGCATCTCATTCTTCATTATACAGTTATCTTGTCTCAGTTGGTTCACCAGATCATTAAGAGTTTCCTTTTCATCTTCCTCTTTCTGCATCTTCTCACAAAGTTCTCTTCTTTTATTTCTTGCTATAGTGAAATTTTCTTGAAGTCCTCGAATAATATCCTGAGCAGCCTTGAGATCACCCTCAAGTTTGATATTCTTCACTTTTTCTGCATCATAGTCTGAAAGAGTTGTTTCTAATTGCTTTCTCAAGTTTTCCATCTCTACTGGTGACAAGATCTTCCTCAAGTTGTTAGGCTTTTGAAAATAGAGGACCAAGCTCTACTACCAATTGTTAGGATTCCCAAAGATACTGAGAGCGGGGGGGTGAATCAGTATCTGACAGGTATAATAATTTTCTTAACTTATAACATGAAAAGCATATTAAAACTGTGTACCGATAAACTAGAAATAATGCAGCAAATAAGAATAACAACCACAACATAACACAATATTTTAACGAGGAAACCCGGTGGGGGAAAAACCTCAGTGGGATTTGTGACCTACAATATTCGCTTACTAGCCAATACAAGCCTGCACATGCAGGAAGGCTAAGTGCCTAGAGCTCATTGCTCAGTTACAAAGGAAGTCACACTAACTTACAAAAATGGATTATACTACTCCAATTTCTTGTACTACTTCAGATTAGCATCTGCTATGCTAGATTCAGTACTGGTTTAAGCTCTGCTACATACATAAACCTTTAACTAGTAATTTTCATATTAGGTCTGCTACCTTCTATTCATATTTCACATCATATCATATCCTAAATGATCGACAATGACCTCATACATATATGAGTCATATTACAATCCGTCATGTCATCTTACAAAAGATTTTATAATTAATTATAAAATACATTAATACAAAATTGTTGTCGGCCAAGGTGTCGGTATTCTTCCTTTTGGTGTCGGTGTTCTGTATGCTGGTGTAGAGTCTGCTTGTGTCGGTGCCTACTGGTATCACATGATTGTAAGGTTGCCATGAATGATAATACCTTCAATCACCTACAATTTCTCATTGGAGTGTGCATTTCCCAACATAATGGTGCTCATCCTCATTGACCTTCCATCATGGGTTGCGTCAGTGAGATTTTCTACCTTGGTGTTTGAGATCTTCTTGCCGAGTTCCTGCCCAACTTTGGGTAATCCAGTGACTGCCTGAATAGCTTCTTTGGTGATCATATGAGGTCAGTCTAGATAGATGAATTCATTATGGACCCTTCTCAGAACATATCTGATCATTTCCTCCTCGAATTTTGGTATATAGGATTCCAGCTAACCCTAGGTTTTCAATGATTTAATATCTTGACTTGATTGTTCCAAAACTACCTAGTATCACAAATTGATACATTCCCTTAATTTCCTTAGTGCCTAATTCCTCCAAGGTGTATGGAATATCCACTCTGACATCTTCCACATATACTATGCCATCGGGAAGCCTCGAAAATGTGCCAAACGAATCTTCCTTCATTGCTATTTGAGGAACCTCTTTGAAAAAAGGTCTAAGGATATCCTTAACCTCAACTAAAGTGGGATTCACAATGAAAGAAGGAGCAGAGGTTGATCTGGATGCAATTTCAAAGAAATACCTGGATAACAATTATCAGTTGAAAGATCTTGACGAATTCTTAGAAAACTGTTGGAAATCTCTTTAGAATGTCTTTGCTTGGTTGTAATCACCTATGATTCTCCTTTGCTTCGCTCTAGTTTACTTGAGTGCTGGGTGAGTGAAAATGAGTCAATTTTCCCTTTTTATTAGCGAGTAAACCCTAATTCTCCATTATCATAAATGCTTATCATCATGCCTTACCGGATGTCAGTTTCATAGTCTTATGCTAGGTAAACCTATTGGGACTCATTAAATTTGAGTAATTTGAGAGGCCCATTTCAAAATTATGCTATTTTATTTTCAGAAAGGCACCTAATCTCATTCAAGTGGCCTAGTTAGAGAGAGGGTAAAATGGAGCCAGTTGATTTTCAAAGGGTAAGGCTTGGTAAATGTGTATTACACCTTTTATTTGGCCTATGAAGTGTTCTGTAACTCTTATTTTTCAGTTTGGATTAGTTTATCAAGTACCCATTTCAAGGGGTGAGCTGAAAGTGCATGTTAGGTGCAAGTGCAGATTTTATTAAGTAGCCTACTTTGAGCACCTATAACTTTTGACTGGTTGATTGTCATGGTGAAATTCGAGGTGTATTGAATTGTATGCATAAATGTGAGTCAACATGCAAAATTTCAAGTCCCTATGAATCCATTTACTCAGTTTGGTAAGCTCAATCCATTTGCAGTTTGTGTTGTTTGACAAGTCCCTATTTCAGCTACTAGTCAGAGCCCTGCTTTGCACGTGTAAAAGTTGCCCCGTTGAGTGTCATGTCAGAATGTTTTTTCTAGGCTATTTCTAATATAAAGGACAAGCTATTTTTTAATTTTCAAGTTTCTGCCAATCTGTTTGATCTATTTTCAAAAGGGTTTCTTGAGCCACCTTTTTAAGTGTTCCGTATTTTCATTGCTACATCAGTTAAAATTGCTATTTTCATGAGCGCACCATTTGCACCCTATCAGCTTGCCAGTCGAACTAGACATTCTAAGTTTTGATATGTACTTCAAGGTACCTAAGCCTCAGATTTGAGGGTCTACAGAGATTGTTTGATATTTTTAAGAAAGGCATCATGAGTTTCCTACGCATTGACTTTATCAAGTTCGTAGTGCTGACAAAACTAGTTGGTCATCTTTGACCATTAATATTTCTTCACTCGGGATTCATCTTGAGAAATGGCTTGGAAAAGTTTATGTTTGTATATCAGAGTGCACGCCTATCAGTTTGCAAAGTCCACAAAGGTGTTTTGACTAGTTTGAAAAATATGTCTTTGGGATTAAATGCGAAAATGTGGCGCAAGCACCTAAAAGTTGCAAAACTCAGTTTGATGATCCGAAAACCATGTCGATCAATTCTAAAGGCATTTTCAAGGTTCCTGAGGTTTTTTAAAGGTCATTCGCATGAAAACAATTTTTTTTTTCGGACCCACTTTGGGGCCCGACCTAGCTCATTCTCGTGCATTGATTTTATTAGCAACTTGGTTCACTGGGAAAATTTCAGAATATTTAAATGTGGATTGTGATCATGAGACATGTCATAAGAGGTCAAGATGCTAATAGAATTTCAGTCAATTTCAAATTGGTGAGTTTAATGCTAAATCCTCCTTCAGTGACAGAGAAGAGACATTAAAAAATTGCACCTAGCAAGTGGAGTTTTTGGAAGAGGGTTTTAAAACTTTCAAAATGCAATTGGAAGCCATAATGCCAATCGACTTTACCCAAATCTCCTCCTTGTTTTAGTTTTTGGAAGGGCATTGGAAACTACCAAAGCAATGAAAGCTTTCAACAAGTGTAATGTGAGATGGAGGCATTGAAGCCTTTCAGCAAAAACATGATGGCCTTGTACTTGACAAAGTTGGCTTATTCCAAGAGTACATACAAATGTCTTTATTCTTTAAGGAGAACATTTTCATCTAATTCAGTAAATTGCACCACTCCCTTTACTATTTAAACCACTCTTCCCTTCATTGGGTATAGATGTGAAACTCCTCCTCGAAGTGTTGAAACAAGTCCAAAAGAATTGATATATTTCTATAAGGATATGTCTACAATGAGACACATGAAAATAACTGCAGATTCACTTTACAAGTCAAGTTTAGTCAGAGGATTTTGTCATTTACATGATGGAAAAGAGGCAATTGTTGTTGGCATCAAGGAGGTAGGTAACTGCAACCCAATTTCTCCCCCCTGCCATGAGCATGATAAAGGAGAGGCTTAACTAAATTTTTTGTTGTGCATGGATTAAAAGGATAGAAACTTCCAATCAAATGCCCTCAGGTAGTGTAATCTAATTTCCCCCTTGCATGGTTTGTGGGGAGCGCAGAAGAAACTTTAAGCAAATGATGTGGTGTTTGGTGGCCATTAAAACCTTTTAAGCAACTGCAATTGGCAAGCGTAAAACCCAAATTTCACAAACTTTACCAATTCTCCCTCTACATTGGTGGTTGGGAAAGGATTGTATAGAAATTCCAAAGTAATTGGAAATTGGCATCTATAACACCAAATTCCATTGACCTCTGCCAACAAACCCCCTCCCACATGATTGGTAAAAGAGGTTTTAAAATCTTCAGGCATGTATATTGGCAGGTGTATAAGCCAATCCATAGAAGAAGAAGCTTTCAAGCAAATGCAGCTCCACAAACTAGTCAATCTCCCTTCGTGGATGGTAAGAAAGGTTGTTTATAACATTAAAACAAATGTATTGGCAACATGCAAGGCGTTGAAAACTCTTAGAAAACTTCAAAAATGCATTCCTAGACAAAAGAGCATTATCCCACATTGGCTATGGAGAGGAACATTTTGGTATTAAAAAGCAAAGGCCCACACAACCATAGTGTCAAAACCTTGAGGCTTTTGACACAAGTGCAAGCTTGACTCCCACTGGACCCCACACGTGCGTGCATGAGTCCTGAGGTGGTGAAGAGACAGCTGGCGACTAGGTGGACCCCATGTGTGCATCATTCCCAAGGTAGGCAAATTTTGCAGAGAAAGAATGGATTAACAAGTGAGCAAGTTCAGAGATGATCGACGATTGCTGCCATTTTGTGAAGTGAAGATGCTCGCTAGTTACCCTTCACGAAATGGAAAAATGTTAAAGATCGTGCAAGTTCATCGAAGATCTACGATGGTCACAATTTCGCAAGCCAAAGATGCTTGAAAGGTGATGTGGCAGGTCTGAGTGGCAATCTGGCTGACGGGTCTGAGTGAGGTGGCGATGGCATGGCTGACAAGTGGCAGACAGGTGGCAGTCCACGAGGTGGTGATGTGGCTAACACATGGTTAACAGATGAGGTGTCATCCTAAGTGGCAAAAAGTGGACCCCATGAGTGAATCACAAGCTTCCACGTGGCAGGACATCAGGCCAAAAAGGACTGAAAAATTAAAGTTAAATGCATAGTTCCAACTATGTGAAAATTTTCTTAGAGGGTATTTTTTACCCGAAATGGAAAGTATTATATATCATCGGAAAGCTCTTGAGATAAGGAATCTATTTATGAAGTTTGTTTCAATAAACATGAGATATTTAGAGAGCATTTTCCATGGGAAGAAAAGGAGATATTCTTGCAGTTATGGAAAAGGGACACTTGGCATGTTCTGATGGATTTTGATCCTTTTCCCTCTCCTTCTTATTCCCATTTGTTCTCAATTGTAAGGGTTCTAGCATTTTGGAGGAAGTGCTCCAGATTTTCATGGTTTCCAATTCTGAGTTTTCTTCAAGATTGTACAGGGCAATGTCTGTTTTCAAGTAATGGAGTTTTAATTCTTATTGTAGGTGTTATTTGTTGTAGGTTCTTATGTATGTCAGGCATGCATAAATTCACACAAAATTTTCTCTAAGATATATATTTCTTTGTTTCAAATTAAATCCTCAAGGAGGCTGAAATTTGTCATCTTGAGGAGATTGTTGTGATTGTTTGCAAGGATTCTTCAAGGAAGAATTTAAATTCTATAATTAATAATGAATGATGGAGTATATTTTAAATATTTGATGATTCATGAATGAGCTTAATAATGCATTTATGTAAGGCATTAATGTATGAATATTTAATGATGAAAATGGATTTGCAGTAGAAGTTTTCATTTTACAGTTTGATGTATGACTCTGTTGCCCAATGGATAAGGCATTGGTCTTACAATTCTGGGGATTCTCAGAGATCTTAAATCAAAAAATTTAAAATATCTTTCTTTGTTTTCTGTTCTGTGAAAATATTCCACCTATCTCATGCTTCAACTTAGTTGAGATGTCAATGTAGATCTAGCCTATCTGCAGTAACCTCCTAGTTGTTAAGCCTTGTGAGATCTATCTACTTTATTGATGTTGTCATATGTGGGTAAATGAGTCTGATTCAGTGCATGAAAGGGTATGCCCCCCTAGTGTTGGTATTTTGGATTTGTTGATATGGTTTTGTCATTTATGTCAACACTTGTCAAACTTGTCATCACTTTTCAACACTTATCAACACTTAGAGACTTTGGTTATGTTCATCGGCAAGACAGAGAATAATCCAAGAAAATGGTATTTGGTTCACCAGCAGATTATATTGTTCACTGACACTTGGAATGACTTGGAAACTACTTGGTTATGTCAAAGACATTATTCGATCACTTGGTTTTGGCGATTTAGTTATTTGTTTATTTGGGTTTGCATATTTGTTGTTACTGGCAAATAGGTCTAGGATAAGAACTGGTAGACTTATCTATTCCAGATCAGCACAATATGTTATGGAGATGATTTATTATTATTGTAAATGCATTGAGATGACATCATGCATCAAATATTTATTTGTTTGTAATTGATTTTATTGTAATATCTTTTATTGAGCTGACATATTCATTGGTCTTAGGTTATGGTATATATGTAAGATCTTATTTTTAAGATCTATCTGAGATTGGGAAAAAGATTTGTAATATAGTATATGTGAAAATAAGCAGAGCTATACACGCAGACATCATTTGAAGGTTGAAGGAGGGTTTTGTGAAGGCAATCAGAACTACACTGGTCTTGAATCCAACATATGAAGATGCTATTTTGTGTAGTACATTATCATTGGATTTAACCATCCAATTGTACTCGGTGTGACTCTCATTTTGTGATTGATCAATGAGCTCTAGGCAGTTGGCCTTTCTACATATGCAGAATCCATATTGTAAACACATACTAGCTGCAGTAGTAATATCCCACCGTGGTTTTTCCCCTTACAGGGTTTCCACGTACAAATATTAGTGTTATGTGTTTTGGATGTTGTTGTCTTTCTGTTTCACACATTAATATTTACTGGTATTGCAATTAACTGTTAAGATTGTCTACCAGCATAAAGTTTGGTTTACCAGTATTAAGCATTAAGTTTTGGTTAAGTTAATTTTGGTTGAATTTATTAGACAACTGATTCACCCCCCCCCCTCCCCTCTCAGTTTTATCTAGGACCTAACAATTGATATTAGAGCTAGATTCTCTTTTTGCAGAAGTTTAATAGCTTGAGGAGATCCAATGTCTACCAACTATTTCAGGAAGGACAGTTCGAAACTTGATGGAACCAACTATGGCATATGGAAGATCAGGATGGAGACACACTTGAATTGCATTGAAAAGGATATATGGGAGGTTACAAAGAATGGCTATACTACTCCTACTCCCGGTCAGCCTAATCCACCAACCTTAGGAAACAATGAGGAAAATGATTGCAAAGCAAGAGAAGCACTTTTGAGCACATTGTCAGATCAACGAGTCATGGGATTGTCAGATAGATCTACTGCTAAAGCTATTTGGGACAAACTAGAAACATTGAATAAAGGAGATTCCACAGTCAAAATTACAAAACTTGAATGCTTTCGGGTCATGTATGGAATTCTAAAAATGGAAGAAGAAGAAATAATTTCTTCTTGTATGGAAAGAGTAAATGAAATTTTTTTGGGTATACAATATTGTGGAGGAACCTTAAGTGAAGATGAGATTATTTCTAAAGTTTTAAGAGCTTTGCCACCAGCATATAAAATGAAAGTTACTTCTATAAATGAATTAAGAACAATGCCTAATGCATCAGTATCTAGAGACACTTTGGTTGGAAAACTTTTAGCTTTTGAGCTTGAGCAATTTGGTACTGTTACTACTATCAAGACAAATCTAGATTTTAGGCATCATCATCAGCTTCAGCAACATCATCATCATTTGACAAATCTGACTGGAAAGCCTTCTATGCAAGAGAAATCGAAGAAAGAAGGAGAGAAAATGAAGAACTTGAAGAACTTGAAGCACTGTTCGCAAGGAAAATGCCTAAAGGTCCAATTGGAAGTAAGTATGAAGGTAAAACACCCTTTAAATGTTTCAACTTTAATAAGATTGGTCAAATGGCATCTACATGTTCTGATAGACATGCAACATTAAGAGAAGAAGCTAAAAGAACATATAAGCCTAACCCTGACTATCAGAAATACAAGTTTAAGAAGAATAAAGACAAATCTTGTTATTATGCTGATGAAGGAGTTACTGATGATTCTGATGAAGTTTCAGTAAACAATAGATGGGCTTTTGTTTTTGTAATAGAAGATCAACCGGCACCTACTGTTCAACCGGTAGAGAAGGCCCTAGCAGCTAAAGTTGAAGATAAGAATGAATGGATTATTGATTCAAGATGTTCACATCATATGATTGGTGATAAGAGTAAATTATTAACCTCTCAGGATCACAATGGAGGTCTAGTAAGGTTTGGAGATGATAAAGCTTGTTTGATCAAAGGAAAAGGCACTATATCTTTTGATGGTAAGCACAATACTGATAATGTTTACTATGTTGAAGGTTTGAAGCATAATCTTTTGAGTGTTGGTCAATTAGTTGACAAATGATTTCAGTTACAATTCAAGAATTGTAAATGCAAAATCTTAAACAGAACTGGTTTGGAAATTGCAATCGGTAATCAAACTAGAGGTAATATCTTTCATTTGAACAACAATGAAAAAGTATGTTTGATTGTACATATTGATGAAAGTTGGTTATGACATAAAAGACTTTGTCATGTAAACTTTGAATGCATTGTGAAAATTAGTACTACTAAGGCAGTTAGAGATTTACCTAAGATTGTTAAACCTCACAATCCGGTATGTAAGGAATGTCAATTTGGAAAGCAAGTTAGAGCATCTTTCAAAAGTATTTCTGAGAAATCTAACAATGTTCTTGATTTAATTCACACTAATTTATGTGGTCCAACAAGAACTAGAAGTATACAAGGAGATAGATATTTAATGCTAATCATTGATGACTATTCTAGAATGTGTTAGGTTACTTTTCTTAGAGAAAAATCTGAAGCATTTGGGAAATTAAAACTATTCAATGTGATGGTAGAAAATGAAACCAGTAAGAAAATCAAATGTTTGAGATCAGATCAAGGAGGTGAATTCACATCTAAGGAATTTAATGCATTCTGTGTAGTGAAAGGGATCATAAGACAATTGTCAGCACCCTGGACACCTCGGTAGAATGGAGTTGTGGAAAGGAAAAATAGAACTATCTTGGATGCAACCAGAAGTATGATATCAGAAGTAAATCTACCTCATATATACTGGAGAGAAGTAGTCAATACAACTGTTTATACATTCAACAGAGCTCACATTAGAGGAGAAATTGGTAAAACCCCACATGAACTATGGTTTGGTAATACTCCTACTCTTAAATATTTCAGAATATTTGGAAGTAAGTGTTATATTAGAAGAGATGAGTATATTGGCAAATTTGATCCTAGAAGTGATGAAGGAATATTTCATGGTTATTCATCTAAGAGCAGGGCATATAGATGTTTTAACAAGAGATTGCAGAAAATTGTTGAGAGTGCAAATGTAAAAATTGATGAACAATTTAGAGGAAATTCAAGGTGCACAGACTCTAAACCGACAATTGAGATAATCACAAATGAACCTATTATGAATACATCAGTAAATAGTGGTGAACTAGTTACACCAGCATCATCTAGAAATTCAACAGTCACTGATGAAAAATAACAAGCAAAAACACTCTGGTATGTAAGATTGAATCATTCTGAAGATCAGATAATTGGAAACAAATTTCAAGGAGTTATGACTAGAGGACAATTGGCAAATGAAGAGGTATGTCGTATTTCTCAAATTGAACCAACATCAATAAATGAGGCAAGTGAAGATAAATATTGGATTAAAGAAATGGAAGATGAATTGGAATAAATTGAAAGGAATAACACTTGGTCATTAGTTTCCGGCCTAAAGATAAAAATGTAATTGGAACTAAATGGGTTTTCAGAAATAAACTTAATGAAGATGGCATGGTAATCAGAAACAAAGCAAGATTGGTGTGTAAGGGATATTCTCAGAAAGAAGGAATTGATTACAATGAAACCTTTGCATCAGTATCTAGAATTGAGGCAATAAGACTGTTATTGGCTTTTCCAGCAGACAAGAACTATAAAGTATATCAAATGGATGTTAAATGTCCATTTCTGAATGGAGATCTTGAAGAAGAAGTTTACATTGAGCAACCTAATGGATTTTCTTTAACAGATAGCAAAGACATGGTTTGCAGGTTAAGGAAAGCTTTATATGGATTGAAACAAACTCCCAGAGCTTGGTATGCAAGATTGGACAAATATCTTTTAAAACATGGTTACACAAAAGGTAATGTTGATAGCAATCTATACTACAAAGTGACTAATGATGACATCTTGGTTATTGAAGTTTTTTTTGATGATATATGTAGACGTATAAAAATGACCATATTCCTAAATGAATATTCAATGTTCATTTTATGTTCATTCCTATATTTAGTTAAATCTAATTTCATTAAATCATCCACATTCTTCTATTTAATTAAATAAATTATTCAATTTATTTACTTAAATTCACTAAAGCCCTTTACATCATTTAATTGAATAAATCATTTTATTTAATTAAATCCCTTCCCTCTACTTTTTAATTAAATTTATATTTAATTAAATAGTTCACCCCAAATTGAATAAATCTAATTTATTTAATCTCCCAATTTGCAACCACAATTGAAATAAAATAATTTATTTTAATTAATTCTATTTTCCCCCACCCACTTGCAAAATCCTACATCTCCCACTTGCCTCCTAAACCCCCTTTCTAAATTCTTCTAGAGTCCATCTAATCCTAATCAATTAACTCAAACCCATCCATTGCCCTATTTTCACTATAAATAGAGCTCTCATTCCTCCATTTTAAGGATCTCATGCAAGCTTTTAGTATCTCCTTTATGCTCAAATTTATCAATACATCTAGCTTCTCTTTGCAATAGGGATTAATCTAATGAGCATTTTAGAGTATTTCCTTTATCATTAACTTAGATCATTAACTAGTATATCATGTTAGGATATTATTGCTACTAACCTTGTCATCTTATAATCTAGTTTATTGCATTTATAGAATCATGCATAGATAGGATACATTTCATAATTAAATCAATCAAAATCATCCCTCATTCTTGCATTTGTCATCCCTAAGCCACTTTGCTCAGTGATCTGAGAGCAAAGACATTGGCTTGAGGGACCTTGTGAGATAGAGAACCATGGAACCAACCTTGGAAAGTTAAGTCATTCTTCGTGACTCTGTAACTTGCACCAAAAAGTCTTGTGGGTGTGTGAACAAGCCTCTTTGAGACCACATTTTTGAATTTTAAGTTTCATTGGCCCGCTTTTCTCGCACACATTTCTGGCACCCACCATGGGGCTCTAACCCATTAATCAAATCGGTTTTTAAAAATAATCACTTTTGCAAGTATGTGGGAAATAGGAATCAGTGCATAGGGAACATCCCTTAGCACATCTGGTTAATCTTCTAGTGCATCCAGCTCACTATTTAGCGCATGGGACTCATTTCCCAGTGCGTGTAGACCATTTTTTAGTGCATCATCTCTACTAACATTTTCCTGTAGGTCTCGACACCAAAGAATAATATAGCAATGCATTCGAAAATAGTTCAGTGCGTCGGGTCTATTCAATAGTGCATCCCGGTTATCCTGTAGCACATACAATCTGTTCTATAGCGCATCACAAATAGAGGTAAAATTAAAAAAATTGTAACCGAATTTAAAACTAGACTTTTTGAAGTCCACAAAATCTATAAGTTTTTCTAACTATTTTACTTGGTGTTTTGTAGGTTTTGTGACAGTTTATTGTAGATGGGAGCTTAGTTTTATTTCTAGAATCCTAAAAAGTTTAAATTTTTACTAACTTATTTAAGTTAGTTAGAATTTAGAGTTTTTTTTTTTAATTCTTGTTGGATAAAATTGAACTCACTTTGTTTGGGCTTTAAAAAGAACCACAAAAATAATTATTTTTGCTATTCTTAGGGAGACAAAATCTTCAATTGGGTTTTAGAAAGAACACAAAGCAATTTTTCAAGTTTTGCAATCAAAAGGGCTTAAAAATAACTTCACCATCCTTTGGTGCATAAAAGGATCCATTTTTAGTTTTAACAAAGTAAAGAATCACGCAAGTCCAAAAGTCATTTACAACTAAAGAGGGAAGATCTTCCCCTTTTCAAATCGATTTCTTTTGTTTACCAAACATCGCAATTATTTTATTGACCAGGTTCCTCTTCAAATAGATCAAAAAATCATTGCCTTGAAAGGATAAAATAAATACCATGTTTTTGTGGAGCAACATCTCCATATAGAGTTAGTAAATCACTTCTTTGAAAGGCTAAAAAGAACTTGTGTGCTTTGTCTCGAAAGTGGAAGGTATTTGCTCTCCCCTTAACTGGATGATCAAAAAGCTAGACCACTCTTATGCTTTCAGTCATACAGCATTTAAATCCTTTAGTAGGTCTTCCTTCCTGAGGGGTTGAAAACCTCTTAAAGCCATTTTGGGCTGGTGTGAAGGGAACGACCTAAGTGGGAAATGACTTTGAAGCCAAGTGTTCCAACCCACTATAATCAAAAGTGGAAATTGAGGAAATTCCTTTTCAACGGTTTCATGTAGTGATTAGCCTTCCCCAATATCCTTGAGATACATAAAACCTTTGTTCTAAAGGTTGGGAAGCCTCTTGAGAGATTTTATCACTGACGACCGAACGAGAAGCCTAATTATGAACCTTAGCATAGAAACTTTGAGCCAAGTCAGTATCTAGACATTTGCAATATCATAGTGCAAGGGTGGGGAAGAATTTGCCCCCAAGATCGCTCACCATATATCTCCCAAGATAACTACTCAATTGTGAAGCAATTCACTTTGAGTTAATTTCTGGCAAAAGGCAAAAATCCGGATGCCCCCTAGGGGGTGACATGACTGTTTGAGCTGTTGGAGTATCGAGACTAGTGGGCTATGATATTTCTTATGACCCTTGAATAAAGAGTCTGACTGAAGTGCATGTTGTATCTAAACCTGTCAAAACATTGAGGATTTGAACACATCTTCGCAGAACATACACTTATTGTTTAGATTAAGAAAAATGGTTGTCTCTTTGGTGATGTGTCTTCATTTGTTACTTCAAAAAATCATCTATCATCACTAAAAACTCAAAACAAAATTCCAAAAATCATAGAAAAGCAACCAAGTCAAATTATCAAGGTAGTTTAGCGTGTAAGAGAAACCTCTTACCACGTAGAAACTATCTTTTAGCGCATTAGACCTTTTTATTAGCGCATTAAGGATTAATGTTAGCACTTTGCCAGAATCCAAACTAAGAAATTTCAAGTAGCGCATTTTGAAAATAGTTTATCACGTTGAAGCATTAGCTTAGCACATGGAAACAAAACCTTAGTGCATAGGGTTTAACAGTTAGCGCATTGGCGGCCCATATTGGCGCATAACATTTCAAATTGAGAAAAAATCAAAACAATCTATTTAGCGCATAACAGGGGGCCACTTAGCACGTGGAGTCTTTTCTCTAGCAATTTGAGAACTTTTTATAGTGCATTGCGTCTCTGCTTTAGTGCATAGCCAAAACCAAAAAAATAGGGGACAAAACAGAGGTCATTTTTGAAAAATTTGAAAACAATTTTAGAAGCTTTCTTTCCTTAGCCTGAACTTCATCAAACAGAAAACCAAAAGCAGAGTATCAAAAACTTTTTCCAAAGCAAGTTTTCCATCGAACAAAGTTGTACAATATCTAAAAACTAGTCGTAGGATATCATATCTCTCCTATCAAAATCAGGAAACATCATCACAAGTATCAAACAGGTCCTTCAATCAAATGGATTTCTATCCCAAAACACAGTTGTTTTTAAAACTCCAAGTTGTCAAATCGAGTTTCCATATCGGGAAAGCTCTTATTCCATATCATTTGACACACTTTGTCATGAGGGGGCATCTAAACCTTCACTTTGATAAAGTAAAACTTGAGTTTCCAAAATAAGATAAACTAAATCCAAAACAAATCAAAGGAAACCATTGATCGCTTGTGCATGACTAATCCTCATATTTTGAGAAGAAAGAGTATTTATCATAACACTAAGTTGAAGAAACAACAACCTAGTTCTTTGAAATTTGCCAAAAGAAATAAGGTTTTATACATCAATCGTCAACTCTTCAAACCTCATCGCACATTCCTTCATCATATACGCTTGTATCTTCAAGACAAAACCAACGAATTTGAAAAGGAACCATTGAGGAGTAGATCATTCATTCAAAAATCAACATTCAATCAATGCATAAACCAAGGAGGGAAGATCAATTCGGCATTCCTTTCCGAAGAGTGCATCACTTACAACATACCCCGATTTGAACCACCAACCCTTGAGCAACACATCGAAGAGGAGTTCATTTCCTTTATCATAGAAAGTTTTTACTAGATGCCCATTGTTACTCGCTATCAACGAAACAAACAAAGCGAAATGCAACTGGAATCCAGCATGAATCAGAGATTATCAAATCCTTTCAAGGGTCCACATCTACAAGACACTGAAATTACTGAGGAACTCCTTCAAGAGTGTCAAGAAAGTGCTTCATTTCAAAGGCTTGTGGAAAGTCTCATGGAAAATGACAAATAAAAATATCTACTCATGCTCACAAGCAAAGGAGTTAAACTTCCTGAAGATTTGGACACTGACATTTTTAGAACAAGATCTCAACATTAATTTCATATCAGTTTCATATCGACATCAATTCCATATCAAATTTTTATATCAAATCAATTCTTTATAACTGGGGCATCATATCAACTTTTCATATCAATTCAATTTTTCATATCCACAACATCATATCCAACAAATTTTATTTGAGTCAACATGTGCACACATGTCACTTCAAAGAGGGTCAAAATGTAGACGTATAAAAATGACCATATTCCTATTTAAATGAATATTCAATGTTCATTTTATTCTCATTCCTCTATTTAGTTAAATCTAATTTAATTAAACCATCCACATTCTTCTATTTAATTAAATAAATTATTCAATTTATTTAGTTAAATTCACTAAAACCCTTTACATCATTTAATTGAATAAATCATTTTATTTAATTAAATCCCTTCTCTCTACTTTTTAATTAAATTTATATTTAATTAAATAGTTCACCCCAAATTAAATAAATCTAATTTATTTAATTTCCCAGCTTGCAATCACAATTGAAATAAAACAATTTATTTTAATTAATTCTACTTTCCCCCACCCACTTGCCTCCTAAACCCCCTTTCTAAATTCTTCTAGAATCCATCTAATCTTAATCAATTAACCCAAACCCATCAATTGCCCTATTTTCACTATAAATAGAGCTCTCATTCCTCCATTTTAAGGATCCCATGCAAACTTTTAGTATCTCCTTTATGCTCAAATTTATCAATACATCTAACTTCTCTTTGCAATAGGAATTAATCTAATAAGCATTTTAGAGTATTTCCTTTATCATTAGCTTAGATCATTAACTAGTATATCATGTTAGGATAGTATTGCTACTAACCTTCTCATCTTATAATCTAGTTTATTGCATTTATAGAATCATGCATAGATAGGATCCATTTCATAATTAAATCAATCAAAAGCATCCCTTGTTCTTGCATTCATCATCCCTAAGCCACTTTGCTCAGTGATCTGAGAGAAAAGGCATTGGCTTGAGGGACCTTGTGAGATAGAGAACCATGGAACCAACCTTGGGAAGTTGAGTCATTCTTCGTGACTCTGTAACTTGCACCAAGAAGTCTCGTGGGTGTGTGAACAAGCCTCTTTGAGACCATGTTTTCACATTTTAAGTTTCATTGACCCACTTTTCCCGCACACAATATAATCTTTGGAGGAGAAGATGGTCTATGTAAAGACTTTTCTAACAAAATGCAGCAAGAATTTGAAATGTCTATGATTGGAGAGATAAAATTCTTTTTAGGATTGCAGATTTCATAGACTAATAAAGGTATATTCCTATTGTTAGAGTATTTGAGTATTTACTTGATTAATTAAATAATATTTGTTTAATTATTTAAGTTCTCTTTATCTCTTTTACACTTAAGCTAACTTTAGGTGCATAATAATTAATTCTTTTATTAATTATTATGTGCAAACCTAGGTTTTCCCTTTTAGGGCTTCTATTATCCTTTTATAAGGATTGTATTGTACTTTTTCATAAATTGATTCCCTTTCTGAATGATAATTTTCTTCTTCAGAGCATTTATTGTTTCTTGCTTTATGTGCATCCATTCTTCTCTTATGACAGGTATTTGCATGCAGGTGTTCTTGGGATCTCTGAAGTTGTATTTCCTCAACTTCTTCATGGTATCAGAGCCTACATCTATTTTTGTTTGTTCTTGATTTTCAGAAGATTTTTTGGAGGAGGGTTTCAAGTTTTTTTAGAATTTTTTATTGGATTTGGGGTAGTTGTTTTGTTTCTGATCATTTTGGGCTCAAACGAACCTTGCCGTTGAGCTCAGAATGCCCCAAAACCCCCATTTCCATATAAAATTTGTCAAATTTGGGTTCTGAAATTTTTTCTTTGGTTTTGCCTTTTTTTTTTGCATGAATTTCGAGAAATTCGTCAAAAAAATTATTAAAAAAAATCAAAGTAGTTTGGGCCAAAACAGACCTCACCCTTGGCTTTTGAAGGGTGTTTCCATTCATTTTGATATATAATTTGACCTATTTTGGTGAAAACTGCATCTGGGCCATGATTTTTTCATTGACACACTTTATGAGGCACAAAAATCCATACGGCTATACTTGCAAAAGCGTTAGAAAATTTTCGTCAAAAAATAATAATAATAATAATTTTTTTAAAAATTTTTTAAACCCTTTTTATGCTCAAAAAGAGGGGTTTGGTTTTTTGGCTATATCTTGGGCATACGGAGTCATTTTTTCAAAAACAAATAGGCGTCAAAAAGCTGGTTCGGAGCTGGACCTTTTCATGTTAGTATTTTTTTTCAATTTTTCTGTTTGACTATTTTTTTTTCCAGTCAAAGTGAGGTCTAGTTTTTGCACTCCGGGAGCCATAGAATGAGCATCTGACCTATGTTTTTTGAAAAGTTTATATTTTTTGAAAGCGTGTGTTGTGTACTTTCCAGCCATATAAGTTTTATTTTTAGATTTTGTTCCATGCATATTTTATTCAATTTTTTGTTTTTTAGCACTCTGGTGGATATCTTGGTTGTTTCAGGTCCTGGGATCTCTTCTCTGGGTAGGATGTCTCTATTTTGGTTCTTGTTTCTATTTCCAGTCCTCTTATCATTTTAGCATTATAATTCTATAAACACACAGAGATAAAGTGCCATCATGCATTGTTTACTTGGAATCTTGCACATCTTGTGCCTTGTTATACATGCACTATTGATAAAGTGCCATGAGGGGGTTCATGTTTGCCTATTGTTTGTCATCTTCCTTTGTCCAGTGAGTGTTCCTTCCATGACATTCACCTCACAATGTGTGTCAAGTGAGTGTTCCTTCCATGACACCATGTACTTTTCTCAACACCTTTGATGTTCTTGGTTCTTCGACTTGCAGTTGTTCTTGGCTATTCTTTTCAGTGTTCTTGTCCCTCTCCCTCTTCCGCATTATGGGGAGGTTTGTCCTATTGGTTTTAATGCTTCCGTGGTTCAATTGATCAGCTCTTCAAGCTTTGGTTTCTCATGCCATCTGTATATTCGAGATCAATGTTTGTCTTGTTTGCCATCTGATTCAAGTAGTGTCTTTTGAGGGCACTCATGCAGATTACAGTCTTCTCTACCTCATCATGTTCTATTTCAGTGGAGGTTCTTCAGATCAGCAGTTATTCTTCGACAGAGTTTACAAGTTCTTCAAGCTTTAGTGGTGTTCTTTTCCATCTCTTTTTGGAGTAGAGGTTTTTCCCACGTGGTTTTCTCTATTTTTCCAGTTCATAGAGATTTCATTGTATTTGGGTACCTGATTAGGCCTTGTTGTCGGGACCCATCTTTATTGCTTTCAGTAGTTGTGCTAGGTTTTAGCTTCTCCCTAAGTCTATCTTAAGGGGGGGTGTTAGAGTATTCGAGTATTTACTTGATTAATTAAACAATATTTGTTTAATTATTTAAGTTCCCTTTATCTCTTTTACACTTAAGCTAACTTTAGGTGCATAATAATTAATTCTTTTATTAATTATTATGTGCAAACCTAGGTTTTCCCTTTTAGGGTTTCTATTATCATTTTATAAGGATTGTATTGTATTTTTTCATAAATTGATTCCCTTTCTGAATGATAATTTTCTTCTTCAGAGCATTTATGCTTTTTTGTTTTATGTGTTTCCATTCTTCTCTTGTGACAGGTATTTGCATGCAAGTGTTCTTGGGATCTCTGAAGTTGTATTTCCTCAACTTCTTTACCTATGTCAATCTAAGTACTTGAAGGAATTACTAAAGAAATTTGGCATGGAGAATTGTAAACCGGTAAGCACACCTATGACTACAAATGATAAATTATCTTTGAAGGATGAATCTATAGCTGTTAATCCAACTAGATACAAATCTATGATAGGAAGTTTATTGTATTTGACACAAACAAGACCTGATATTATGAATACAGTATGTATTGTTTCAATATTTCAGAGTAATCCTAAAGAAAATCATGAATCAACAGTAAAAAGGATTTTCTGATACCTAAAAGGCATTACAAATCTTGGTTTATGGTATCCTAGAGATGAAAATTTTGACTTATATGCATACACAGATGCTAATTGGGCAGGAGATGTGGATGACAGAAAAAGCACCATTGGCGGAGCATTTTTTCTTGGTAGTAGACTAATTTCATGGTTTAGCAAGAAATAAAGTTATACAAGTTTATCAACAGCAGAATCAGAATATGTTATAGCAGCAACCAACTATACACAGGTATTATGGATCAAGCAAATGTTAAAGGACATAAAGGTGAATTGCAAAGAACCTATCACTATTTATTGTGACAATACAACAAAAATTGATATATCAAAGAGCCTGGTACTTCACTCTAAAAATAAACATGTTTCTATCAAACTGAACTTTCTACAGGAGAATGTTGAAGCAAAAGAAGTGAAATTGGTTTATGTAAATACTAAAGAGCAGATTGCAAATATTTTTATAAAGCCTTTACCTAAGGAAACATTTGAGTATCTCAGAGAGAAACTTGAAGTCCTACCCCCACCAATAGAGACTTAGACAGTTGATGTTTGTCATCAACCAACAGAATTAATAGAGAAATCTTTTATTTTGGATTTGATGAGGAGAGCTACTTCTTAGGGGGAGTAGTTGGTATATTGAATGAATTTATATTTTGTATTTGGTTTTGTATTGCTTTGGCATTTGATGTCAAAGGAGGAGAGATTGATATGGAAAAACACATGGATAACACATATTATTCCTAGGGGGAGAAACTTTATCCTTTGGGAAGAGATATTATGTATTTTTTATTTCTGGTTAATGATCTCTTTGGGAGATTGTTGGTTTTTGGTTTTTGGCATTTCTATTTTGGCACTTTGATGGTTTTTCCATTTTGTGTTGCCATCAATGCCAAAGGGGGAGTTTGTTGGTATTTTGGATTTGTTGATATGGTTTTGTCATTGATGTCAACACTTGTCAAACTTGTCATCGCTTGTCAACACTTATCAACACTTAGAGACTTTGGTTATGTTCACCGACAAGATAGAGAATTATGCAAGAAACTGGTATTTGGTTCACCAACAGATTATATTGTTCACTGGCACTTGGAATGACTTGGAATCTACTTGGTTATGTCGAAGACATTATTCGATCACTTGGTTTTGGCAATTTACTTATTTGTTTATTTGGTTTTGCATATTTGTTGTTACTGGAAAATAGGTCCAGGATAAGCACCGATAGACTTAGCTATTCCAGATCAACACAACATGTTATGGAGATGATTTATTATTGTTTTAAATGCATTGAGCCAAAATCATGCATTGGATATTGATTTGTTTGTAATTGATTTTATTGTAATATCTTTTATTGAGCCAATCTATTCATTGGTCTTAGGTTATGGTATATATGTAAGATCTTATTTGTAAGATTAATATGTGATTGGGAAAAAGATTTGTAATAGAGTATATGCGAAAATAAGCAGAGCTATACATGCAGACATCATTTGAAGGTTGAAGGAGGGTTTTGTGAAGGCAATTAGAACTACACTGGTATTGAATCTAGCATATGAAGATGCTATTTTGTGCAATACATTATCATTGGATTTAACCATCCAATTGTAGTCAGTGTGACTCTCATTTTGTGGTTGAGTAGTGAGCTCTAGGCAGTTGGCCTTTCTGCATGTGCAGAATCCATATTGTAAACACATACTATCTGCAGTAGTATCATTTGATTGTGGGCAAGGCTTCCCACTGTGGCTTTTCCCCTTACAGGGTTTCCACGTACAAACATTGGTATTATGTGTTGTGGATGTTGTTGTCTTTCTATTTCATGCATTAATCTTTACCAGTATTGCAATTAACTATTAAGACTGTCTACTGGCATAAAGTTTGGTTTACCAGTATTAAGCATTAAGTTTTGGTTAAGTTAATTTTGGTTGAATTTATTAGACAACTGATTCAGCCCCCCCCCCCCCCCCTCCCCTCTCATTTGTCTCCAGGACCTAACACCTAGGTCTAGCAAAACCTGAAGTGTAGGAGGATCAATTAGGGTCCTATGTTATGTTGTCCAAGTCTTGATGTGTTTCATAGGTTGAAATTGGCCATTTCATAGAAGGATTGCAGGTGAACTTGGGTTAACTAGATTTGGTGAACAACAAAAATGGCAACTCTGCTAAGGAGAATGATGTAAAAAATTTCTATCAAGTGAAACCTATGAGTCTGTCCAAAGTCATTTGGGGAAGAGTCTTAGAAGTTTACAAATCTTAAATTTATTTTTAGATTTGAAAGTGTATACACTGGAAAGTCTTGTTGCTTTGAAATTTAAAATATTATGTGTGGTGAGACCCAAAAATCTGAAAGTGTTTCAGAGTGAAGATCAATGGTTAAATTTTTTTTCCTCTTTAGGGAGGTGGCGACTCTGTAAGAACGAACCTAAGATTTGGAAGAATTTTTCAAATTTCCAGTCAGAAGTAAAGTGAACAGCAACAATAATTCTTTCTTTGGGTATTCCTCAAAGTATTAATGAGACAATTCATGTTCCTTGTAAGGTGAAAAAGTCACCATTGAAAGGAAAAGAAAATCTGCAATTTACATACTTCATGCTTTGAAAAAATTTCAGTCATAAGTGATGGGAGAAGTGTGTATAATTCTGAAAATTAGTGACTGCATATGTGTTGAAAGGAGTTTGTAAAACAGTAAAGACATATCAGCATAGTAATGGTTTAGTAACTATTATAAACTTGATGGATTTAGATGTAGTTCCTAGATCTCAAAATCTTTTGCCAAATTTGAAAGAGATTGATAGAGAGATTGCAGTATGTCTTCAAAAGATCCAGGAGAAGTTTATCTTGTTTTTTAGAAAGAAAGTAGGGAAAATAAAAGAGGAAGATTCATAATATGTTTTTTATGAAAGATTTATAGCTGCATTGAATGAGCTTTCAGCTGATGCTAGACCCCATGAGTCTATTTTGATTGAGTTATTCTTAGAGCTTGATGAGCCTAACTCAATTAATTGGTCTACAACCTTGAGAGAAGAAAGTGTTGCATGTATTAAAGAATGGATATATGGGATTGAAATGACTAAATCTGAAAATGTACACAAGATTGAATATAGTGAGGGAGATGGATCCATGAGTGGATATGCCTCTTATGATGTTGAAGGTGATTCTTATTCTCAGCATGCCAGTTTAGATGTGTATTCAGAGCAAGAAGAAACTTGTGAGAACATAAGTAATTGTTCAACTAATCATGAGCCCATTGAGGTTTTAGATCTGAATAATATAGATCACCTTGTTGTTAAGTTCAATCCACAAAATATTTGCAACCCCAGTTATGAAACTACGTTGCAACATATAGCAACACTTTATGAGCAGCATGATAAAGGCTACAATGCAGATACAAGTTGTTGTAATGATGAAATAAATGTGCATAGAGACATGAGCACTGTTGATTTAATACCTTTATTAGATTGGGACAATGTTTATAGTACAGAAGATGAAGCCAAGGAAAATGAAAAAGAAGGAGAAGGTTCACTAAGTAGTGAACAAATCTCAGAACTCTTAGCTGCTGATCTTCAGAGGTATGCATCAAAAAATGTGCCCAATCCCTCACACCCAACCACTACATGTTATGATATTGATGATGTTTTTGAGGGTGTGAAGTATGATACATATGTTGTTGATTCTTTCCCTATATTTGATTTAAGTGATGGACATGATGAAAATGCATATACGGTTGATAGGTATGATAATGTAGATTCATATGTTGATATGAACTCAAATTTTGATATGCATTGTGTGAATCTTGCTATTAAAAACAATGACAGATCTGAAGTAGTTTTCTCTGATTTGTAAGTGGTGAATGAACCATTGTCAAGTAATGATCATGTGTTTTTACTTATGCAAAGTGCTGATAGAAATTGTGATCAACAAGATGAGGTGTAGTCAGTTTATGAGGAAATATTCTTCTCTAGTTTGCAAGCCATTATTGTGGAAGAGTGTTCATCATTTGAGAAAACTAGCAGTAGAGATGTGCCTGATGTTCTCAACTTTCAGAATAAGTTAGGCCACTTTTCATTTCAGCTAGGAAGTAATGGTAAAGAGTATGGCAATCTTATGTCACCTAGTGACCAACACTTTCAGCATTGGCTTGGTTTTCAAAGGTTGAATGACTATGAACATGCTGATGTTTTTATTTTATGTGATCAGTTGATTAGAAGTGGTCATGTTTCTAATCTGGAAGATGTGAATGATGATTTCAACTTACCTTTGATTTGTGGAAATGAAAATCATGTGTTTGACAGAGGTAAGAATTGATTTCAATTTTGATGGCCCGGGGCCATTTATAAGTTGTATATTTTGTATAGTTGTTTTTCTTCAGTTGTGTGGTTAGAATAAGGAGCCCTTTGTTTTTGAGAAGAGAAGAGAAGTGATCTATTTTTGGGTGGTCTGCTCTGCCATAGATTCTAAATTCTTATGCTGATCTTGCAATCAACCATCCCCAGTCAGAGCCAATGTTGGGACTCATTAAATTTGAGTAATTTGAGGGGCCCATTTCAAAATTATGCTATTTCATTTTTAGAAAGGCACCTAATCTCATTCAGGTGGCCTAGTTAGAGAGAGGGTAAAATGGAGCTAGTTGATTTTCAAAGGGTAAGGCTTGGGAGATGTGTCCTTCACCTTTCATTTGGCCTATGAAGTGTTTTTCAACTCTCATTTTTTAGTTTCAATTAGTTTATCAAGTACCCATTTCAAGGGGTGAGCTGAAAGTGCATGTTAGGTGCAAGTGCAGATTTTATTAAGTATCCTAATTTGAGCACCTATAACTTTTGACTGGTTGATTGTCATGGTGAAATTCAAGGTGTATTGAATTGTATGCATAAATGTGAGTCAACATACAAAATTTCAAGTCCCTATGAATCCATTTGCTCAATTTGGTAAGCTCAATCTATTTGTAGTTTGTGTTGTTTGACAAGTCCCTGCTTCCGCTGCTAGTCAGAGCCCTGCTTTGCACATGTGTAAAAGTTGCCCCGGTGAGTGTCATGTTAGAATGTTTTTTTTGGGATAATTATAATATAAAGGACAAGCTATTTTTCAAATTTCAAGCTCCTGCCAATCCGTTTGATCAGTTTTCAAAAGGGTTTCTTGAGCCACCTTTTTCAATGTTCCGTATTTTCATTGCTACATCAGTTAAAATTGTTATTTTCATGAGCATACCATTTGCACCCTATCAGCTTCCTAGTCAAAATGAGAATTATAAGTATTGATATGTACTTCAAGGTACCTATGCCTCAGATTTGAGGGTCTATGGAGATCGTTTGATATTTTTAAGAAAGGCATCATGAGTTCCCTGCGCATTGACTTTATCAGGTTAGCAGTGCTGACAAAGCTAGTTGGTCATCTTTGACCATTAATATTTATTCACTCGGGATTTGTCTTGAGAAAAGACTTGGCAAAATTTATGTTTGTATATCAGAGTACATGCTTTTCAGTTTGCAAAGTCCAGAAAGGTGTTTTGACTAGTTTGAAAAATGTCTTTGGGATTAAATGCGAAAATGTGGTGCAAGCGCCTGAAAGTTGCAAAACTCAGTTTGATGATCCGAAAACCATGCTGATCAATTCCACATGCATGTTCAAGGTTCCTGAGGTTTTTAAAGGTTAGTTGCAAGAAAATGATTTTTTTTTTAGTTGGACCCACTTTGGCGCCTGAGCTGACTCATGCTCGTGCATTGATTTTATTGGAGACTTGGCTCACTAGGAGAATTTTAGAATATTTAAATGTGGATTGTGATCACGAGACACATCATAAGAGTTCAAGATGTTAATATAATTCCAGGCAATTTCAAATTGGCAAGTTTAATGCTAAATCCTCCTTCAGTGATAGAGAAGAGACATTAATAAAACGCACCTAACAAGTGGAGTTTTTGGAAGCGGGTTTTAGAACTTTCAAAATGCAATTGGCAGCCATAATTCCAATCGACTTTACCCAAATATCCTCCTTGCTGTAGTTTTTGGAAGGGCATTAGAAACTACCAAAGCAATGAAAGCTTTCAGCAAGTGTAATGTGAGATGGAGACATTGAAGCCTTTCAGCAAAAGCATGATGGCCTTGTACTTGGCAAAGTTGGCTTATTCCAAGAGTACATACATATGTCTTTATTCTTTAAGGATAACATTTTAATCTAATTCAGCAAATGACACCACTCTCTTTGCTTTTGAAACCAATATTCCCTTCGTTGGGTATAGATGTGAAACTCCTCCTTGAAGTGTTGAAGCAAGTCCAAAAGAATTGATGTCTTTCTATAAGGATATGTCTATAATGAGACACATGGAAATAACTACAGATTCACTTTACAAGTCAAGTTTAGTTAGAGGATTTTGTCATTTGCATGATGGACAAGAGGCAATTGTTGTTGGCATCAAGGGGGTAGGTAACTGCAACCCAATTTCTCCCCCCTGCCATGAGCATGGTTTGTGTGGAGCGTAGAAGAAACTTTAAAAAAAGGATGTGGTGTTTGGTGGCCATTAAAACCTTTTAAGCAACTTCAATTGGTAGGCATAAAACCCAAATTTCACAAACTTTAGTAGTTCTCCCTCTACGCTGGTGGTTGGGAAAGGATTGTATAGAAATTCCAAAGTAATTGGAAATTGGCATCTGTAACACCAAATTCCATTGACCTCTACCAGCAAACCCCCTCCCACGTGACTGGTAAAAGAGGTTTTAAAATCTTTAGGCATGTATATTGGCAAGTGTATAAGCCAATCCAGAGGAAAAGAAGCTTTCACACAATTCCAACTCCACA
Source organism: Cryptomeria japonica (assembly GCF_030272615.1). Lineage (NCBI taxonomy): Eukaryota > Viridiplantae > Streptophyta > Pinopsida > Cupressales > Cupressaceae > Cryptomeria > Cryptomeria japonica. The sequence goes on along the minus strand of NC_081409.1, from coordinate 776,426,803 downwards.
AACGAGTCAATCTCCCTTCGTGGCTAGTAAGAAAGGTTTTTTATAACCTTAAAAAAAATGTATTGGCAGCGTGTAAGGCGTTGAAAACTCTCAGAAATCTTCAAAAATGCATTCCCAGGCAAAATAGCATTATCCCACATTAGCTATGGAGGGGAACACTTTGGTATTTAAAAGCAAAGGCCCACACAACCATAGTGTCAAAGCCTTGAGGCTTTTGACACAAGTGCAAGCTTGACGCCTAGTAGACCCCACATGTGCATGCATGAGCCCTAAGGCGGTGAAGAGATAGATGGTGACCACATGGACCCCACGTGTGCATGGTTCCCAAGGTGGGTGAATTTTGCAGAGAAATAATGGATTAACAAGTGAGCAAGTTCAGAGATGATCGACGACTAGCACCATTTCGCAAAGTGAAGATGCTCGCTAGTTACCCTTCGCGAAATGTTAAAGATCGTGCAGGTTCATCGAAGATCTATGGTGGTTGCAGTTTCATAAGTCAAAGATGCTTCAAAGTTACCCTTTGTGAAATGGTGAAAGGTGATGTGGCATGTTCGAGTGGCAATTCGGCTGGCGGGTTCGAGTGAGGTGGCAATGATGTGGCCGACAAGTGGCGGATAGGTGGTTGTTCACAAGGTGGTGACGTGGCTAAAATGTGGCTGACAGATGAGGTGTCATCCCAGGTGGCAAAAAGTGGACCCCATAAGCGAATCACAAGCGACCATGTGGCAAGACGTCAGGCCAAAATGTACTGAAAAATTAAAGTTAAATGCATAGTTTCAACTATGTGAAAATTCGCTCAGAGGGTATTTTTTACCCAAAATGGCAAGTATTATATATCATTGGAAAGCTCTCGAGATGAGGAATCCATTAGTGAAGTTTGTTTCAATAGAAATGAGATATTTTGAGAGAAGTTTCCACGGGAAGAAATTGAGATATTCTTGCAGTTATGGAAAAGGGACACTTGGCATGTTATGATGGATTCTAATCTTTTTCCCTCTCCTTCTTATTCCCATTTCTTCTCAATTGTAAGGGTTCCAGAATTTTGGAGGAAGTGCTGCAAATTTTCATGGTTTCCAATTCTAAGTTTTCTTCAAGATTGTACAGGGCAATGTCTATTTTCAAGTAATGGAGTTTTAATTCTTGTTGTAGGTGTTATTTGTTGTAGGTTCTTATGTATGTAAGGCATGCATAAATTCACACAAAATTGTCTCTGAGATATACATTTCTTTATTTCAAATTAAATCCTCACGGAGGCTGAAATTTTTCATCTCAAGGAGATTGTTGTGATTGTTTGCAAGGATTCTTCAAGGAAGAATTTAAATTCTATAATTAATCATGAATGATGGAGTATATTTTCAAGATCTGATGATTTCATGAATGAGCTTAGTAATGAATTTATGCAAGGCATTAATGTATGAATATTTAATGATGAAAATGGATTTGTAGTAGAAGTTTTTATTTATAGTTTGATGTATGACTCTTTTGCCCAATGGATAAGGCATTGGTATTGCAATTCTAGGGGTTCTTAGAGATCTTAAATAAAAAAATCAGAATATCTTTCTTTGTTTATTGTTCTGTGGAAATGTTCCACCTATCTCATGCTTCAACTTAGTTGAGATGTCAATGTAGATCTAGCCCATCTGCAGTAACCTCCTAGTTGTTAAGCCTTGTGAGATCTATTCTCTTTATTGATGTTGTCATATGTGGGTAAATGAGTCTGATTCAGTGCATCAAAGGGTATCGCCCTAGGTCTAGTAGAACCTGAAGTGTAGGAGGATCAATTAGGCTCCTATGTTATGTTGTCCAAATCCTGATGTGTTTCATAGGTTGAAATTGGCCATTTCATAGAAGGATTGTAGCTGAACTTGGGTTAACTAGATTTGGTGAACAACAAAACCTCCTTCAATGATCAATAAAACTCTCCAAATCTCTTTCCAAATCTCTTCTGGGGAATATGCAAGATTTGCAATGTATTTTTCAACCCTTAAGGCTTTTGCCTCAGTTACCGGTTGAATTTCCTACTGGTGCAGAAATGCTTTGTTCTGTCAGTGGAGTTACTAGTGCAATTACTGGTGTAGTTGCATATGCACTTGGTTCTTTAGTATTTCTAACCCATCTCTTGGTGTGATCTTGTTTCAATTCATCTACCTTCTGCTTTTCTTTCTCATTTACTCTGTCGTTTCTAACCAGTTTAGTCTTTCTTATGCACTACTTAGCAATATGACCTATTTTGTTGCATGCATAACATGTAACATTGTTATTTTTAATTTTTCTACCATATCTGGTGTCATTCCTTGATCTACATTGGTTAGCCAAATGTCCAAACTTTCCACATGCATGACACTTAACATTCATTTTGCCATCATAATCCTCAAGTGCCATCTCAAGTTGCTTCTCCATAGTCATATTCAATGAATCCGGTTTTAGGATCTTCCTCAAGTTGTTAAACTTGCTTCGAGACACCAAGCTTGGATACCATTTATTGGAATAGAAGGAATCCAAGAACATTGGGGGGGTGAATCAATATTATGTTGGTGTTATAAGATTTTACCTTATTACAACCTACACATCTAAACTGGTAAATGAAGAAACATATAACATCAAGTAAATAAACCAACCACATGAATAAAAACCATAACACACAAAATTTTATATGTGGAAAACCTCAAAGAGGAAAAACCATGGTGGGATTTGTGACCCACAATATCAATTCATTGTCAATATGAAAGATATTACATAGCATGGGGGCCTGCACATGCAGGAAGGCACACTGCCTAGTGCACACTACTCAATACAAAAGAGTCTCACTGACTATAGGCTTCTATTGAGATAAAACAATAATGGCAAACTCACAAAATGCATCTGCAATGCCAAAAGAGTTCCGGTTATAGCTTTGTTCTATAGCGGTTCATAAACCCTAAACCCTTTTACTGGTATCTCCTTTTCTCTAAGAATGATTTAGAAACCATCTACTGATCATTGCATGATATTACTTTCATATACAAATGATCTACATACAAATCCTTCACATCATCTTTCTTCTCCACATTGTCATATATATATTGTCCTATCTCAAAATGACCTAATAAAGTGACTTATATACCCTTTACAAACAATATGCCTTATGTCGGCTTACAACACATTACAAAAGATATTCAATGTCGGCTCTATACAATAATTACAAAATAATTTTATAAATAAAACCTTTTTGGATCCAAGACTGATGTCAACTTCACTGAGGTGTCGGTGCTTGTGCTGCTGTCGGTGAGGACCCTGATTACTCCAATGCCGGTATCAACCAATATATGCCTTCTATAGAATCTTGTTGCCATCAATGACAATATATAAATCCAATGAGTGTCAACTACCAATACTAATAGGCCTTTGACATTTAAGTCCCCTAATAGGGAAGCTCTCAAAAGAGTGTTAAATCCTCTCACAAGGTTAATCCTAATAGATCATCAAGCTCCTAACTGGGTTGCAAGGCAAATCCCCTAACCAGGTGACTCCTAATAGGTTCTGCTCCTAACTAGGCATATTGTAAGCTCCTAACAGGGCGTACTTAGAAAGAGTACAAATACTTGTGGTTACCAAATCCCACCGTGGTTTTTTTTCTATTTGGGTTTCCATGTCAAAAACTTACAGTGTTCATGTGTGGAATGTTTTTCATGTGAAGTTCTTGTTTATATTTCATTTCATGCATTATTTTTGAGACATCAGTTATGATGTTTTATCAGAAGTTTATCAGATGTTATCGATACTGATAAGAAGTTGTTTGAGAAATTTTTTGATCTTATTGATAAGGTTAATGAGTTGGTAAATGATCAAGTTTATATGATTTCTTTGGTGGTGGAAGTATCGATAAATGATTTGATTAGTGTGTTAAAAAAATATGATCAAGAGTTTATTAGATCTGATTACAGAAGTTGAGATATTTGTTAAATGGTTTCATATCTGAGATAAGTTTATTTTTGAGTTAAAGTTACAATTGGTCTTAGTACTAATTCACCCCCCCTCTCAGTACTAATTGGATCCTCGTAGGATTAACAATTGGTATCAAAGCTTTGGTCCTATGTGTACAGAATGCATAGCCGCTTCACGAAAAGATTATGTGGAGGTCAGGATGATGAAGAAAGAGGGTCCCAAGTTCAATAAGGATAACTACAAGTTCTGGAAAGACACAATGAAGATCTACATAAAAGTTCTTGGTGCACAATATTGGAAGCAAGTTGAAACAAAATATGTTGCTCCTACAACTACTCCCTTGACACTGGATGAACTCAAAGAACAACAAGATAACATGCAAGCCCTAGAAGTTATTGTAAGTACTTTATCTGATTCAAAATATATTGATGTTGAATTATTGGAAACTATAGGTGAGGTTTGGGAAAGTTAGAGACAATTTATGGAGGAGACGATAATGTTCAAAGAGCCAAAGAGGAAAGCTTAAGAGGAAAATTTAATGACATGAGAATGCTTGAAGGAGAGAATATTGGACAATATGTGTTGGTACTATGGATGTGTTGCATTAGTTTTGTCATTGATATCAACACTTATCCTTCTGGAGATATTTGGCTATGTTGAACCGACACATTGTATTCACCGACAAGTTTAGTAACTTATGCATAGTTACTGGCATATTGTTCACTGATAGGTTATATTGTTATCATCTGGAGATCACTTGGTTATGTCAAGGACATGGTTTGGATACTTGGTTTTGGTATTTTGGTTAATGGTCTAATTGGGTTGACATATTTGTTGTTATCGACAAATTGGTCTAGGTTATGGACCGATATGCATTATCTATTCTACATTAGCACGATACATTATGGAGATGATTTATTGATTGGATATTGTTGTAAATGTATTGAGACGACATGATGCATCACATCTTAACTTGTTTGTAATTGATTTTATTGTAATATTCTTAGTGAGCTGACCTACACATTTGATCTTAGGTTTTGTATATATGTAAGATCTCAATTGATGAGATATAGGAGATGGGACATGGTATGTAAGGTTATGGTATGTGCGAATATTGAAGATCATATGAGCAGACCATAGAGAAGGTTCAAAGAAAGTTTGAAGGTGATTATCGGAGTTTAACTAGTACTAAATCCAGCATTGGAGATTTTATTTTGAGTAGTACATTATTCTAGGATTTAACCATCCTATTGTAGTCATTGAGACTCCCATTTGAGCAGTGTGATCTAGGCAGTTGGCCTTTCTGTATGTGCAGACCCCATTAGTGTACACATACTATCTGCAGTAGTATCATCTGATTGTGGGTAAGGTTTCCCATCGTTGTTTTTCACCTTACAGGGTTTCCACATTAAAATCTTTGTGTTATGTGTTGTGGATGTTGTTGCTCTTTCTATTCCATGCATTAAGTTTCACCGGTATTGATATTAATTATTAATCTATTAACTGGGATTAAGTTTGGTTTACCGGTATTAAGTATCAAGTTTGATTTAGTTGTATTTGGGTTGAAATTCATAGTCAACTAATTCATCCCCCCCTCTTAGTTGCCTTTCGGGTCCTAACAATTGGAGCCTAGTCCTCTTTTTGTAGAAGCCTAATAGCTTGAGGAGATCCTATGGTGACTAATATTTTCAGGAAGGGCAGTCCAAAACTTGAGGCAACCAACTATGGTATATGGAAAATCAGAATGGAGACACATATGAATTGTGTTGGAAGAGACATATAGGAAGTTACAAATAATATCTATGTTGGGCCTACACTGAATCAACCTAATCCACCAACATTGGGTAAAGATCAAGAAAATGATTGCAAAGCAAGAGAAGCACTTTTGAGTGCATTATCAAGTCACCAAATCATGGGATTATCAGATCACTCTATCACTAAAGCTATTTGGGATAAATTGGAGACACTGGATGAAGGAGATACCACTGTCAAAATTGCAAAACTAGAATGTTTCCTTGTCAGGTATGAAAATTTGAAAATGGAAAGAAGAGTTAATGAAATTGTTTTAGGAATACAATGTTGTGGAGGATCCTTAAGTGAAGATGAGATTGTTTCTAAAGTTTTAAAAGCATTGCCACTGGCATACAAAATGAAAGTAACTTCTATTAATGAGTTTAGAACAATGCCTAATACACCAGTATTTAGAACTACCTTGGTTGGAAAACTTTCAGCATTTGAGCTTGAGGAATTTTGTCCTATTGCTACAATTAAAACAGATTTGGCCCTCAAAGAATCATCATCTACAATATCATCATCATCATCTGACAAATCTAATTGGAAAGCACCTTATGCAAGAGAACTTGAAGATATCAAAAGGGAAAATGAAGAATGGAAGAACTTGAAGCACCATTTGCAAGGAAAATGCCTAAAGTTCCAGTAGGAAGTAAGTATGAAGGTAAAGAACCATTTAAATGTTTTAATTGCAAAAAAGTTGGTCATATGGCATCTATATGTCCAGAGAGACATGCAAGATTGAGAGAGGAAGATAAAATAACATATAAGACTAACCTTGAATATCAGAGATACAGATTTAAGAAGAATAGAGACAAATCTTGTTACTATGTTGATGAAGGAGTTACTGATGATTTTGATGAAGAACCGATAAACAATGGATGGGATTTTGTTACAATAAAAGAAGATCAACTGACACCTACTGTTCCACCAGTAGAGCAGGTCCTGGTAGCTAAAATTGAAGAAAAGGATGAATGGATCATAGATTCTGGATGTTCACATCATGTGACTGGTGGTAAAAGTAAATTCTTATCTTTTTAGGAATATAGTGGAGGTCTAGTAAGATTTGGGGATGATAAAGCTTGTTTGATCAAATGAAAAGGCACTATATCTTTGGATGGTAAGCACAATACTGACAATGTTTATTATGTTGAAGGTTTGAAGCATAATCTTTTGAGTGTTGTTCAATTAGTTGGAAAGGGTTTTTTTTCAGTTACAGTTCAAGAATGGTAAATGCAAAATCATAAACAAAAATGGATTGGAGATTGCAACTGGTAATCAGACTAAAGGTAATATCTTTCATTTGCACAACAATGATAAGACATGCTTGATTGCACATATTGATAAAAGTTGGTTATGGCATAAGAGACTTTGTCATGTAAATTTTGATTGCATTGTAAAGATCAGTTCAACTAAGGCAGTAAGGGATTTGCCTAAGATTGTGAAACCTTATAATACGGTATGTAAGGAATGTTAAATGGGAAAGCAAGTTAGAACAACTTTTAAGAGTATTTATGATAAATCCAACAATGTTCTTGATTTAATCCATACTGACTTGTGTGGTCCGGCAAGAACAAGAAGTCTATAGGGAGATAGATACTTTATGATAATCATTGATGATTATTCTAGAATGTGTTGGGTTACTTTTCTCAGGGAGAAATCAAAAGCTTTTGGAAAATTCAAACTATTCAAGGCAATGGTAGAGAATTAAATTGGTAACAAAATCAAATTTTTGAGATTTGATCAAGGGGAGAATTTACATCTAAGAAGTTTAATACATTTTGTGAAGTGAATGGAATCAGAAGACAACTATCAACACCCCAGATACCTTAGAAAAATGGAATTGTGGAAAGGAAGAACAAAATTATTCTGGAAGCAATTAGAAGCATGATATTGGAAACAAATCTACTTCATGTGTATTGGAGAGAAGCAGCGAATATAGTGGTTTACAATTTTCACAGAGTTCACATCAAAGGTGAAACCGGTAAGACTCCTTATGAACTATGGTTTGGTAATACTCCTACTCTTAAATACTTCAGAATATTTGGAAGCAAATGTTATATTAGGAGAGATGAGTATATTGGTAAATTTGATCCTAGAAGTGATGAAGGAATATTTCTTGGTTATTCATCTAAGAGAAAGGCATATAGATGTTTTAATAAAAGATTGCAGAAAATCATTGAGAGTGCTAATGTGAAGCTAGATGAACAATTTAGAGGAAATTCAAGGTCTATAGATTTTGAACTGGCAGTTGAGATGATCATTCAATGAACCTATAGAAAGTGCACTAGTACAAAGTGTGGATCTAGTCACACTAGCATCATCATAGAATTCCACAGTGACTGAAGAACAATAGCATGTGAATAAACCTAGGTATGTAAGACTGAAGCACTTAGAAAATTAGATAATTGGGAATAAGTATCAAGGTGTTATGACAAGAGGAAGACTAACAAATGAAGAGGTATGTCTAATTTCTCAAATTTAACCAACATTTGTTATTGTAGCTTGTCAAGATGAACATTGGATTAAAGAAATGGAAGATGAACTAGAACAAATTGAAAAGAACAATACATGGACATTAGTTCCTCGGCCTAAAGATAAAAATGTAATTGGAACTAAATGGGTATTTAGAAATAAACTTAATGGAGATGGTAAGGTAATCAGGAAGAAAGCAAGATTAGTGTGTAAAGGATATTCACAAAAAGAGGGAATTGAGTATAATGAAACCTTTGCATCGGTAGCTAGAATTGAGGCAGTCAGATTATTTCTTGCATCTGCAGGTCACAAGAACTATGAAGTATATTAGATGGATGTAAAATGTGCATTTCTGAATGGTGATCTTGAAGAGGAAGTTTACATTGAACAACTTGATGGATTTTCATTGACAAATGATAAAGATATGGTTTGTAGATTAAGGAAAGCTTTGCATGGATTGAAGTAAGCTCCTAGAGCTTAGTATTCTAGATTAGAAAAATATCTTTTGAAGCTTGGATACACTAAAGGTAATGCTAACAACAACTTATATTTCAAAGTGACTAATGATGACATCTTGGTTATTGAAGTTTTTGTTGATGATGTCAATTTTGGTTTTTGTTGATGATGTCATTTTTGGAGGAGAAGATGGATTGTGTAAATACTTTGCTAACAAAATGCAAGAAGAATTTGAAATGTCTATGATTGGGGAGATAAAATTCTTTTTAGGATTGTAGATTTCACAAACTAATAAAGGTATATTCATATGTCAAACAAAATAATTGAAGGAACTATTGAAGAAATTTGATATGGAAAACTCCAAACTAGTAAGTACTCCTATGACTACAACTAACAAATTGATATTGAAGGATGATTCAGCTCCTATTAATCTGAAAAGATACAAATCTATGATTGGGGGTTTACTGTATTTGACACAAACAATACCTTATATAATGAATGAAGTATGTATTGTTTCAAGATTTCAGAGTAATCCTAAAGAAAATCATGAATCAACAGTAAAAAGGATTTTCCAGTATCTACAAGGCACAACAAATCTTAGTTTATGGTATCCTAAAGATGAAAATTTTGATTTATGTGCATACACCGATGAAAATTGGGAAAGAGATGTAGATGACAGGAAAAGAACCATTGGCAAAGCATTCTTTCTTGGTAGAAGATTGATTTCATGGTTGAGCAAGAAGCTGAGTTGTACATCATTATCAACAATAGAATCAAAATATGTTGCAACAACAACTAATTGTACTTGGGTATTATGGATTAAGCAAATTTTGAAGGACATAAAGGTAAAATGAAAAGAACCTATAATCATTTATTGTGATAATTCAGCAACAATTGATATATCAAAGAATCTGGTATTTCACTCTAAGACTAAACATGTTTCTATCAAATATAATTTTCTAAAAGAGAATGTTGAAGCAAAAGAAGTAAGATTGGTTTATGTGAACACTAAAGAGCAGATTGTAGATATCTTTACTAAGCCTTTTCCTAAGGAAACTTTTGAATATTGGCATCAAACCGGCAGAAAATAACAGAGAAACCTTTTTCTGACTTTGATGGAGGAGAGCTACTTCTTAGGGGGAGTAGTTGGTTATATTAATTGGTCATATTAGTTGGTTATGTGTTCTGATATCTGTATTGCTTTGGAATTTGATGTCAAAGGGGGAGAGATATCTATGGAAAAACATTGTATTTAGGAAACATTATCCTTGGGGGAGAGATTATTCGGTTTTTGTTTTTTGGCATTCCGTTTTAGCACTTAGATGTTTTTCCATCTTGTATTGCCATCAATGCCAAAGGGGGATATTTTTGGTATTCTAGATATGTTGCATTAGTTTTTTCATTGATGTCGACACTTATCCTTCTCGAGATCTTTGGTTATGTTGAACCGGCACATTGTGTTCATTGGCAAGTTCAGTAACTTATGCACAATCACTGGTATATTATTCACTGGCATTGAGGATGACTTGTTATCATCTGGAGATCACTTGGTTATGTTGAAGACATGGTTTGGATAATTGGTTTTGGTATTTTGGTTAATGGTCTAATTGGGTTGACATATTTGTTGTTACTAACAAATTGGTCTAGGTTATGGACCAATATGCATTATCTATTCTAGATTAGCACGACACATTATGGAGATGATTTATTGATTAGATAAGGTTGTAAATGTATTGAGCTGACACGATGCATCACATCTTAACTTGTTTGTAATTGATTTTATTGTAATATTCTTAGTGAGCCGAGTTACATATTTGGTCTTAGGTTTTGTATATATGTAAGATCTCAATTGATGAGATATAGGAGATGGGACATGGTATGTAAGGTTATGGTATGTGCGAATATTGTAGATCATATGAGTAAACCATAGAGAATTTTTAAGAAAGGTTTGAAGGTGATTATCAGAGCTTAATCAGTACTGAGTCCAGCATTGGAGATGCTATTTTGAGTAGTACATTATTCTAGGATTTAACTATCCTATTGTAGTCATTGCAACTCCCATCTGAGCAATATGGTCTAGGCGGGTGGCCTTTCTACATGTGTAGACCCCATTTATATACACATACTATCTGTAGTAGTATCATCAGATTGTGGGTAAGGTTTACCACTGTAGTTTTTCCCCTTATAGGGTTTCCACGTTAAAATCTCTGTGTTATGTGTTGTGGATATTGTTTCTCTTTCTGTTCCATGCATTAAGTTTCACCGATACTAATATGAATTGTTAATCTTTTAACCGACATTAAGTTTGGTTTACTGGTATTAAGTATCAAGTCTAATTAAGTTGTATTTGGGTTTTGATTCACCCCTCCCCTCTTAGTTGCCTTCTGGGTCCTAATAGTATGGTAAGAGAATCAAAGAAGCTGTTGGCAGCATAAAGAGTGTTGGAGGCAAAATAGAAGATGATACAATAGTAAGTAAAATCCTCAAAACTCTTCAACCTTAGTATGCTATAAGAGTATCTACAATCCAAGAACATAGATCAATTTCAAAAGATAAGGTAGTTGTTGATTCATTGATTGGTAAGCTTACAACTTTTGAGTTAAATAGTTATGACAATAGTGTGACAAAATCTACTGAATCTACCTTTAAAGCTTCTGTTACCGACTCATCTCCTAGAAAAGGAAAAGATATATGTCAAAATTATGAGTGCATTACAAATAATGGAAGTAATCAGGGAAATGAAGACAATTAAGATCAAGTGATGGAACTTGAGGCATTGTTAGCAAAGAGATTTCCTAGGGGCACTAGTAAGTATAAAGGAAAGCTACCTTTGAACTATTTCTCTTGTAATAAAATTTCTCATATTTTTGCTAACTTCCCTAACACCAATAAGAAATAAAAGTTTAGAAGATTCAAAGGAAAGAGCAAGAAACATTGTTGTGTTAGATTAGATTAAGGTGTGACCGATGAGGAGTCAAAAGAAGAAGATGGCAATGAAGAAATTATGTTTGTAGTCGTCAAGGAGGAACTGTCTGATAAAAAGGCACTAGTATCTCATATGGAGAATAGTGATGAATGGACTATAGATAGTGGCTTCTCACACCACATGACCGGAGACAAAAGTAAGTTCATAACCCTTAATGAATTTGATGGAGGTGTTGTTAGATTTGGAAACAACTCTCCTTGCATGGTGACAGGTAAAGGTTCTATCTCTCTAAATAGGAAGAGTAGTGTTGATGATGTATTTTGGGTTGATGGCCTTAAGCATAATCTTTTATGTGTTGGTCAACTCAATGATAAAGGGTATTTTCTTGAGTTTAAGAGTGGAGTCTACAAAATTATTGGAGGTAATGGTGAACTGATTGCTACCAAGAAGCAAACTAAAGGTAACTTATTCCATTTGAATAGTAATGTTAATAATTGTTGGGTTGCAAGAATGGAAGATAGTTGTTTGTGGCATAAAATATGTTGTCATGTTAATTTTGATAATTTGGTTAAGATAAGAAAGTCAAGTGTTGTAAGAGGATTACCCCAACTTGTCAAACTGGATAGTGTGATATGAAAAGATTGTCAAATCGGTAAGATGACCTATATTTCTTTCAAGAGAAAGAATGGTATTTCTGAGAATGTTTTAGATTTGGTACATATTGGTCTTTGTGGCCCCATGAGAACAAAGAGTTATTATGGTGATAGGTATTTCATGATCTTCACCGATGACTATTCTAAAATGATGTGGGTAACATTTTTGAGAGAGAAATTAGAAGCATTTAATAAATTTAAATCATTTAAAGCTCCGATTGAGAAGGAAACTGGTAATAACTTGAAGTGTTTAAGATCATATTGAGGTGGTGAATTCACATCTAATGAATTTGTTAAGTTTTGTGATGAACAAGGTATAAAGAGATAGAATTGCATAGCAAAAAGGATGAATAGAACAATAGTTGAAGCCGCAAAAACAATGTTATTGTAGGGTAATGTATCCAAAATGTTTTGGAAATAAGTGGTCACTACTGTTGTATACACTCTTAGCCAAGTACTAGTAAAAAGAGGTTACAATAAGACACCCTATGAGCTATGGTATGGAAAAACTCCTTGTGTAAATTATTTTAAAAATTTTGGAAGTCAATGTTTTATTAAGAGAGATAACTACACTGAGAAGTTTGATGCAAAATGTGATGAGGGAATTTTTCTTGGTTACCCTTCTAAGAGTAAAGCATATAAATATTACAATAAGAGAACTAAGAAAATTGTTTAAAGTGCTAATGTAAAAGTTGATTATTTATCTGATAAGTCTTAAGGTACAAGCAGATCAAAACCTAGAAATGATGATAATGAGGAAAAATTTATGATCATTGAAACAGAAGAAAAGAATAATAAAGAACCGGTAAGTGATGACAGTGAGGAAGAAGATGAAGAACCTGATGAAGAAGATGCAAAACTGACATAGGCAATACCTAGATATGTCAGATTGAATCATTCACAAGAGTAGATAATTGGTGATAAGAATGCAAGTGTGTAAACCCAGAGAACAATCAGGGACAATTCATGTTTGATATCTACAATAGAACCCAAGGCAGTAAAGGAGGCACTAAAGGATGATGATTGGGTTAAGGCAATGAATGTGGAATTAGCTCAAATTGAGAAGAATCATACATGGTCACTTGTTCCTAGACCAGAGGATAAGAATGCGATTGGAACAAAATGGGTCTTTAGGAATAAATTGGATGAAGAAGGAAGAATTGTAAGAAACAAGGCAAGGTTAGTCTGCAAAGGGTATGCTCAAGAGGAAGGTGAGGATTATGGTGAAACATTTGCACATGTTGCTAGATTAGAAGGTGTAATAATTCTATTGGAATATGTTGCATATAAGGGATTCAAAGTCTACCAAATGGGATTCTAGAAGAAGTATACATTGAACAACTAGATGGATTTTTGTTGAATGATGATAAAGATATGGAGTGTAAATTGCACAAAGCACTATATGGTCTAAAGAAGGCACTAAGAGCATGGTATGAGACATTACATGCACTTTTGGTCAAGATTGGATTCCAATGTACTTGTAAGGACAACAAAATTTATCTGAAAACTGATGGAGACAAGATGCTGATAGCAAAATTATTTGTTGATGACATAATTTTTTGGGGAAATGACGATGTGTGCATGGACTTTGCTGATATAATGAAAAAGGAATTTTAAATGTCTCTAATCGGTGAAATTAAGTTCTTTATTGGCCTACAGGTTCAACAATTGGATGGTGGTATCTTTATTTGTTAGACCATGTATATCAAAGAGGTGTTGAAGACTTTTGGCATGAAAGACTGCAAATCAGTAGGGACACCGATGGTGATGGGTTGCAAGTTGTCAAAGGAAGATGATTCCCTTGATGTTAGTGAAAAAGAGTACAAAACTATGATTGGCAAGCTACACTATGTTTTCCATAGAAGACCAAACATTGCTCATGTTGTAGAATTAGTGGCTAGATTTCAAAAAGAGAGTAAAGAAAGTCACATGGTGCCTTTGAAGAGAATTTTTTGGTACCTGAAAGGAATAGTAGATTATGGTTTATGGTATCCCTATAAAGGAAATTTTACTTTAGATGCCTTTACTGATGTTGATTGGGTAGGTAATATGGATGATCAAAAAAGCACAATTGGTGGAGCTTTTCTACTTGGTGGAAGATTAGTGGCATGGACAAGCAAGAAAAAAAATTATGTTTCTAAATCTACATTTGAAGGTGAGTATGTAGCTGCATCCATGAATTGCACGTAGGCAATATAGACGAGACATGTGCTAGAAGGATTCAAGATAGATATGTTAGAACCGGTGACTATCTATTGTGATAATATGGGTGCAATCAACATTTCTAAGTATCTTGTACTTCTTGCTATAACCAAGCACATTGAATCCAAGTATCACATCCTAAGGGAAAGACTTTAAGAAAAGGAGGTGAAGATGGAATATGTGAAGAGTAAATATCAGGTAGCTGATATCTTTACTAAGCCCTTACCGATGGCTACATTTGAGTTTCTTAGAGGCAAACTAGGGGTTAGACCCCTACACTAGAAGAACTAAAATGATGGAGATCCATCAATACTGTGGATTTCATGTTTATTTTTCACTAATGATTGATGAAGGTGCAAGATACTCCTTTGGGGGAGCAAGGCTAATGAAAAGTTCTGATTTAATGCTCTGTTATAATTTTTCTAATTTGAGTAGCAGAGATGATGGAAGAGGCAACAACAGAATTGAAAACAAGTGATGTATTTACATGTTTCACATTGTAATCAAAGGAGGAGAAGAAAATAATAGAAATCACATGTGGTAGTTATGTGAAAAGTTGAAGATCAGAAGATCAGATTGAGTGAAGCATTGGTAAAGGGGGAGATGACAAAAGGAGGAGAAACAATAAAGATGTGATACTGGAAAGCAAGTTGCAGATGATGATGCTATTCTAATTATATATCTGATTAGTGTTGCCATCAATGCCAAAAGGGGAGATTGTTGGCATTTAGCATAACTGATATAGATGAGGTGATGCATTTGAAGATGGATGACTGCATCGGTAAAGGGTAGAAGTCTATTTGTGATAAAGAGATTGAGATTCTATGAATAGATGACATGATCAGTTATTTGTGTTTTTCATTGATGGTAATTGATGTCAACTGATGTTTTTGATGTTTTATTTTTTCATCTAAGTGATTTGGTTTACCAGAAGATAGGTTTTACTGACAGCGAACTAAAGTTTATGAAATAGGACTTTAACCGGTAAAGCAAAGTTGTTTTGATTGGATCGGTCAATTGGTGATGATTGCCGATCTGCAGTTAGGATGGTAAACTTGTATCATGGAAAGGAGTATATGACTGGAACTGGAACTTGTGGAGATTACCGAAAGGTGTGTTTCAAATTTCTAATGAATTTTTACTAAGGTTTTAGTAGCGTTTAAGGACCGGTGAAGAAATCATCAAACCGATAATGATTTATGTTATGATGGTGATTGAAAACAAGTCTACATAAAGTTGGTAACACATCACAACCTATGTGAAATATTTGATAGTTGTTTTGGCGTGATTCAAGGAAGATTTTCTTGGGAATCAACGAAACGCTTAGTAGAGTGTTTTGAGGATAAATATCAGATTTCCATAATGGTTTACGATCAACCAATAGTTGATATTGCATTGTAATTTGTTGTAATGATCTATATAACTATCTATGATGATCTCTTATGATTTGAATTGTAAATTCATGATGTAATTAGGTTTTGTGGCCAACCTAGTTGAGATGAATATTTAGGTGGACACAGTTGGTGTTTATTATGTCAGTGGTCTTAGAGATTATGTTAAGCCATCCAAGTGAAGTGCGAGATCTACCTGAGAGTTGTAGAGTATTGTGTATAACTCGATCTGATCAAGAAAGAAGAGAAGTACAAGTAAATAGATCATTCTCTTATTGTTGTTCCCTAATAGTTGCAACAAGTTAAATCCCTTAACCGGGTAGGTCCTAATAGGCATTAAACATTTAAGTCCCCTAATAGGGAAACTCTCAAAAGAGTGTTAAATCCTCTCATGAGGTTGATCCTAACAAATCATGAAGCTCCTAACTGGGTGACTCCTAACAAGGTCTACTCCTAACCGAGCATATTGTAACCTCCTAATAGGGTGTACTTTGAAAGAGTACAAATACTTGTAGGTACCAACCCCCATCATTGTTTTTCCCTATTTGGGTTTGTTGGCATAATTGATGGTGGTGGCACAACCCATTCATCAGCTAGTATTGTCATTGATGACAAACACTTACTGGTGAATAGTCATTGATGACAAAAACTCACTGGTGAATAAGGCCAAACTCATAGGGAAGGAGTTGTGGTAAACCTTAATGGTTTACTCACAAGTGCAATAAGTATGGAGGATTCAATGCTTCCCTAATATGCATTATTGACACACAGTGTGTTGGTCAAAGAACTAATTGGTTGAATGATAAATAGAGTAGTTGACCAGTGAGTCAAGAACCCAATAGGTGTTGACATCAGTTTCTTATAACTGGCAGATGAAATGATGATGCAGTAACAAGAGGTGACTCGAATTGAAGTTTAGTAGTCTTATGCATGATTGGAACACTCTGGATAGATAAGTGATTAGTCTGATTGATGATCAGTGACTAGTGGAAAAAGATGAAGAGTTACACCGATGAACCGGTGATACAGGTTGAAGAATGCTATCCATCGAGAATCTCAAAGCAGTGAGTGGTAAGATAGATGTGATGACCAAAGGTGAGTCAGTCATGGAGAGATATCATCAAACAAATGTCTAGTGAAGTCTACATCAGTTAACAAATAGTTAAGGTGAGATTTGTGTAGATTTTTTAGTTCACATTAAAAAGACAAAACACGACCCAAAGGTTGGTGAAATTATGTGTTGAAGAGGTAGACAAGGATGAGTTGTTGGCAAGATTGATGGAGAGCACACAGAGAGAGTGCAAGTAGATTTGGAAAGATTTGAATTTCAAATCTATCAAGTGTTAGGTGTAAACTCATTGAGGAATCAACAGGTATGTGCTGGCAAAATATGGTATAAAGGTTTTTGGCAAAAAAAAGAAGATCGATCATAAAATTTGCAAAGTGCAATTTTGAAGAGAGGCAATCCAGCAAGGTGAGAAGAGGACAAAATTGCGAAGTGAATGGTAGAGTGGTGAAGAGAGTGTGCAAAGATCAGATTGTGTGAAGAGAAGAGAAAGAATATCGAGCACTAGTAGAGTGTTGAGCAAGTGTGATGCAAAGCACTAGTAGAGTGTAGAGAAAGTGTAACTGGTGGTCAAATCGAAGAGCTTCATTTGGATTTGATTAAGATAAGAGTAGCTATTACAACAGATCATTCTCTCTATTGTTTTTTAATAACTACAATAGTAAAATCTCTTAGCTGGGTGGACTTTAATAAGTCCCTTTGTAAAAATCCCTTAACCGGGTGATATCTTAAATGATCCTCCTAACTCCTTTAACAAGGCTACCTCTAACAGGGTAAAGGTTTTAACAGGCCTTAAAGAAAATCTCTTAACCGGGTGGCACCTAATAATGTCTTTGTAATCTCCTAACAGGGATGGCTCCTCACTAGGCGTACTCCAGAAGAGTGTAGATTTTGTGAGTTTCTACTCACACCATGGTTTTCTCCCATTTGGGTTTTCATGAGATAATCCTTGGTGTTCATGTGTGATTGAATTTTTGTGTGAATATTTCTTATTAATGGTGCTTATTTTGATAATTGTTAAGTTTGAGTAGAAACATTGACTGAAGGTTAAATCTAAATTAACAAGTATACTGTTGATTCACCCCTCCCCTCTCAGCACCGGTTGGGTCTAACAATTGGTATTGAAGCCTTGTGTTGGAAATATGAAAGGATTGATTATGTGTTGCATTGATGTTTTGTCATTGATGTCAACACTAGCTATTATGGTTCATTACCGACATACAGGTTTTGGTTACTGGCAAAAGATCTAGTGTTACCAATAGAAGAGACTATCTATTGGACACTTCCGACATGTTTGGATCAATGAAATACATTTGGTTATATGTGTTACATGATTCTGGAGCATGTCTTGGTTAGATGATGTTGACTTGGTGTTTAGATTCTATCATATACTCTAGTAAACCCTTACCGGCATAGGTTTAAGGTTTTAGCGGCAGAGCTTTTATTGAGAATCCTTGACAGGATGCATAAGTGGTGTTGATGCGGTTTCTAGGATGCAGAAGATGATCTCTGATCATACTTCAACTAGTTGGAGACATTGCTTTGGCATGGTGGACCCATAATAGGTCTGGTGCCTATATAAGTTATGGATCGGTATCATGTTAATATGTTCTCTACAAGTTACCAAGATGATTTATGGGTTTATTAATGTTATTTTAGTCTTAAGCCAACATGGCATAGCATTGTAATATGGGCGTATTTAATGATCTTATTGTAATATCTTTTAGGTTGCCAACGTAATTATTTTAGACCTTAGGGTTTGTATAAATTGATATAAAAATCTCATTGTAGATCATGGCATGGAATATAATATGTGAATATTGTAATATCATTTAGGTAGAGTATTTGGTCGATCATTGAAGATCGAATTGGGTTTATGTAAGAGGTCAAAGGCCTCCGATATTGATCTTAACCAAGACTTTAATTAGACATGGTAGATGCTATCTCTGGCAGTTTACTCTACTGGATTGTTGTCCAATTATCTTGAGGTGGTTTTAACCTCTCTATAGCCAGTGAGAGTCTTTTGTAATAGCAGTGCGCTCTAGGAAGTATGCCTTGCTGCATGTGCAAGCCCCTCATTAGATCACATACTTTCTACAGAAGTATCATTTGACTATAGGTAGGCTTCCCGACGTGGTTTTTCCCTTTACCGGGTTTTCCACGTACAAATCATGGTGTTATGTGGTATGGTTGCATTGTGTTGATTATCTATTTCTTTGTTGAGTTGCATTGTTTAGCGATGTATGTTTCTGCTATTTCGGTTTAAGATTTTAAAGTGGATTAATTGATATAATCTATCAACAACTAATCCCCCCCCCTCTTAGTTTTTCACTTGTTATCCTAACAATTGGTATCAAAGATTTGGTCCTCTTTTGTAGAAGCTTAACCTCTTGAGGTAGATCCTATGACAACTAATCCATCGGTAACTATTTTCAGAAGAGAAATCCCTAAGCTTTATGGAACAAATTATGGGATATGGAAAATCCGAATGGAGACTAATCTTAGATGTCTTGGTAAGGATATTTGGGAGATCACTGAGAAAGGATACATGCTTTATGATCTGACATCTGGCAATCCTGCTCCTGTAGACTTGGATAAAAAATTGAAAATGATTGTAGATATAGAGAAGCCCTTCTTTGTGCACTTACTGATCAGTGGATCAAAGGATTGACTGATTAATTATCTATAAAGGTTGGGATAAATTGAAAACTCTGAATGAAGGTGACCCTACTATCAAAATTGCTAAACTTGATGGTTACTGGGTGATATATGAGAGCCTGAAGATGGATGACAATGAAAGATTTTCTACATTTATGGAAAGAGTAAATTAGATTGTCATGGGAATTAAATGTTGTGGAGGATCTCTGAGTGAGTATGAAATAGTTTCCAAAGTCTTGAGAGCCCTTCCACCAGCTTACAAGATGAAGGAAACTACAATTAATGAATTGAGAACAATGGAAAACACCTCAGTTAATAGAGGCATTCTGATTGGGAAGTTATTTGCTTTTGAGTTTGAATAATTTGGACCTTCTAGTGCTGCAAAATTTGAACCTTCTTTTCATGCATCATCATCATCGTCATCATCATCATCATCATCTACTAGCAACAATGATTGGAAATCCCTATACGCAAAATAATTGGAAGACATGAGGAAATAGGATGAAGAATTTGAGAAACTTAAAGCCTTATTTGCTAGAAGAGTACCTAAAGGACCAATGGGAAGTAAGTATGAAGGAAAAATTACTCTTAAATGTTTTGCATGTAATAAGATTAATCATTTTGAATCTAGATGTCCTAAAAGGAATGCAAGATTTTAAGAAAGAGTTAAAAAATCATTCAAGCCTAATCAGAATAGACATATATTCAAGAGAAACAAACAATAGTACATAGAAGATGAGGAAGGAGTAACTTATGACTCTGAGGATAAACTGGAAAAAGACTCTGCTAGTAGATCCGGCAATAGAAAGGAATGGGTGTTCTATGTCCTAAAGGAAGATGAACCAGAACCAGTTATCAAGAGTGAAGAAAAGGCCTTGGCAGAAAAAGTTGAAGACAAGGATGAATAAGTAATTGCTATTGGATGCTCACATCATAGATAGGAGAAAAAATAAATTTTTTATCCTTGCATGAATACAATGGTGTCCAAGTAAGATTTGGAGACAACAAAGCATGTATGATCAGAGGTAGAGGTACTATTTCTTTGGACGGTAAGCATAATATTGACAGTGTCTATTATGTAGAAGGTTTAAATCATAATCTCTTAAGTGTTGGTCAATTGGTGGACAAGGGATTCCAACTTCAATTCAAGGATAGAAAATGCAAAATCATTAACAAGACTGGTTTGGAGATTGCTACCAGTACTCAGACTAGAGGTAATATATTTCACCTGAACACTGGTAATAAGACATGTTTGATTGCTCATATTGATGAGAGTTGGTTATGGCACAAAAGGTTGTGTCATGTTAATTTTGATTGCATTGACAAGATCAATTCAACAAAGGTCATTAGAGATATACCTAATATTATGAAGCCTCATAATCCGGTATGTAAGGAATGTCAATTGGGAAAGAAAGTTAGAACTACTTTTAAGAGCATACAAAATAAATCTAATGATGTTCTTGATTTGATTGATACTAACTTATGTGGTCTAGCAAGGACTAGAAGCTTTCAAGGTGATAGATACTTCATGCTAATAATTGATGATTATTCTAGAATGATGTGGGTGACTTTTCTTAGGGATAATTCTGAAGCTTTTGAGAAATTAAAGATCTTTAAAGAAAAAGTAGAAACTGAAACTTGACTGAAAAATCAAATGTCTAAGATCAGATCAAGGCGGTGAGTTCACTTCTCATGAAATTAACAGTTATTGTGAGACAAATGGAATTAGGAAACAATTATTTGCACCTAGAACTTGTTGGGACTCATTAAAATTGAGTCGATTTTTGAGGCCCAATTCAAATTTTTGCTTTGCATTTCCAAATGAGTCAGTTTGAATGGTAAGGCTCGGGAGACATGTCCTACACCTTTCATTTGGCCTATTCAGTGATGTGCAACTTTTAGAATTAAATTTGGATAAGTTTATCAGGTACCCATTTTGAGGGGTGAGCTGAAAGTGCATTTTAGGCACAAATGTAGATTTTATTGAGTAGCCTACTTTGGGTGTTTATCTCTTTTGCCCTGTTGATTTTCATGATGAATTTAAAAATGTATTGAATTATATGCATAAATGTGAGTCAACATGCAAAATTTCAAGTCCTCATGAATCCATTTGCTCAGTTTACCAAGCTCAAACTGTTTGCAGTTTGAATATTTTGACAAGTCCCTGTTTCAGCGCCTAGTCGGAGCCCTGTTTCACACAAGTATAAAAGTTGCCTCAGTGAGTGTCATGACAAAATGTTTGTTCCAAGATATTTTTGGTATACGTGCCGAGTCATGTTTCAAGTTTCAAGCCTCTACCAATCCATTTGATCGGTTTTCAAAAGGGTTCATTGAGTCATCGTTTTCAGTGATCCATACTTTCAGTGTTATATCAGTTAAAGTAGCCATTTTCATGAGTGCACCATTTGCACCCAATTAGGCTTTTGGTTGAACTGAGAATTCTAAGTTTTAATATGCACTTCAAGGTACCTATGTTTCAAATTTGAGGGCCTACGGAGGTCATTTGATATTTTTGAGAAAAGCATCATGTGTTGCTAGAACATTGACTTCATCAGGTCCACAGTGTCGACAAAGCCAGTTGGTCATTTTCAAGAATTAATATCTCTTTTCTTGGGACTCATATTAAGAAATTGTTTGGTAGACTTCATGCTTGTATATCAAAGTACACTCCTATCAGATGGCGAGGTCCAAAAATGTGTTTTGACAGGATTGAAAATTACGTCTTCGCGATTAAATGTGAAAATGTGGCGTAATTGCCTGAAGGTTGCCAAGCTCAGTCTGATGATCCGAAAATGATGCCGATCATTTTCAAAGGTGTGTTTAAGGTTCCTAAGGCATATCAGAGGTTAGTTGCATGAAAACAAAAAAAAATTTAGTCAGACCCAGTTTGTGGCCTGACTTGGCTCATGCTCGTGTATTGATTCTTATTGGCGACTTTGTTTAATAATTTTTTTTCAGAATATCTAAATGCGGAGTTTTATTATGATACATGTTATATGAGTGATGATGGTAAATACTAACTTGATGGCAATGGTAATGGAGAAAAATCAATTTACAAGGGCTCTCCATGAACTCGAAGTCTTTCAACGAAAAGGGGAGATAAGAGCCTTTGATTCATATCAAGGAGAACTTCACAAAGAGGGAGAGAAGATTGCCAAGTGGGTGATTGAAGAAAACATGCCAGAAATTATGGGACAAATTAATGAGCAGTTAGTTCCCATGTATGTGGTTGTAGTTAGAAGTGCAAAGCTGAGCATCATTTGTGGCAAATGAAGCTTGCTGGTCGGGAGCCTACAACAGAAATGTATGATGTTGTTTTAGTTGTATGTGCTATGGAAAAGAGTCATGAGAGACCTTTCAACATATTCATATGGGCATCCATCTCCACGTGAAACATTGCTAGGCATAAATCTAACTCCAAAAGCAAATTTCAATTGGCATGAAGCCAAAGTCTCTCTGCACAAACGAGAAAGGGGCAATTCAGAAATTTTAGCAGCAATGCAATGGTGTGAGTTTGGTGGAGAGTAGCATTAGAAAACATTCCAAACAAATGCTTTTGGTTGGTGTAAAGCCCAGTTTCTACAACCTTTTCCAAAACCCTCCCATGTATGTGGTAAAAGGCATTTGTTGGAGCTAAACCAACAATTCCTCCCTCTCACATGGCCTGGTGGAAGACTATTTTAAAGTCTTAAACAAATGTAATTTGGCACATCAGTATCATCCCCTTTTATGTGGAGTTTGGAAGGTTTCAAAAACTCTAAGAAAATGCTATTAACTTCATCCTGTGTGGCATGGTAAGAGGGCAATGTTGAAATTTAAAAGCAAGGTGCAATGTCATCAATCCTTCCCCAACGTGGCTTTGGCAAAGGCTACAGAGGCTTTCAAAGCAAATGTAAATAGTCCAAAGCCCCCCCACGTGTTGCACAAGATCAGTAAATGAATTTTAATCATGGAGCTGGAGATGGTATAACATGTGCAACTGTATTTGCTCGGGCAACATTCACAGAGGGTTGTAAGTCAATTGCAGTTGGTATAAATGCAATGGAGTTGCAGACATTAACCTTCAAACAAATTGTAACTAGTACCCAGTCACATTCTCCCTTCACATGCCTCCCCTCTACATGGTTTTTGAGCACTAAGAACTTTCCTAATAAATGAAAAGAGGCATTGAAGATTTTAAGCAAACACTAGTTGCCATTAAAACTTAGGGAAAACCTTCAAAATGCATTTATGGGCAAAACTGTATTATCCCACATTGGCTATGCACTGGGAGTTTATAATATTTATAAGCAAATCTCCACCCAACCATAGTGTCAAATCCTTCAAGACTTTTGATGGATGATGCCAGTTGGACGCCCAAGCGGACCCCATGCGTGTGGCCATGGATCCCAAGGTGACTGAGGAGGTTGATTGAGCGGCAACCAAGTGGATACCATGTAGGCATGGTTCCTGAGGCAGGCAAAATTTTGCAGAGAAGGAGTGACTTAACAAGCGAACAGGTTGCAGGAGATCAATGGATGTCGTGACTTCGCGAAGGAGAGATGCAAACTAGTTAAGGGGTGTGAAATGGCAAAAATCCCAGGCTCAGCGAAAGGAGTTAAAGAGCATGCATCTTGGAGATGATCCGATGATCGGCATTGATTCACAAGATGAAGTTGCTCGAAGGTTAGCCATTATGAAATGGAAAAATCCAGGTGGTAGGTCTAGTTAGCAATCCAACAGGCGAGTCCCGTCCCAGTGGCGCTTAGGTGGCGATGACATGGCGATGAGCAAGTAGCTTGGTGGTGGACACATGGTAGAGTGATGAGGTGTCATCCCAGATGGCACCCAATGGATTATATCATCCAATTAGAGACCACCATGTGGCAGGGCATCAGGCCAAAGAAGGGGTGAAAATTCAAAGTTAAAATCAAGTTTAATATATAGTTTCAACTATATTAAAAATTCAAAAAATTAAGTGATAGAGCCACATGAATAAGTAATTCGCCCAGAGGTCTAATTTTGGCCAAAATATGAAGTATTATATATCACCAAAAAGCTCTCGAGATGGGGAATGCGGTTATGCAATTAATTTTAATAGATATGGGATATTTCGAGAGCATTTTCCATGGGAATGAAGAAGATATTTTTGCAGTTAGGGACAAAGGAGACACTTGGCAATTTCGGTTGTAGACCTAATCTTTTCTCTCTTCCTTCTTATTCCAATTTTCTTCTCATTGTAAGGGTTCCAAAAATTTGAGGAGTGGCTCCATTTTTTTATGGTTTCCATTTATGAGTTCTCTTCAATATTGTATAGGGCAGGGTTTTTCTTTTGAGTAATAGAGTACTTTCTTGCTGTAGATGTTTTGCTGCAGGTTCTTGTGTATGTAAGGCATGCGCAAATTCATACAGAATTTGTCTCTGAATGTATATCTCTTTGTTATAAATTGAAGCCTCAAGGAGGCTAAAGTTTTTCAATTTCAAGGAGATTGTTGTGGTTGTTTGCAGGCATTCTTCAAGGAAGAATTTAAATTCTGTAATTGATCATAGATAATGGGATATATATTTTCAGATCTGATGATTTTGTAAGTGAGCTGAGTAATGCATTTTTTGTAAGGCATTAATATAGGGATATTTAATGATGAAGGTGGATTTGTAGTACATGCTTTCATTTATAGTTTAATATATGACTCTGTTGCCCTTGGATAAGGCATTGGTCTTCCAAGTTTGGGGATGTTTTCAGATCAAACATATTAAAAGATAAATCTATTTCCCTTTATGTTTAGGGGTTAATGTTTTACCCTTCCAAAGCTCTATTTCACCTATTATTTGTATAAGATCTAGCCCATCTGTACGTGTTACCTAATTTGGTGAGCTTGTGGAATGGTTTGCCTTCTTTTATTGATGCCATCATATGTGGGTAAATGAGTCTAATTCAATGCATCAAAGGTACACCCGCCTAGGTTTTGCAGAGCCTGAAGAGTAGAAGGATTCCGATCCTTGTTAGTTGGTCTAGTTAATCCTTAGAAATCATAGTTGAGGTTGGCTACCTTTCAAAATCTGGTTGTTGATTATACTAGTTGTTGATTTTGTTGTTCAGCGTAAAAAGGAACCAACAAGACTCTTCGGCAGAATGGAGTAGTGGAAAGAAAGAACTTAACCATTTTGGATGTAGCAAGAACCATAATGATGGAAGCCAAATTTCCTCACATCTACTAGAGAGAAGAAGTGAGTACAACAATCTACACATTCAACAAAGTTCACATCAAAGGTGAAACCAGTAAGACTCCTTATGAATTTTGGTTTAGGCATACACCTACTGTTAAATATTTTTGAATTTTTGGAAGTAAATGTTATATCAAAAGGGATGATACAATTGGGAAGTTTGATCCTATATGTGATGAAGGAATATTTCTTGGATATTCTAATCAAAGAAAATCATATAGATGTTATAACAAAACATTGCAAAAAATTGTGGAAAGTGCAAATGTGAAAGTGGATGAGAAATATAGAAATCAATCTATATCATATGATAGGGAAACGGCAATGGAAATGATCATAAATGAATCGGTAATACCTCAACTGATACAGGACACTGAGATAGTTACACCGACATGGTCAAAAAATTCAACTATGATTGATGATGAGATCAGTGAACCTGAAGTTCAAAAGACTCCAAGGTATGTAATATTAAATCATTCTGAATATCAAATTATTTGAGATAGGAACAAGGGAGTTATTACAAGAAGAATAATGAAAAATGAAGAGGTATGTTTTATTTCTCAAGTTGAACCGACATCTTTTATTGAAGCTTGTAAAGATAAACATTGGTTAAAGGCTACAAAAGATGAATTAGATCAGATAGAGAAGAATGAAACTTGGACTTTAGTTCCCGGCCTAAAAATAAGAATGTTATTGGAACTAAATGGGTTTTTAGAAATAAACTAAATCAAGATGGTCAAGTTATAAGAAACAAGGCTAGACTAGTTTGTAAAGGATATTCTCAAAAGGAAGGAATTGATTATGGTGAGACATTTGTACTTGTAGCTAGAATTGAAGGTGTTAGACTATTTCTTGCCTATGGAGCATATAAGAACTATAAAGTTTATCAAATGGATGTCAAATGTGCATTTTTGAATGGTAAACTTGAAGAAGAGGTATACATTGAGTAGCCTAATGGTTTTTCACTAATAGATGATAAGGATATGGTTTGTAGGCTAAATAAAGCATTATATGGATTGAAGCAAGCTCCTAGAGCTTGGTATGCAAGGTTGGATAAATATATTTTGAAGCTTGGTTTTACTAAAAGCAGTGTTGATAGTAATTTATATTACAAGATCACCAATGATGATATTCTAATTATTGAAGTATTTTTTGATGATATAACTTTTGGAGGAGAAGATAAATTGTGCATGGAATTTGCTAACAATATGAAGAATGAATTTGAAATGTCCATGATTGGTGAAATAAAAATTTTCTTAGGTTTGTAGATTACTCAAACTAACAAAGGCATCTTTATTTGTCAAACAAAGTATCTAAAGGAATTGTTGAAGAAGTTTGGTATGGATAATTCCAAACCAATAAGTACTCCTAAGGTGACAAGTGAGAAATTATCTATCAAAGATACATCTGCACTGGTAAATTCAATAAGGTATAAGTCTATGATTGGTGGCTCATTATATCTAACTCAGACTAGACTAGATATTATGAATGCAGTGAGTATTGTTTCAAGATATCAAAGTAATCCTAAATAAAATCATGAATGTGCAGTAAAGAGGATATTCCAGTATCTAGAAGGCACAACGAAATATGGCTTATGTTATTCTAGAGATGATAACTTCACTATATGTGCATATATAGATTCAGATTGGGTAGGAGATACTAATGATAGGAAGAACACTTCTAGTGGAAATTTCTTTCTTGGAAAGAAACTAGTTTCATGGATCAACAAAAAACAGTCATGCATTTGTTTATCTACTACAGAAGCGGAATATGTTGTAACAACAACTAATTGTACACAAGTTCTATGGATGAAGCAAATATTGAAGGATATCAAGGTAAATTGTAGTGAACCAGTAGTTATCTACTGTGATAACTCTCCAGTTATTGACATGTCTAAGATTATGGTATTTCACTCTAAGACTAAGCACATATCAAAAAAGTATAACTTTCTCAAGGACAAGGTAGAAGAAAAGGAAGTCAAATTGGTTTATGTGAACACTGAAGAGCGAATTGCAGATATATTCACTAAACAACTACCTAAAGAATCATTTGAATATTTGAGAGGCAGGTTAGGGGTATCTACCCCTCTGGTATAGACTTAGCTAGTTATGCAATGCATCATTGCGGTATGAATCAACAACTTTATCCTTTGCTTCAGATTGATGTAGTTGTGCTACTACTCAGGAGGAGTAGTCATCTTTGAGATTCACATAATTTTGATATCTATGTCATATTTTTGGCATAGATGTCAAAGGGGGAGAGATATTGATGTGAAAAAAAAACTTAAGGAGTTATTTTCAGAGCTATACATAGATATCATTCAAAGGGGAAGTTTGTTGGTTGTTTTCCATTGGGGGAGGCTTGTTTGGCATTTCTTGGTACTTAGATGTTTTTCACATCTAGTGTTGTCATCAATGCCAAAGGGGGAGATTGTTTGCAATATGGATGGATTAATTATGGGTTGCATTGATTTTTTCTCATTGATGTCAACACTAGATGTTACAGTTGGTTACCGACAGAAGATCTAGTCTTACTGGCAAAAGAGGCTATATGTTGAACACTTTTGGCATGTTTGGATCAATGAAATGTGTTTGGTTATATGTGTTACATGGTTCTGGAGCATGTCTAGTCAGATGGTGTTGACTTTATGTTCGGATGCTATCATACACTCTAGTAAACCCTTACTACCATAGGTTTAAGGTTTTACCGGCAAAGCTTTTATTGATAATCCTTGACAGAATGCATAAGTGGTGTTGATACAGTTTATAGGATGCAAAAGATGATCTTTGATCATGCTTCAACTAGTTGGAGACATCGCTTTGGCATGGTGGACCCAGAATAGGTCTGGTGCCTATCTAGGTTGTGGACCAGTATCATGTTAACGTGTTATCTACACGTTATCGGGATGATTTATGGATTGGTTAATGTTATTTTGGTCTAAAAACAACATGGCATATCATTGTAATATGGATTTATGTAATGATCCTATTGTAATATCTTTTAGGTGGCCAACCTAATTGGTTTAGGCCTTAGGGTTTGTATAAATTGATGTAAAATCTCCTTATAGATCGTGGAATGGAATATAATATGTGAATATTGTAATATCATTCAGGTAAAGGATTTGGTCAATCATTGAAGATTGAATTGGGTTTATGTAAGAGGTCAAAGGCCTCTGGTATTGACCTTAACTGAGACTGTAATCAGGCATGGTAGATTCTATCTCTGGTAGTTCACTCTAGTGGACTGTTGTGCAATTATCTTGAGGTAGTTTTAACCTCTGTGTAGTAAGTGAGACTCTTTTGTAATGAGTAGTGCACTCTAGGCAGTGTGCCTTCCTTCATGTGCAGGCCCCTCATTGTATCACATACTTTTTGCAAAAGTATCATTTGACTATGGGTAGGCTTCCCACCATGGTTTTTCCCTTTACTGGGTTTTCCATGTACAAATCATGGTGTTATGTGGTATGGTTGCATTGTGTTGATTATATGTTTCTTTTTTGAGTTGCATTGTTTACTGGTATCTATTTCTACCAGTATCTGTTTCTGCTATTTCGGTATTTAATGTTTATGTGCTCTAGTTTAAGGTTATAAACTGAATTAATTGATATAATATATCAACAATTGATTCACTCCCCCCTCTTAGTTGTTCACTGGTTATCCTAAAATATTGGTCCTTAGATTCAGAAGAGCTCAATAGCTTAAGGAAAGATCCAAGATGATGGAAAAGGAAGGCCCCAAGTTCTCTAAGGAGAATTACACATTATGGTGTGGTAGAATGAAGCTCTACCTAAGAACCCTATGAGATCAATACTGGAATCATGTAAGCATAGAGTACAATGAACCTACAAGGGTTCTCACTACATATCAGATCAAAGAGAAATAAGATAACATCACAACTATGGATGTGATTTCTAGTACTCTATCTAATAATGAGTATGTCGAGGTTCAAGATCTGAAAACAATCTATGAAATGTGGAATAAGTTGAAGACTATTTATGGAGGAGAACCTCATGTACAAAAGGCTAAGGTGGAGAGTTTAAGGGACAAATTTAATGAGATGAGGATGTGAGAAGGAGAAAATATAGAGCAGTACATCAAAAGAATAAAGGGTTTGGTAAATTCCATCAGAATTGTTGAAAGAAAACTTGAAGAAGATGATGTGTTCATTAAAATCTTGAGAACCTTTCTACCACAATATTACATAAGGGTTTCTGCAATTCAGGATCTGGGATCTTTGGGAACAGTTAATGTTACACTTGACTCCCTGATCGTTAAGTTGATTGTCTTTGAACTAAGCAACTATGATAACAATATGCCAAATATTGATGTTGCCTTCAAATCCTCCATGACACTTGCACCAACAATGAGAAGAAAAGAAACTGGAAGTATTTCTACTGCAAGAACTGGTCATTCTCATGAACATGACAACATGTTATCTGAATAATAGGAACAAGATGAGCTTGAAGCTCTAATAGCAAGAAGGCTACAAAGAGGAAAAGGGAAGTACAAAGGTAAACTACCCCTAAAGTGTTTCTCATGCAATAAAATTGGTTATATTGCATCCATATGTCCTAACAATGATAAGAAGGATAAATTTAGAAGATACAAAGAGAAGAGAAAGGAGTGCTATCTTGGAGAAGAGATTGCATTTGTAGTGGTAAAGGAAAATTGTATGAAAGTGATATGACATTGATTTCAAGTACAAACTAGTGTGGAGACTGGTTAATTGATAGTGGCTACACTCACCATATGACAGTGACAAGAACAAATTCCTCAGCATGGAGGACTGTGATGAAGGACTAGTGAGATTCAACAATGATGCTCCCTGTGTAGTAAAGGTAAGGGATCTATATCCCTAAATAATAAAACCAATTATGAAGAAGTTTATTAGGTAGAAAGGATAAATTATAGTCTATTAAGTATTTTAAAACTTAACAATAAGGGTTTCTAGTTGGATTTTAATGAAGGAATATGCAAAATTAGTGATAAATTAGGAGGCCCGATTGCTACCAATAAATAAAATAAAGGTAATATGTTCTACCTAGACACCATTGTAGGAAGTTGCCTAATGGAAAAGGTAGAAGATAGTTGGATGTAGCACAAAATATTGTGTCATGCTAATTTTGATAGCATAGAAAAGGTTAGTAAAATGAAGTGTGTAAGAGGTATGCTTGACATTATGAAACCTACAAATGCTATGTGTAAAGATTGTTAGCTAGGAAAGCTGACCAGATCTAGTTTCAGAAGAAAATCTTATTCATCTAAGAATGTGTTTGACTTAGTGCATATAGATTTGTGTGGTCCTATGAGGACTAAGAGTTTCTATGGGGACCAGTACTTTATGTTGTTTGTAGATGATTTCTTAAGAATGGTGTGGTCTTTATTCTTGAAAGAAAAATATTAAGCCTTTCACATGTTCAAGGTCTTCAAGGATCAAGTGGAGAGAGGAACCGGTAAGAGTCTGAAATGTTTGAGATCTAATAGAGGAGGATATTTCACCTCTCAAGAGTTCATAAATTACTATGAAGAACAAGGGATTATGAGGTAGATGTTTGCACCCAAAACACCTTAGCAGAATGGAGTTGTTGAAAGAAGAAACATAACTCTAATTGATTATGAAAGGACTCTGATGATACAAAAGGATATTTCACATGTCTTCTTGAGAGTAGAAGTGAGTACTGCTATGTATACCTTGAACCAGATATAGGTGAAGAAGGGGACAAACTGTTAGAATAACCGGTGGACAACTCAGAAGGGGGGGGGAGGTGAATCAGTTGTCAACAAATTATTTCAATCAAACCACTTTATAACCTTTAACCAGAGCACATAAATATTGAATACCGAGATAGAAGAAATAGATACCGGTAAGCAATAAAACTTAAGTATGAAATAAAGAATCAACACAATGCAACCATACCACATAACACTATGATTTGTACATGGAAAACCCAATAAAGGGAAAAGCCATGGTGGGAACCCTACCCACTATGAGATGATACTCCTCCAAAAAGTATGTGATACAATAAGGGGCCTACATATGCAGGAGGGCACACTACCTAGAGCATACTACTCATTACAAAGGAGTCTCACTGACTATAGAGATTGGACAACAATTCGGAAGAATGAACTACCAATGATAGAAACTAGCATGTCTGATTAAAGTCTCGGTTAAGCTCAATACTAGAGGCCTTTGACTTCTTACATAAACCCAATCCGATCACCTATGATCAACCAAATCTCCTTCGCATATGATATTTTCATTATTTGCACATTTCATTACATGACCATGATCTACAATGCTATCTTACATCAATCTATACAAACCCTAAGGCCTAAACCAATTAGGTAGGCCACCTAAAAGATATTACAATAAGATCATTACATACATCCACATTACAATGATAAACCATGTTGGCTTTAGACCAAAGAAAAATTAACCAATCCATAAATCATCCAAATAATGTGTAGATAACTCTTAATAGCATGCTACATGATACCGGTCTATAACCTAGATAGATATCAGACCCAAATAGATCCACCATACCAAAGTGATGTCTCCAATCAGTCGAGGCACAAACAAAGATCATTGTTGCATCTTGAATTCCATCTAGAAGCCACACCAACACCACTTATGCATCCTATCAAAGAATCTTAGTAAAAAGTTCTGCCCGTAAAACCCTAAACCCTTACCAATATAGGCTTACTAGAATGTATGATAGCATCTGACCATCAAGTCAATACCAACTGACCAAAAAATACTCCAAAAACATACAATACATCAAATCAAACATATTCCATTGATCCAAACATGTCGGTATTATCCAACTGATAGTCCCTTCTACCGGTAACACTAGTTCTTCTACCTATAATCAAAATTTGTCTGTTGGTAACCAATCATAGCAACTAGTGTTGACATCAATGACAAAATATCAATGCAACACATAATAAATTCCTTCATGTTACCAACAATCTCTGCCTTTGGCATTGATGGCAACACTATATGTGAAAAAGAAAACATCTAAGTTCCAAGAAATGCCAAAAAATTCTCATAGAAGATATAACAACGAAAAACTAAAAAATCCCAGCAACTCCCCTTGAGGAATGTAGTCCAATATAAAATTGATCTGAATCTCTCCCCCATATGACATATTATGACATTTTTTTTCACATAATATAACTCTTCCCATTTGACATCAATGCAAAAGATATGACATAGATATCGAAATCCTGTGAATCTCAAACTTGACTACTCCCCATGAGTAGTAGCACCACTACATCAATCTAAAGCAAAGGATAACGTTGAAGATGCATATCAAATTGATTCTCTGCTCAATCATTTAAGCTTTTGTCAGAGGGGTAGATACCCCTAACCTGTCTCTCAAATATTCAAACGATTCCTGAGACAATGGTTTAGTGAATATATCTGCAATCTACTCTTTAGGGTTCACATAAACAAACTTGACTTCCTTTTCTTCCACCTTTTCCTTCAGAAAGTAATATTTTATTGATATGTGCTTAGTCTTAGAGTGAAATACCAGATTCTTAGACATGTCAATACCTGTAGAGTTATCACAATAGATAAATACTGGTTCACTACAATTTGCTCTAATATCCTTCAACGTTTGCTTCATCCACAAGAATTGTGCGCAATTAGCTATTGCTGCAACATATTCATTGTTGGCAAATGCACACTCCAATGAGAAATTGTAGGTGATTGAAGGTTTTATCATTGATGGCAACCTTGCAATCATATGATACTGGCAAGACAATTATACTGGCACTGACAATGATAAACTCTACACCGGCACATAGAACATGGGCAGTGAAAGTAAGGATACCGACACCCAGGCCGACACAAATTTTGTTGATAATATATTTTGTAATTAATTGTAAAATCATTGTAAGCTGACATGGCAAGTTGTAATATGACTCATATATGTATGAGATCATTGTAGAATATTTTATAAAAAAGTGATAGGCGAAATAATACAAACCTAATATGCAAATTTTAGGTTAAGGGTTTATGTATGCAGCAGAGCTAAAACCAGTATTGGATCTGGCATAGCAGATGCTATTTTGAAGCAGTACAAGACATTGGATTATTATAATTCATTTTTGTAAGTCAGTGAGACTTCCTTTTGTAATTGAGCAGTGAGCTCTAGGCACTTGGCCTTCCTACATGTGCAGGCCCCTATTGTAGCAGTAATATTCCCTTATTGGCCAATAAGTGAATATTGTGGGTCACAAATCCCACCGAGGTTTTTCCCACACCAGGTTTCCTTGTTAAAAAACTATGTTATGGTGTGCTCTTCATGTGGTTATTATTTTTCTTGTTTACTGCATTACTTTTGATTTACCAGTACACTGTATTGATATGCTTTACATGTTTTAATTCGAGTAAATTAATACATCGATTAGATACTGATTCACCCCCCCCTCTCTTAGTATCTTTGGGAATCCTAACAATTGGTATTAGAGCCTAGTCCTCTATTTTTTAGAAGTCTAATAACTTGAGGAAGATCTTGACACTGGTAGAGATGGAAAACTTGAGAGAACAATTGAAAACAGCTCTTTTAGACTATGATGCAGAAAAGGTGAAGAATATCAAACTTGAAGATGATCTAAAAGTTCCTTAGGATATCATTCAAGAACTTCAAGAAAATCTTACCATTGCAAGAAATAAGAGAAGAGAACTTTCTGAAAAAATGCAGAATGAGAATGATGAAAAGGAAACTCTTAATGATCTGGTAAACAAGCTAAGACAAGAGATCAGTACAACACAGAATGAGATGCAAGATATGACTATGAGATTTTGTAAGGAAATTGAAGATAGGAAGAAGAATGAAGAAGACTTGGCCAGAAGACTAAATGATGTTGGAAATGAGAACACAAGACTTAGTCATGAAAATCATATGTTGAAGACAGATTTAATGCACACACAAAATGATAGAATTGAACTCATAAGATAGAAAGGAATCTTGGAAAGTGAACTAACTGCTGCAAATCATCACAAAGAAAAATTCAAGAAAAGTTTAGAAGGACTTGGTGACATGCTGAAGAATCAGAAACCTAATGGTGATACAAATGGGCTTGGATTTGAAGCTGGTGAAAGCTCTGGTACTGCAAACAATCATGATCATAGAAAACCAGTAAGACAACCTACTGCTTACAAATTTAATGGCAAATGCTTTAACTATAACAAGTATGGTCATAGAGAAAATCACTATAGATCTAGAAATTATCAGAAGACTAATACACCCACCGGTCAATGTTCTAAATGCAACAAAGTTGGTCATAATTTAGAAAATTGCAGAATGAATGTAAGATGTTATGTTTGTGGAAGATTTGGACATTTAACTAATCAAAGAAGAACACATATT
This sequence comes from Cryptomeria japonica, assembly GCF_030272615.1. Taxonomy (NCBI): domain Eukaryota; kingdom Viridiplantae; phylum Streptophyta; class Pinopsida; order Cupressales; family Cupressaceae; genus Cryptomeria; species Cryptomeria japonica. Next base: position 776,391,681 of record NC_081409.1, on the reverse strand, counting down.
GACATAGGCTATGGGAAAGCTATTCAGAAAAACAACATGACTTGTTATGCATGTAACAAGATTGGACACATTGCTAAATTCTGTAGAAGCAAGACCTCACCTACAAATATCAAAGGTCCTAGTTTGAAAGGTAAAGAAAAGGTTGAAGAGGTAAAGAAAGAATTATCAAAACAATGGATTAGAAAGGTAGATCAGGATGTTGATGTAAATAATGATAACTCAATGATGAACAGATAGTACCAAACTGGTACTGAGAAGGGGGGGGGGTGAATCAATATAGACAAAAACGCAATCCTAAACCGCTTTGTCAGTAGACACTATGCTTTGGTAGACAAAAAGTAACATCAGTCTTAAATAGAGTACAACTGACAAAACCCATAATAACTGAGACAAGCATAAATTGGTTGACACTTATCTTTTCATACAATCTAATACCTCATTTCCATTTCACCCTAGTGCATGAACAGGTAATATATCATCAAAGATATATAAACAGCTAGATCAACATGATTTACCTTCAGACACAAATCATTTAAACCATCATATGAACAACACCACACATGACACACAGATTTTTCACGTGAAAACCCAGCTGAGAAAAACCATGGTGGGGATGAATACGAATAATTTATTTTTGAACTCTTTAGAAGTCCACTCTCTTAGGAGTCTTGTCCAGTTAAAGACTGATACAATAGGTTCTATTAGGAACCGATCCTGTTAGGGATCACCCAGTTAAGGGTTAAACCCTGTTAAAGGTTACCTTGTTAGAGGATTTCAAGAACTCAATGGTTTTCAGTCACCCTGTCAAAGGATTTATAGTAAGCTAGTTAAAGCTACACTATTAAGGGATTTCCCAACTGTTGAAGTGGTTAGAGATCAACAGGTATTACAATGATCTAGTAACAACACTCAATGCCAATGCAGATCCACTTTAGCTCCTCTTCACCTTCTGCACTTACACTCTGCAGGTATCACTTCTCTCCTCTGGTCTAGCAAGAATCATGTATCCCTTCACTTGGATACACACACACAACTTTTTCCAAAAACCTCAGAAAGAAACACAACATCGACCTTATAGGAAATAAATAGGTCAGTAGCATAAACCCTAAACCCTAAACCTGTAAGGTTAATCAATTCAAACGGTTCAATCCTGACCATTGAGCACATTGCATTAAATGTAATAGTCTTGAACCAATCTCAAGATGTTCTCCATTGTTTGTTTTCCACCTCTTTCATGGTGGCTGATAACCCATCAAGCATTTTCACTATTTATAGACTTCGCACATTCCTGAGGTAGATAGGAACAATCTCCTTCATGCAAGATCCTTCACGCGCACAAGGTTGACATGGCAACATGATCTGTTATTTGTTACAATGCTAACTCATCACACAAAGTCACCAATTGAGTCACACAGGATTGAAGTACTTCAATCGGAAACCCTGAAGTTGAGACTACTAGCTGGTAGTCATATAAAGCTTCCATGTACCAGTTCCCATAACCACATGCAGGTTCACCTTGAACAAACACATCACTTCACTTTGGCACATATACCGGTTCACAATGTTATACCAGTTCTCACATATACTGATTCTTGGTAACATACTGGTTCTCTCTTCTTTAGCATATTGACATCAATGACAACATACAATGTCATCATGTTCTCATACCGGTTCACATAATGCCAACAAACTCCTCCACCAGTAGAATAGAGTAACACTCCACCGACGAGAGACTCTTCATCTAATTGAAGGAAAATCCTTTGAGGGTTTAGCAACTAAATAAGAAACATGCTATTATTCCCTCAGTTGATGGTAATAAGTTGAAATTACTTCTATACCGGCAGATAAGTTAAGTCATTACTTAACCAGCAAGCATTAAATGTGGTAGTTGAAGATAATGACATTATAAAGCAAGTGTTTTGGCTCCATTTTCATTCACCGAGCATTCAAAATTTTGAGAGCGTGAAAATTTCCAAGGGAAGGCACCCTTAGCGAAGCAATTCATCAAGCAATCATTCCTTAAGGTAGATAAAGGTATTTATAACCATGGCTTCTTCATCTACTCCTGAATTCATTGCAAGCTCTATTGTTGTTGAAGTAGTTAAGCACCCTAGACCCATCTTCAAATTGGTTCCCAAAATTGCTAAGAAAGATGATGACATAGGTGCATTCTCCCAAATCCCTAAAGGAGTAGTTTATGCTGAAGACCCTAGAATGTATATACATTGTCATATAGAGGAATTGGGTGATGATGAAATCAAAAACATGTATAAATCTGTAATTTGTGATGAATCCGGAAATGTAAAAACTGAACACAAGATAATAGAAACCCTAGGTTTTACAAAAATACTTAGTATCCTATATTTTCCCAAGGATGTCATAAGAATTATGCTAAGTAGGGTTCATGGTGAATTCTTTTGGTTGGACTCTATTAACAAGATTACTAAGGAAGCTGTCAAAGCAGTAACAGGGTTACCTTCCATTGGTAACATACCTAACAAAACTAAGAGAGTCTCAAATGACACAGTGATAGACCTAACTGGTGCAATATTTGACAAGAGATCACTAAGGATAAATGATGTAATGGATATCAATGTCAAATTTATCAGTATGATCTTAGGCTACAAAACTACACATACAAATAGGTTAAACTCAGTCTCTAACCTATGCATTAAAAGTGCCTATGATATGGTAAATGATAATGCAAGGATAGACATATGTGAATGGCTTAAAGATGAACTGATTGATAATTTGGAAAAGATAAAGAAAGACAAAAAGGGAACACTTAGATTTGGAAACCTACTTGTTTGTCTGATGTTGTACATAACCAAACAAGTACCCGATATTTGTATTAGAAATTTTGGTTTTGATATACCGGTAGGCAAACAATTGGTAGATTTACTGAACAACATGGGAGAGAATAGGGAAAAGAACATAAATGAGTATTTTCAGGCATTGAAGGCCCTAATGAAAACTACAGTTAGATTGTCACAAGAAATTGTGGACAAATATAAGGATGAAATTTGTTTTGTGATAAAGAAGGATGAAATTTGGATGGAGGCAGTTATTCCTAGAACCATCTGGGTAACTGAAATGGGGTATGAAACTGATGACAATATAATAGAAACTTATGCAAAAGCCCTCCTAGAAGCTCCAAAGGAACCTAAAGAAAACATTTTTGGTAGTGTTGAAACAATAGAAAGCCGAATTCAATCAAGGAAAAGGGTTAAGAAGGTTGAGGCAACTATCAGAAAAGGAACTCGATAGGAAAAAGCTATCAAGGAATATGTATTAAGACAAACTGGTATTAAGGAGAGTGAACTGGAAGAACTTCAACTGGAAATTCATCTGCACCGGTTGCAACTTCCTCTGAGAGTGACATACCGGCTAAATTCAAAAGACTTGAAAGGAAGAGAAAAACTTCACCAGTACTCTCACCTTCACCTAGAAAAACAAGATAGAAGCAACAAGCAGTGAGGCCCCCAGCAAAGAAACTAACTCCAAAGAAAAAGAAGATGACCCCTAAGAAGAAGTCTCAACAAACTATTGCTCCCATTGGTAAACTTCTCAATGAAATAACAAAGTATGGAAAGCTGAAAAATATTAACAAATTATATGACACACTATCAGTTGATGACAAGGAGAAAGTAGAGAACAGTGTAATCTTACACTTAGATATTTACAAGAAATTTTTGATGCAAGTTGTTGATGAAATACCGACAACTCTGTATAATAGACTAGAAGCTAGAAGGCTGGCTATTGTTGAACTTGATAAGAAAATAAAGATTGAAAAACTATTTGTTGTACATCCTGTTAACTCACCTGATGAGATAGATCAATTGATCTCTGAGGCTAACTAGTCAGTATTTTCAACTGCTCACCGACATGTAGCACTGATGGTAGGTAGAGTGAATGAAGTAATAGAAGAAATAGCTAATGCATGGGATATGTTCCTTGTAGAGAAGGAGAAACATGAAGAGTATCGAAGCCCTAAACCCATCAAGGTATATCAAAAGGGTAAGGGAAAAGGTAAGGTTGGTGGACCACCTAGTATAAAAATAACAGACAACTTATCCCCACCGCCTTTAGATACTCCATCGGTAGTTACTACTAGCAATCAACCAGTTACTAAGAGTATGGACACACCACATGAGGATACAAATCCTGATTTGAGGTGTTATATACAATGAACATTGACACTCAAAAAGTCAATATTGTGATGGATAAAGAATCAACTAGGAAATTAGATGTGGCAATAGAGCCATTGGTAGAAAACATTACAGTGACCCTGGACATTGGAAAGGAAAAGACCATAGATGTACATATATATTCATCTACTGAGCCACTAGCAATAGGTAGTACAGAAGAAAAACTAGCAGTGGACAACACTAAGAAATAGGCAAAGCAATAGGCTCCCTCATAGGAACAGGTTCATGCAGAGACAGTGCCACCAACAACAACTGAGAAACCCAAACCTTTGCTTAGAGAAATGCAAACACAAACTGACCTACTAGAGGTCACTACAAGAAAAGAAGTTACTCACACCAGAGGAATACAGATTGTTGGTTCTTCCATGGCAGAATTCAGACCAACAAATTTGATAGAAGTTCTATTAGATTCAATCAAGAAAATAAGAGAGTGCAGTGCACAAGCATACAAAGATATTGATGATACAATCTCGATTTTGAAAATGATAGCACCCAAGTGTAATGTGGATAATAAAGATTCTTTAAATCAACTTGACACATTGTCCAAGTATATTACTGACAACATTGTGATAGTTGAACAAATAAATGAGCAAGCATTCAAAGAGAAAATTGAGAAAGAAAAACATAAATTCTTTGAAGAGGAAATAAAGAAGTGCATGAGACAATTTGACACTCTTTTATCGACACTATGTAAAACACTAAAAGAATTTAAAAAGTTGTACAGAGATACATGTAAAACAAAAATTTTGACAGTAGATATAGATAAGAAGATCAGTATGGTATAGGAAGAAATAAATAAATTAGCTGACAATTTCATTAATTCATCTAAACCATTATCAATTTTAGAGCAGAAAATAACAAGTTTTGAGGAGGAACTTCAAAAATTTGAAAAGGAGAAGGAAAGAATAAAAGGAAAGGCCAAAAATTTGAAATGGAGACTTAGTCCAAAATTGGACTACCTCGCCTCCTTGAGAAAAGAGATATCTGAGGCATTGGTTTAAGGACAAAAGACACCAGAACAATAAATGAAACACCTCACCCGTACAATTCAGAGGATAGAGGTCGCATTAAAGGATAGTGAAAGGTTCACTGAGAGCCTGAATCTAGTATTGGAAGACTTTTTTCAATTTGTAACCAATCGGTTACAGTGATGAAGCTAGAAACCACACTTAGTTGACACTTTGACAACCTTTGTCATTGATGCCAAAGGGGGAGTAGTGGTAATGAGAAAAAAGATTAGTAGAAGACACCATCAGCTCAGGGGGAGCACATATGATTTGGCACATAGTTTTTGGTAAGACAATTTTGGCAGATTCTTTTTGGATGACACTTTTTGGATTTTTCTCATGAGTGTTGCAATCAATGCCAAAGGGGGAGATTATTGGCAAATGCACACTCGAATGAGAAATTGTAGGTGATTGAAGGTTTTGTCATTGATGGAAACCTTGCAATCATATGATACCAGCAAGACAATTATACTGATACTGACAATGATAAACTCTACACCAGCACACAGAACACCGACAGTGAAAGGAAGGATACCGACACCCAGGCCGACAAGAATTTTGTTGATAATATATTTTGTAATTAATTGTAAAATCATTGTAAGCCGACATGGCGAGTTGTAATATGACTCATATATGTATGAGATCATTGTAGAACATTTTGTAAAAAAGTGATAGGCGAAATAATGCAGACCTAATATGCGAATTTTAGGTTAAGGGTTTGTGTATGCAGCAGAGCTAAAACCGGTACTGGATTTGGCATAGCAGATGCTATTTTGAAGCAGTACAAGACATTGAATTATTATAATCCATTTTTGTAAGTCAGTGTGACTTCCGTTTGTAATTGAGCAATGAGATCTAGTCACTTGGCCTTCCTGCATGTGCAGGCCCCTATTATAGTATTAATATTCCCTTATTGGCCAGTAAGTGAATATTGTGGGTCACAAATCCCACTGAGGTTTTTCCCACACCAGGTTTCCTTGTTAAACTACTGTTTTATGGTGTGCTCTTCATGTGGTTATTGTTTTTCTTATTTATTGCATTACTTTTGATTTACCAGTACACTATATTGATATGCTTTACATGTTTTAATTCAATTAAATTACTACATTGGTTAGATACTGATTTACCCCCCCCTCTCAGTATCTTTGGGAATCCTAACATTCATCAATTGTAGTAGATAAAGAAATGCATGATTATTTTTTGCTAATCCATGAAACCAATTTCTTTCTAAGAAAGAAAGCTCCACCAGAAGTGTGCTTTTGGTCATTAGTATCTCCTGCCCAATATGCATCTGTATATACACATAAAGTAAAGTTATCATCTCTAGAGTACCATAAGCCATATTCTCTTGTTCCTTGAAAATACTGGAATATCCTTTTTACTACACATTCATGATTTTCTTTAGGATTAATTTGATATGTTGAAAAAGTACTTACTGCATTCATAATATCCAGTCTAGTTTGAGTTAGATATAACAAGCCACCAATTATAGACTTATACCTTGTCGAATTTACTGGTGAAAATGTGTCTTCGATAGATAATTTCTCACTTGTCACCATAAGAGTACTTACCGGTTTGGAATTATCCATACCAAAATTCTTGAACAATTCCCTTAGATACTTAGTTTGATAGATAAAAATACATTTGTTAGTTTGAGTAATCTGCAAACCTAAGAAAAATCTCATCTCACCAGTCATAGACATTTCAAATTCATCCTTTATATTATTAGATAATTCCATGCACAATTTATCTTCACCTCGAAAAATGATATCATCAACAAATACTTCAATAATGAGAATATCATCATTAGTGATCTTGTAATATAAATTGTTGTCAGCATTACCTTTTGTATAACCAATCTTCAAAAGATATTTATCCAACCTTGCATACCAAGTTGTAAGAGCTTGTTTCAATCCATATAATGCTTTCCTTAACCTGCAAACCATATCTTTGTTATCTGCCAGTGAAAATCCATCAGGCTGCTCAATGTATACTTCTTCCTCAAGTTCACCATTAAAAAATGTAACATCCATTTGATAGACCTTATAGTTCTTGTATATTGCATAGGAAAGAAATAGTCTAACAACTTCAACTCTAGCTGCTGGTGTAAATGTCTCACCATAATTAATGCCTTCCATTTGAGAATATCCTTTACAAATTAGTCTAGCCTTGTGTATTATAGCTTGACCATCCTCATTTAGTTTATCTCTAAAAACCCATTTAGTTCCAGTAACATTCTTATTTTTAGGCAAAGAAACTAAAGTCCAAGTCTTATTCTTCTCTATCTAATATAATTCATCTTCCATAGCCTTTAACCAATATTCATCTTTACAAGCTAATGCCCTCCTAAATGGCACAAGGTTAGCAAATGATAAAATAACACAAAACACACAAAAACATTAGTGTTAGTCAATCAAAAACTAATCTATGAAGGCATACCAAAAGAGACACCAAAAAGCACGCTAATATATCTAATAAACAAAGCAAACATTATGAGGCATCTCCAGCTGACTCTTAGCATAGCTTTAGCTTCTTCTCCCTTGTTCCTCTCCTCTCCAAGTTCCAAAATAGTGTAGCTCTCAGCAGCTTTTTGCACTATGGATGCTTATGGAGGATTGAGATTGTAGTATAGCTCTAAATGTGAAATAAAAAGCCAAATACTATGCTATTGATGCTAAAATGATTGATTTTACCAAAAGACAAGATTTTAGTTATACTATGCTAAATGCTCTCTAAAAATGTTTATAGCTTAAATGCATAAAAGTTTTCAGGATCTGGATTATGAAGGAATGGGCTCTATTTATAGGAAAAATGGAGCAATGAATGGCCAGGATTGAAGGGTTTAATCAAGGGTCAAGCTTGAAAGTTGGGGATCCATGTGCACAATTTGCACCAATGAAATGGTGATAAGTGTCAACACAGGATTGGGTTGAGAGAAGAGGTTGGAGGCATTAAAGGCCTGAGAAGACTTCATGGTTATCTAAAGGCTAAGGGTCAAGTCTAAATTAAGATTATCCACTGGATTAAGAGTTAATCCAAAGATAAACCTTTGTGCAAATGATTAAGAGATAATCATGGTCAAAGAATTAAAGGCTTGACGAGACCCTTGGGTTAGGTAGAGGTTGAGTCAAAACAAATGTTTTAACCATGTGGAAGGGTTTGGGTTAACCATTAATGGTTATTGGAGACTTTGGGGGATTAAGTGGTTGAAAGTTGGAAGCCTTTAATAGCTATCAAAGACTTTGAGGAATTAAGTGGTTGAAGGTTGAAAGCTTTTAATGGTTATCAAAGACTTTTAGGCTTTGAGAAGTGACTCCATTTTGCTTAGGAATGTGACAATATTTAGGGGAGGGATTAGGTTAATTAAGAAGGGGGTAGAAGAATCTAGAAGGGGATTAGATTTTGCAAGTGGATTTGGTGGGTGAGGGAAAATAGGATTTTATTAAAATAAAAATTCATTTATTTCAATAAATGTGTGCAAGTTGCTTTTGTAGGAAAATGCAAGTGGGGTGGAGATAATGATTTAAATAAATGTTTTATTTAATTTATTTAAAAGAGGAAAAGGGGATTTAATTAAATAAATAGATTTTATTTATTTAATTGAATGAAATTTGATTTAATGAATTAATTAAAATAAATTGAATAATTTATTTAATTAATAAAAGAATGTTTGGGGATGAATTAATTAAATATTAATTTAATTAATTGATGGCTAGTGGATTTTTAATCAAATAAATACGAAATATTCATTTAATTAAAATGGATAGATTTATGTGACTACATTTGCCCCTCTTTGAGACGGTGCAGTTTATCGCATCGTTTCAAAAAAAGAAAAACTGGTGTGAAGAAATGCCCCATAAAATATAAATTTAATGCGTGGTATGCCCCCTTGAGAGATGGGCCGAAAAAGTTTGAAAAATCGGGCAATCTCTCGAAAAAGAATGAAAATTGGCAGGGTGATAGAAGAGAAGAAGTTAGGTATACTGGTGAAAAATAGAAGAAATCAGGGGAAACATGGAGAAATGGGGGGCTCGAGAAGTTCACGGGGACCACGGTGATGAGCGGGGTGAAGTTACGGTGATGGCGAGGGGTATAAATGGGGTGAAAGGGGTGAAAATAGGATCATTTGTGACCGCGACTAGTTGAAAATGAGAGCTTTGATAGTGACATTTGGAGGAGCAAGGAGAAGCTACGATGCCGATTCCGATCATCGAGCACAGATTCGAGCGAATCCGATGGTTCCAGCGGCCATAGGACTACGGACCAGCGGTATGCAAATTTGAAAACTTAATTTTCATGCATTTTTGATAGGTTTTTAGCTGAGTCCAAGTCAAGTCGGAGCAAGAGCGCTAGAACTCTGATTTTGGCACTTTTGCTCCATAAACTAGCGCTATTGTGCCGCAATGGCGCTATTGTGCTCTGGTTTGAGCGCTTTTCTGTTTAATTAGCGCTATTGTATGCAAGTTTTAGCGCTATTGACTAAGTAGCGCTATTGGAGGGTGATTTGAGCGCTATTGTTGCGAAGGAGCGCTATTGTATAGCTGGTTTAGCACTTTTATAGTTGTAGCGCTTTTGTATAGCTTTTTGAGCGCTTTTGTTAGGGTTGTAGTGCTATTGTGTAAAACTAGCGCTTTTGTAGGTAAAATAACGCTTTTGCTTTAGGATAAAGAGATGCCCCAGTGTTGGACAAAACAAATCTCCTGATGCCAATGATTGATGGATGGCAAGGTGAAGTGGGAGTTGTTTTGAACCATAGCAGCTTGATGAGACTTAGGTCATTTGTTAGGATAAATGCCCATTGAAGTCTAAGTGGCCATGATTGCTTACCTGTTGAGACCTGAAGATACTTGATCAAAGTATCTGATGATAGTCTAGGTTTAAACTTAAGAAAGTTTGAAAACAAAACAACTGATGATGATTTGATGAATGTCGATGTGCAGGAGGATCTGCGCGTGTTGCAGTTATGCGAGCGTCATCCTGCGACACAGGGGTTGCGGGACCAATTGACTCAGACTGAGATAGACTGCATTGCGATGACTGGTTTGTACGAGGTGATGCACATGCCCATGATTTGTATGAATCATGGTTTGATTACAGCATTGGCAGAGCGGTGGCACAGTGAGACGTGCACCTTTCATTTGGCACAGGGAGAGATGACTGTGACCTTGGAGGACGTGTGGCTCATCCTTTGGATTCTGATATGAGGGGAGCTGGTCACATATGACAGATCCTGGGGGACAGTTTCATGTCAAAGGATTTTTGATGATGATGTATATATTGACGATGGCTCGATCGCATGGGAGGATATAGCGGCACTATATGAGGCCCTTCCAGTAGTGTTTTCAAGGATTGTGGGAGGACTTCTGTGTCCAGACAAGCGGTCACATGGATTGGCAGTGGGATGGGGACATGTGATAGAGATGATGATGACCGAGGGGACTCGATTTGCATGGGGGCCGTGCGTGCTGGCGCACATGTATCAGGAGCTCCACGAGGTAGTGTACCGAGGGAGGAGTTCTCTGGCAGTGGGCATGGGAGCACCTACTAGTGACTCGACTAGTGAGTCTTAGATTTCGAGCCGTGGACCAGCCATACATGTTTATGTACAGTGGCATGATGAGTCAACCCCACTTGGGGAAGTTAGAGTGGTGGCGATGGGCATTGGATGACTTAGATGCAGTGATATGGCGGCCATACTTGGAGTGTGAGCCATGGGATGATGATGCAGAGGCACTACCGTATGTGTTCATGACCCGATTCCTTATTGGGAGTACCTCATACCATGTGGAGAGACAGATGCCTGGATGAGTGATGAGGTAGTTCGGATGGCAGCAGGGACTACCTAGTGGATCTGGAGAGTATGCACAGGTTATTCGGGAGTAGTATGCATGAGGTCCAGTGCTACCATATGATCAGGCACTGGCAGAGTTTCGGACATTGCAGGCGAGGCCATGGGACCTACGATCGAGGGTCGTTGATGTAGGGGTGACAACAGAGTATACACAGTATCGAGCGGCACACCCGATCCGACGGATATTAGACCCGACAGAGCTGATCCCAGCTTTTGAGGATGAGAGGGGACGGGGACGAGGACGGAGAGCAGGAGGTCGAGGAGGAGGAGGAGGAGGAGGAGGAGGAGATGGAGGTGGCAGAGGAGATGGAGGTGGCGGAGGAGGAGGTGGGGGAGGAGGAGGTGGGTTGGGGATGTCGAGGTAGCGGAGAGGGAGAGGTGGACTACCTCTTCAGATATCACAGGGACCTTTGATGCAGCGAGGAGTGCAGCTGAGTGGGAGGGGGATGGAGAGAGAGATCCCGATGGATAGAGGAGAGGGGATTGCTGGAGAGGGTGGTGTAGGGGAGGGACCTACTGGAGAGGGTGATACAGGTGAGGCAATGATGGACATGGGAGAGGGATCTACTGGAGATCTGCGAGATCATATGATAGTTTATTTGCAGACCCGGATAGAGAGGTTAGAGGAGGAGGTAGCGGCTAGGGATGTGTAGCTATTTGCATGAGAGTTAGAGTTGACGGTGGTGCTGCGGGAGAGAGATACTACGGTGGAGAGATTAGCCGAGCTGTAGAAGAGGGTTCGGATTGGAGTAGTAGCACAGGGTCCTACAGGGGAGGTGATGAGGGAGATGCGGCAAGCGCAGGCAGAGATAGAGTACTGGCGGGGCTTATATGAGCAGGTTGTACTAGTTAGCTAGCGAGCTCTCAGCTATTCGCAGATGCGGCAGGCCAGATCCGAGCGATCACAGAGGATGCAGAGCAGTGGGGGTGTGATGGGTCCTCTACGGCAGGAGAGATCAGGGGATGTAGGAGGGAGTGGGGGTTTGATGAGGCCTCCATGGAGAGATGGATCAAGTGGTGCAGGCACCAGTGGTGGAGCAGGTAGAGGTGGTGGTGGTATAGCATCTGGCCAGAGCGGCATTTGAGAGAGCATTTTTGCATACATATATTGTATCATTGTTTATTCATGGACTGTATCTTGGATGGCTCTTGGTAGCCGATTTTGTAGACTTCTTTGTACTCTGATATATGAGATGATATATATGAGGAGATCCCATATTGTGATGATATGCATTTGATTATGTATGGATGTTTATGCATGATTATGATTTATTGCGTAGATGGATGTGTGTATATGTATGCATTTTGATGAGATGTTTCTTTTATGCATGTTTTTATGGTGATTTATGATGTTGGATACTAACATATGAATGCAGGTTTATATATGTATGATTTGTTTTTTGATTTTTGATGTAATTCTTTATGTATGTAATGCCATGATGATGATATATGCTTATGCTTGATGCATGAACATGATTTTGGTGTTTCCTATTATGATGTAATGATGAGATAACGTTAATGCAATGGTGGAATGAATGATGTAATGTATGAGTATGCATCTAGATGTGTTTTTAGATGAATGCAATATGGATAAACCAAATGTTAAGTACAAATGTTTATTTGATAATGTGGTAAATGAATGTAATATGGATAAACAAAATGTAAAATACAAATGTTTATATGATAATGTGTTAAATGAATGTAATATGGATAAACAAAATGGAAAGTACAAATGTTTATATGATAATGTGTTAAATGAATGCATATGGATAAACAAAATGGAAAGTACAAATGTTTAGATGATGATATTATAACTGATGGGTTTAATAACTGCACCTTAATGCAATTTAAAAAGAGGATAATGAATACGATGTGAAATGAATCCTAAAATGAGCATAAGAAAATACTTTAATAAGTGGATGAATGAATGCAATGTTTTAATTATGAATGTATGCAATGATAAATGATAAGGGATAATGAAATGATGATGGATAATTGACATGATATGAATGTTTAGTAAAGGACTAAATATAGTCAAAGACAATTTAATCCTACGAATAAATCGACCTATTTATGATTAATGCAATGATGCAAAATGATTGATGAAAACTAATGTCCAAAATGAACTATATGCAACATTTAAAAAAAAGGACATGAATATTTAATGCAAGATATAACTAAATGTTTAATGCAAGATGCAACTAAATATTTTAATGCAAGATGCAACTAAATGTGAGGATGATATGATCATGAGGAATGCAAGGTTTGTAAGACTTTGTGTGATGCATTGATGATGTATCAGAGTACTCGATCGTGATTGTATCCAAGACTAGCTTTATTGGTCATTTTTGCATGTAGATCCTACATATATGAATGAATGAATGGATGAGTGATATGCAACGGAATGCAAGATATAAACAGATGAGGTGAGATGACGATCCATAGTGCTCTATTTTCATCATTGAGCTCTAAAATGTTGGAAGAGAATACAAGCATCTTGACACAATGATTCAAGATGACCTGAGTATTTCTTTCATGGATTTTAATATAGCAAGTTAATACAAACGACTTGATATAAGGGTCAAGTCGACCAGAGTATTTCTTGCAGAACAGACAAGGATTATCTCCCTTCGTGCATGACTTGGATCGTCCTCCTTGATCTTAGGCTGATCAGATCCTGAGACAAGTGCATACTGTACTAAGAAAATAAAACCTTTATCCAAATTGGATGAGGAGGAACCAAAGAATGAGCATTGTACCTGTAAACAAATAGTATATACATAAAGAATAAAGAATAAGGATCCTTGGTAATGGTTCATGCTCATATGGTCGAGGTATACGCTATAGTCAGCAAGCCGTAGTGATCTATGACTGTATTTTTGCCTATGATCACATAGCTTAGTGAACTTCCCACGTAGTCACCATTAGTACATGCCCCAGAACTTCATTGGAAATAATGTGCAAATGATACAAAACAATGCTGAAAGATGGTGATACAGATAAACAAACGATTGTACTCACAAATCAACCAAGTATTTGATAGCTTAACATAATTTTGTTGTCAAAGAAAACGTCTCTTTTGTCTTTGTTTTGGTAAGGAAGGATGCATCCTTGTTTTAAAGACAGTTTCTGATTTGTTGATGTTGATTTTTTTGGTCAATTGATAAGTGGTCATTGTGTGAGTGTTTTGTTAATGTTGGTTTTGTATCTGCTCGGATGAATATGTACAAGGTGTTGCCATGTTTTTGTGTGATTTTTGATGGTTTTTTTATTTTTTGGATTTTGTGAGTCATTTTTGAATGTTTTTGGATTTTGTGAGACATTTTTGAATGTTTTTTGGATTTGGTGAGATAGTTTTAAAGGAAGAACTTTAATGAATAATGTAGAATCCACTTCCATCAATAGGTTAAAGGCATTGCCCCCAGTTTTAGACCTGACTATGAAAAAGCAGGATGCAAGACACGTGGAGTACTTTCTTAATTGCAGATCAAATAACAAGCCATGGTTTGGATGGATGGATGTGTGTATGTATGAATGTGATCGCAACGAACCTGAAAGATACGGGAGCCATTGCCTTTACAAGTGGCACCTGTTTGCCAAGTTTTCACCATCGTACTTACCCAAGGTGCCATCGGAGTGGTTGTTCACCATTTGGATGCATGATTTTTCTTTACTTTTTGAATGTTTTTGTATTTTCTTTAGGACATTTTTTGAATATTTTTGGTATTTTCTGGTATGCAGGGGAGCCTGATGCTCTGTACACCTTAAGTATAAAACCGTTTGAGGTGCATGCTATTGATTGGATCTGCAAGCGGTTCTCCTTCTGATGTAGCCAACTGATATGCCCCAGACCCGAATACAGTAGTGACAACATATGGGCCGAGCCAGTTTGATTCAAACTTGCCTTGATGTTCTCTGTTTGGTTGGTTGTGAGGATTCTCTTGAAGAACAAGATCACCTACCTCAAATGTACGAGATCTAACTCAGTGATTGTAGCTTCTGCTCATGCGCTGTTGATAGGCTTTGAGATGGTTGTATGCAGCTTGTCGCTTTTCATCAAGTAACTCCAAGTCTTGAAGACGGGATACTCTGTATGCTTCATCATCGATGAGATTGTGCAATGAAACCTATAAGGATGGTATCTCAACCTCAATAGGTAAGATAGCTTCTGCACCATAGACCAATGAAAAAGGAGTTGCACCTGTAGGGGTTTGAATGCTAGTTTGATATGCTCATAATGCTGGATTCAATTGAACATGCCAATCATGGCCGACATCATTGACTGTCCTCTTTAGGATCCTTAATATGTTTTTATTGGATGCTTCGGCCTGACCATTGCCTTGTGGGTAATAGGGAGTGGAAAAGCAGTGTTGGATATGAAATTTTTCACAAAGTTCATGGACATCTTGATTTTTGAAAGGAAGACCATTATCTGTGATGATGGACATGGGCACACCATACCGGCAGATGATGTAGTTGAGGATGAATGAGGCGATCTGCTTGCTGGTGACTTGGGTAAGTGGAACAGCTTCGATCCACTTTGTGAAGTATTCAGTAGCGGTAATGATAAATTTATGGCCATTGGATGAAGATGGATGAATCTTACCCACAAGGTCAAGGCCCCATTGACAAAAAGGCCATGGTGTTGTGATTGGTTGTAGTTCCTGTGCTGGTGCATGTATCAGGTCGCCGTGAACTTGACATTTCTTGCATTTCCTGACAAAGTAGTAGGAATCCTTTTCCATTGATGGCCAATAGTATCCAGCTCGCATGATCTTCTTGGCTAGTGATGGACCACTTGAGTGAGTCCCGCAAATTCCTTCATGTACCTCTTCCAAAACCTTTGTTATCTCATTCTGTTCCAGACATCGAAGGAGAGTACCATCAAGACCACGTCGGTATAGGGTTTTGGCAATAATGGTATATCGAGCAGTTTGGCGAATGAAGGTTTTACGTTGGTTATTCGATTGGTTGGGAGGAAGGGTGTGATCGTGGAGATAGGTGTAGAATTCACCATACCATGGGGATTCAGAACCGACAAGGCGACATATCATTTCAGATTCAGGGATATCATAAGCGGGAATCCAAAGCTGTTCTACCAAGAACTCATAGCGTGTTGAATTTTGTGGAAGATCTAGGAGAGATCATAGCGTCAGTAGCTCGATTCTGATCTCTTGGTATCTGCTCAAAAGTGATAGTAGTAAATGATGTCTTTAGAGTGTCCACCATTTGCTTGTATGGCATGAGTTTATCATCCTTGGTCTGATACTCATCTGTGGCTTGTCGAATGACCAGTTGTGAGTCGCCATATACTTGCAGTTCTTGTAATTTCCATTGTATGGCTAATCTGAGTCCTGTGATCAAGGCCTCATACTCTGCTATATTGTTGGTGCATGGAAATGTGAGCCTGTAAGACTTCGGGATGCTATCACCTTGAGGTGTGATAAACAGAATGCCTGCCCCTGAGCCATGCCTGGTGTATGAACCATCAAAGTATAGTCTCCATGGTTGTGCTTCTGTGATCAAGAATATCTCTTCATCTGGAAAATTGGAAATGAGAGGATGATCGCCTATGAGAGGTGCATCAGCCAGCTGATCTGCAATGACTTGCCCTTTGATAGCTTTATGGTCTACATACTCGATGTCAAATTCACTTAGAATCATTACCCATTTGGCCAAGCGACCTGTCAATGTTGCCTTGCTAAGTAAGTATTTGAGTGGATCAATCTTTGGGATGAGTTGTACCTTGTGTGTCAATAGATAGTGCCACAGTTTAGTAGCTGCTAATATCACTACTAGGCAAGCTCACTCAATAGGTGTGTAATTGAGTTCATAGCCAACCAGTGTGCGAGAGATGTAGTATACAACACACTCTTTGCCTTCTGCATTATGTTGTGCCAGTAGTACACCCAATGTTGTACTTGTCACTGAGATATAAAGTAACAACGGTCTACTTGGATCTAGTGGCATCAACAATGGTTGATTCATGAGATAGTTTTTAAGCACCTGAAATGCTTGTTGGCATTTGTCATCCCACTGAAATCGGATATTCTTGTGTAATAGATGTGTGAATGGGTGACACTTATCAGCCAATTGTGCAATGAATCTTCAGATGGATTGAAGCCATCCTTGTAATGTCCTTAGCTGACTGATATTCTTTGGAGGTGGCATGTCCATGATTGTTGTAACCTTTGCTAGATCGACCTCAATGCCTTTGCTTGAGACAATGTATCCTAGAAGCTTCTCGGAGGTTACTCCAAAGACACATTTCTTTGGGTTGAGTCAAACATGGTATTGTTCCAGTCTATCAAAGATTTTATCTAAGATGTGGAGATGCCCATCTCTAGTGAGTGATTTTGCCAGTAAGTCATCCACATAATCTTCCATCATAGTATGCATCATGTCATGGAAGATGGTGGTCATTGCTCTTTGATAGGTTGCTCCTGCATTTTTTAGACCAAAAGGCATTACATTCCAGCAGTATGTGCCCCATGGACATGTGAAGGTTGTCTTATGTTGGTCCTCTGATGCGATCTTTATTTGATTGTATCCTGAAAAGCCATTCATGAGTGAAAGCATCGCATGTCCTGCTATCAAATCCACTATGATGTCGATATTTGGTAGGGGGAAATCATCCTTAGGACAGGCCTTATTTAGATCTCTGAAGTCGGTACAAATGCGGATGCCCCCTTTTGGTTTGCCAACTGGCACAATATTGGAGATCCATTTGCATAATCAATTGGTCTAATGAAACCAACATCCAGGAGTTTCTTGAGTTCTGTTTTGACTAGCACTGCAATCTGGGGATGCATCTTACGAAGCTTCTACTTGACAGGTTTGGCTCCTTCTGCTATGGTGAGGTGATGCATAACTACATCCGGATCAAGCCCAGGCATGTCTGCATATGACCATGCAAAGTTGATCTGACGCTACTGGAAGAACTCTATAAATTTAGGCTGTTCCTCTGGAGTGAGAAGAGATGCCAGATGTATAATATGAGGATTTTTAGGAGTCCCCACATTGTATTCATTGGTTTCCTTGATAAGAATCGTTGATCGTTCTTGTTGTGTACTAGCAGGGAGAATGTCAAACCCTTCATCCCCAGGCACCTCAAAGAGGTTTTCACCATTGGATACGCTCTTTCTTTTTCCTTTTGTCGGATCAAACAGCACCACAGTGTGGTTTTCACTGGAAGATCCATGTTTTATTGTTATGTTTTTGCAGCTAAAGGGTTTGGCATCAGCCCCGAAGTATGCTGCGCTATTAAGTTCAATGGCTAATCCAGCTTTGTGATCCCCGCTTGGTTGATTATCCCTTAATTCCAAAAAGTTAATGATAGCCTCATCGTTTTGGAAGAGGTCAAGACATGGGGGATTTGGTTGGTTCCATTCGATGAGTTCAGGGTGGATATTGGGCATTACTTCATCGATTAGGTTAAGTGCGGGAGATGTATCAGTGAGGGTTAAGACAGTGTGGTGAAGGTCGTTGATGGTACTTTCCCTATTAGAATCAGGCATAGGATGAGACGTAGGGTCTGTGGAAGATATTTCCAGCTCAGGTACCCAAGTGGTCTTTATCTGTGCTTCTCCGTAAACAGGGATGTCTTTGCGTGGCGGAGGTGGTGATGTGTCTTCCTCATCTGAAGTGTTAAGCTATACAGAATCAAATTCCCACTCATGTGAGTCAGTCTCTGAATCACTCTCCAGCATCTGATTGCTATACCATACTGGGATGTCTTTGGAGTTAAACACGGTAGGTGTGATTGGTTTATGTATCTTTGTAGTGATCGGTGCTACAGGAACTGTGATGGGGATTAAAGGATTTGTCACTGGAAGTATTGACAATGTTAATTTAATGGCTTCCGTTGGAATGGCTGGTGCCATAGATGTTGCTACAGGTTCTGATATAGTTGTTGCTACAAATGGTGTTGCTGATGGGATTACTGGTCCGTTTGGTGGGATGAATGATATTGATGATGGTTGCGGTGGGTTTGTGAGCCTCGATGGGGCAATGGGGATAGTGCTTGATGGTGCTTTGATTATGAAAGGTGTCCTCTTTGCAATAGGTGGGCAAAATGGTTTGCTGGGTTTGCCTTTGAATCTGAGTTTAGGAAGGATCTCTTTTTCAAAGCCTAGGCCGATATTACCTTTGGGCTTGAATTCTGGTAATAGAGGCTCATGTCGTCCTTGTTTGCAATATCCCAAAGCACTCTGACCATCATATCCCATTCTTTGCATAATGAGGAGGCCTTTGCCATACTGTTCTGTAGGAAGTGTAACTCGTGGTTTATCAGTGGTGATAGGATCTTTACAGATCCAGTCTGCTAGGTCCTCATCTTGTGTTTCTTCCTCTTGACTCTTTCCAAGGACGAAAGGCGTCAAGGCACATGTGGGCGTGATTAGTGGTTGCTGGAGTAACTGCTGTGGTTTACCATGTGTTCGAGGAGAAGTGGGCATTTGTCCCACACAAAAGAGCTGACTCAAGTTATATTCTCCAGGACCTTCCTCTGCTACCTTCATTTTATGTTTTTCTTGCTTTGGTATAGGGGTGTTCGAACTGGCAAGAGAGGCAGGACTTACATATGATGGGGAGGAAATGGCTTCCCGGTTGATGGCTAATATTATGGCAAAATGCAAAGGGATTTGCATCACCCAGGATTGTGATCTCTGTACCGTTATGTGGGAACTTGATACATTGATGGTAGGTAGATGGAACAGCTTGCATGGCATGTATCCAAGGTCTCCCTAATAATAGATTATATGGCAGAGGAAGGTCCAAAACCTGATAGATGATGTGCTTTACCATAGGGCCCACTTGGATTGGTAGTACCACAGCTCCTTTGGATGAATGCTCTGCATCATCATAGGCCTTGATGGTGATCTTCTTGTGAGGATCCACTGATTCTATTGCATATCCCAATGCTGTGACCAACTGTAGTGTGCAAATGTTCAGGCTTGCTCCATTATCTATCAAGACTCGCTTGATCCTGTGTTGGTTGATAAAGCCTTCGATGTGTAGCGAAGCATTATGCGGTTGTTGGAAGGAAGAGTTGTCACTTTCGGAAAAAGTGAGACAAGGTGATGTCTTTAGATTTCCAACCATGGCTTGAAATTGGTTTGTATTCAGGTTTGCAGGCACTGACACTTCTTGGAGTGCTTGATCCAAGATAGTTTTATGAGATGGCGATAGGCGCAATAGCTCTAAAATGGATATAAGCGCGGGCATTTTATCTAAGTGTTCCACAAGATTGTACTGCTTTGGGATGGAGGTGGTGCCCTGTGGAGCTGCCTTGATGGTGACCTTGCCATGACATGTAACAACATTGCAATTTGAGGTGGGATTTTTGAAGGTTATAGTTGCAATTTGTTCACTGGCATCATACAGATGATTTACAGTGTAATTATACGCAGCCTGCGTATAATCAGTGGTATCAGTGCCTCGCCGAGAAGTGGAAGGACCCCTTTGATCTTGTGATGGAAGTGGATTCTTGAACATCAGATGATCATTATTGGTCATTTTTGGGTCATGTCCTTCAATTTCAATTTCTCCTTGATCAATAAGACCCTGAATGAGATCTTTCAATCGGTGACAATTACTTGTCTTGTGTCCTCTTCCTTGATGGAACTCATAGTGTTCAATATCTCTCCACCATGCTGGTTTGACCTGAGGCTCATAGTTTGATAGCTTAGGTAGAGTGATCAAATTCTGAGAAATGAGTTGTCACAACACTATTTCAATGGGTTCCCCTAAGGGAGTGTATGTGCGTTTTTGTTTTTGTGGACGAGGTCTTGGTTCATCATGAGATGTGATGCGACCTTGATTGGAAGGAACATTTGTGTTATTCTGAGGTGGAGGATTTTGTCCTGCAAACTAAACCACAGGTTGTGCATTTTGGATAGTTCGAGCATCCACAACCCCATCGTTGATGATATTATTATTCTTGTTCCAAAAGTTTGGTTTATCACTATTGAAACACAGGCGAGGACCATCTTTTGGTTCATTAAAGATTTTGATGAGTCCTTTCTTGATGAGTGCCCTTTCACATTTTAAACCCTTGGTGATCATATCGTTAAAAGAATCCGTGTCTTTGACATCCAGGTGAAATTCAATTTCTTCATTTAAGTTGGAAATGAAAATTTCCACTAGTTCTCGTTCAGGTAACTGAAGAGAATGTTTGCTAGACATTTGGCGCCATCGTTGCAGGAATAATGAGAATAGTTCACCTGGTTTTTGTTTGGTATTGCACAAATCAGCCATGGTGATGTCGCGTTCAATATTATAAGAGTAATGAGATAGGAACTTCTGGATGAGTTCCTCAAATGTTCTAATGCCACCTGGTAGTCGGGAAAACCATGATGTGTTTGTTCCTCCCAAGCTTTGGGGAAAAAGGTGCATTAGGTATGTGTCTTCATATGCCACTTCAAGACAAGTGGAATGAAATTCTCGGACATGATCATGGGGAACCCCCTTTCCTCTATATTTTTCAAATTTGGGTGTTTCGAATCCTCGTGGAAAGGGTGGCATATAAAGTTTCCTATCAAATGGATAGGGATAGATGTCGTTAGGTGAAAATTGATTAGTCTTAACACCACTATGAAGTTGTTGGGCGAGATTCTCGACTTGTTGCTGCAACATCTCCATTTCATTTGGAGGAGGAGGTGGTGGGTTACCTCGAGGAATGTTATATCTGATGTGATTTCTTCCTCTTTCCTCCTCATGGCGACTTTGTCTTTCTGATGCTTGTCTTAATTGGGCAAGATCAAAGTCAGAGGGGAGTTTGGCTCCTTCTTGAGCGAGTTTTAAAAAGTGAGCATCCGCATTGCTCCTGAGTATTTCATCAAACAATCTGTTAAAGTGAGGGTTATGCTGAACCCTTTTGATTGTTGAAGGAGTGGGAGTACTTGGGTTTTCGTCATTTATATTGCCTCCAAGTGCTTCTTGAAATTCATTGAGATTTTCGTCTTCTTCTTCCTCAATTTCTATTTCTCGTTGCCTTGACCATGATCGGGTTTGAGCCATTTTGTTTACAAGTTTTTGTTGAAGTTGATTGAAGATGATGATGAGTTTATTGATGAAATGAAAGATTGATGATTGGTGATTTGTGTTGTATGTGGATCTCTAGCACTTTAAGGTAGATGTAACCGAAATTCCTTCTTTGAATTGCTTGTTTGTTTGAGGAGTTTGGATGTGATAAGGTGTAGAGAAATCTAAGATGTGTTACAGATTTTGACTACCTAGCAATGACAGGATTCACTCATGAACTAGTTTTAACCTGCGTAGATGTGTCTCTTATGATGAGCTTATCCTAGATGTAGAAACAATCTAAAAAGTGATGTGATGTGTTTGATTTCAAGCAATATCTAAAAGAGAACTTGGGACAAGAACCTCTTAATGTTTTGAGAGTTTTGTGATGGATTGATGATGAACTGATGATGTATGAATGAGATGATGGATGTTTTTGTTTTCAACTTCAATAAAAACTTTGTGTTACAAATGGGACAAACTCTATCTCTTCCCTTTCAGGTGTTGATGGTATTTCTCGAGCTATGTTGTAGGTGATGCAGATGTTTGGGAAGAAGTTGGGATTAATCTTTCCTCCTTGATTTTTGTGATAACTCAGAGCCCTATATTACATAAAAGCTCTACGATTCAATGATTCTGAATCAAACTCGTTTGTTTTACCTTGAAGGTATAGATGCATGTGATGTAGAAAGACTCTATGTGAGACAAAGATTTGTCTATTTAGATAGAAGAATTTTCTTCTTTTGATCAAAGCCTTTGAGCTTAATGGTCTTCTTTTCAAGTTGATATTCTGATGATGCTTCTTCTTTTGCAAGATGTGAAGAATGGTCATAAAACTTGACTCTTTGTTGTTTGCACTTTGTTTTTGGTATTTTTGATTATTTTTGAGAAATGTTGGACGAATACTTTTTTTTTTGGGATTGATTTTTTTGACTTTTCTTTGACAAGAAAACAAAGCAAGCACACAAACACAAGAATGTAGCCTTAAAAGGCACAAATGAGTATGGGTCTAGATCAACCCAATCCTTGGACTTATATATGACCCTTCCTTTAGATATTTTTTTTAAGGTGTATTTCCAAAGCCTGAAGTTGGCTCAATTTGCACTAGGTCTGTAAAATGAACACACTTCAAACACTTTTTATCCCTAAGGTCAAATGGCTAGTTGTGATAAATTTAGCCCACATCTTGATATTTCTTCGACTTTGGTACTACATACCTTATGAATCCCGCCGTGGCAGGTAAGGATGTGATATACTAAGTCTTGCACGAGCATAAAAAATAGATGATCCCTATGATGGGGGAGTCACCACTTTTATCAAGCCACAAGTGACTTTTCAAAAAGCTATGTTTCTACTCAAGGAAATATGTATGGTGAGTATCTTGGGAGAAAAACCATCTATGCTCTTGCACTAAATTATATCTCAAATATCCTCAATCAATAGAATGGGTGGGCTACTACTTAAAGGTGTTTAGTCATGTTCGATATTTTTGGACATAAGTTCATTCTACAGTGACTTACTTAAGAGCCTTGTAACTAGTGGTGGGGCCCATTTGTCCTTTCGGCCAGTTACACTGTAGGAACTGCTATACCCAAGGCTACAGCTTTCACTCTCACCTGATTTCTATAGCGGCTCGAAGGATTTACTGCTCGAGGTCGTTCCCATGAGTATCGATCCCTTGGCAGGCCTCTCTTAAAAAGATAAAATTTGAGCATTACTAACACTTTTCTCTTCCACCTAGGACCACGAGAGCCAAGGGAGAGGATAGTGTGTGTTAGAGGTAGGAACACTCGACTGACCTTTGTACACAAGCATACCAAACACCAAATTCACTTGTTCTTTTTAATTCATTATTGCAATGTGATTTAACTATTTGGAGATGTTGTTCCAATAGTCATGGTGTTATTTTTAACTTCAAAAACAATGTGTTTTGTAATCTAGAATTCGGAAATCCTGGTCAACTTAATGAAAAACACGTTTGCATGAAGTAAAATCGCTTGCAAAAATCAAAACAAGCGGATTGTGTATTTTATTTGCACCAAAATTTGAAGTGTGGTTTGTAAATTCTTTAGTTTGATGCAAGAAAAGAAACTTTGTGTGTTGATTTTAAGCACCAAAATAAAGATGAATCCTAACTAGAAAACAATGGAAATTTGTTTTTGTTCAAGTTTTTAAAAGCACCAAAATGGAAATTTTATGATTTTTAGGGGTTAGTTTTAACCTGCAAAAACCACAATTTGTTAGTAAAATTTATGTCCAAGGGGGGGGCTTCCACAAGCCTAAGATGTTCAATTTTTCGGTTACAAGGCGACTTGGACAACACTCTGTCGCAATAGTGCTAGTCTATGTTTTGACAGAAGCGCTATTTTACATAGTAACACTAGTCTGCGTTTAAATAGAAGCGCTAATTTAGACAGTAGCACTGAAAGAACAGAAAAGATAGAAAGGCAAACGCGCTAGAAGTTCTCCAATAGTGCCAGAATACTAACAGAAGTGCTAAAACAATTTGAAAAGTGCCGAAACTTTTACAATAGCGCTATTGTAAGAATAATAGCGCTAAAAGAAAAATTGTCGGTAGCGCTAAAATGTGTTCAATAGCGCCAAAGCGCGACCTGTGTGGCACTTTCAACAAGCAAATATGTTAGTTTTTAAAAAAAAGGATTTGTTTTTGGTGCTTCGATTCACGTCAGGTTCACCAAATGATGCCCTCCTAAATGGCACAAGGTTAGCAAATGATAAAATAACACAAAACACACAAAAACATTAGTGTTAGTCAATCAAAAACTAATCTATGAAGGCATACCAAAAGAGACACTAAAAAGCATGCTAATATATCTAATAAACAAAGCAAAGATTATGAGGCATCTCCAACTGCCTCTTAGCATGGCTTTAGCTTCTTCTCCCTTGTTCCTCTCCTCTCCAAGTTCCAAAATAGTGTAGCTCTCAACAGCTTTTTGCACTATGGATGCTTATGGAGGATTGAGATTGTAGTATAGCTCTAAATGTGAAATGAAAAGCCAAATACTATGCTATTGATGCTAAAATGATTGATTTTACCAAAAGACAAGATTTTAGTTATACTATGCTAAATGCTCTCTAAAAATGTCTATAGCTTAAATGCATACAAGTTTTCAGGATCTGGATTATGAAGGAATGGGCTCTATTTATAGGAAAAATGGAGCAATGAATGGCCAGGATTGAAGGGTTTAATCAAGGGTCAAGCTTGAAAGTTGGGGATCCATGTGCATAATTTGCACCAATGAAATGGTGACAAGTGTCAACACAGGATTGGGTTGAGAGAAGAGGTTGGAGGCATTAAAGGCCTGAGAAGACTTCATGGTTATCTAAAGGCTAAGGGTCAAGTCTAAATTAAGATTATCCACTGGATTAAGAGTTAATCCAAGGATAAACCTTTGTGCAAATGATTAAGAGATAATCATGGTCAAAGCATTAAAGGCTTGATGAGACCCTTGGGTTGGGTAGAGGTTGAGTCAAAACAAATGTTTTAACCATGTGGAAGGGTTTGGGTTAACCATTAATGGTTATTGGAGACTTTGGGGGATTAAGTGGTTGAAAGTTGGAAGCCTTTAATGGCTATCAAAGACTTTGAGGAATTAAGTGGTTGAAGGTTGAAAGCCTTTAATGGTTATCAAAGACTTTTAGGCTTTGAGAAGTGACTCCATTTTGCTTAGGAATGTGACAATATTTAGGGGAGGGATTAGGCTAATTTGGAAGGGGTTAGAAGAATCTAGAAGGGGATTAGATTTTGCAAGTGGATTTGGTGGGTGAGGCAAAATAGGATTTTATTAAAATAAAAATTCATTTATTTCAATAAATGTGTGCAAGTTGCTTTTGTAGGAAAATGCAAGTGGGGTGGGGATAATGATTTAAATAAATGTTTTATTTAATTTATTTAAAAGAGGAAAAGGGGATTTAATTAAATAAATAGATTTTATTTATTTAATTGAATGAAATTTGATTTAATGAATTAATTAAAATAAATTGAATAATTTATTTAATTAATAGAAGAATGTTTGGGGATGAATTAATTAAATATTAATTTAATTAATTGATGGCTAGTGGATTTTTAATCAAATAAATACGAAATATTCATTTAATTAAAATGGACAGATTTATGTGACTACACAAGCTTTAATAATAGATGGTGGTTCAATTTGAGAAATAAGACATACCTCTTCATTTGCTAGTCTTCTTCTTGCCATAACTCCCTTGTTCCTATCTCTAGTGATTTGATCTTTAGAATGATTTAATCTTACATACCTTGGTGTCTTTTGAACTTCAGGTTCTCTATTCTAATCATCAGTCACAGTTGAATTTTTTGATTGTACTAGTGTAGCTGTCTCAGTGTCTTGTACTAGTTAAGGCATTACCAGATTAGTTATGATCATTTCCACTATTGGTTCTCTATCATATGATATAGATTGATCTTTGTATTGTTCCTCCACTTTCACATTTGTGCTCTCCACAAATTTCTGCAATCTTTTGTTATAACATCTATATGCTTTGCTCTGAATTGAATATCCAAGAAATATCTCTTCATCACATCTAGAATCAAACTTCCCAATTGAATCATCCCTTTTGATATAACATTTACTTCCAAAAATTCTAAAATATTTAAGAGTGGGTGTATGTCCAAACCATAATTAATAAGGAGTCTTACAGGTTTCACCTTTGATATGAACTTTGTTGAATGTGTAGACTGTTGTACTCACTGCTTCTCTGCAGTAGATGTGAGGCAATTTGGATTCCATCATCATGGTTCTTGCTGCATCCAAAATAGTTTTATTTTTCCTTTCCACTACTCCATTCTACTGAGGAGTCTGGGGTGTAGATAACTGTCTCCTAATTCCATTTATCTTACAATAACTGTTAAATTCATGAGATGTGAACTCACCACCTTGATCTGATCTCAGACATTTGATTTTCAATCCAGTTTCTGTTTCCACCATTGCTTTAAAGATCTTGGATTTCTAAAAAGATTCAAACTTCTCCCTTAGAAAAGTCACTCACATCATTCTAGAATAATCATCAATTATTAGCATGAAGTACCTATCACCTTCAAAGCTCCTAGTCCTTGCTGGACCACATATGTATGAGATCATTGTAGAACATTTTGTAAAAAAGTGATAGGCGAAATAATGTAGACCTAATATGCGAATTTTAGGTTAAGGGTTTGTGTATGCAGTAGAGCTAAAACCGGTACTGGATTTGGCATAGAAGATGCTATTTTGAAGCAGTACAAGACATTGAATTATTATAATCCACTTTTGTAAGTCAGTGTGACTTCCGTTTGTAATTGAGCAATGAGATCTAGGCACTTGGCCTTCCTACATGTACAGGCCCCTATTATAGT
The DNA here is from genome assembly GCF_030272615.1 of Cryptomeria japonica. NCBI lineage: Eukaryota > Viridiplantae > Streptophyta > Pinopsida > Cupressales > Cupressaceae > Cryptomeria > Cryptomeria japonica. The sequence goes on along the minus strand of NC_081409.1, from coordinate 776,364,219 downwards.
ATTAATATTCCTTTATTGGCCAGTAAGTGAATATTGTGGGTCACAAATCCCACTGAGGTTTTTCCCACACTGGGTTTCCTCATTAAACTACTATTTTATGGTGTGCTCTTCATGTGGTTATTGTTTTTCTTATTTATTACATTACTTTTGATTTACCAGTACACTATATTGATATGCTTTACATGTTTTAATTCAATTAAATTACTACACTGGTTAGATACTGATTTACCCCCCCCTCTCAGTATCTTTGGAAATCCTAACATTCATCAATTGTAGTAGATAAAGAAATGCATGATTATTTTTTGCTAATCCATGAAACCAATTTCTTTCCAAGAAAGAAAGCTCCACCAGAAGTGCGCTTTTGGTCCTTAGTATCTCCTGCCCAATATGCATCTGTATATACACATAAAGTAAAGTTATCATCTCTAGAGTACCATAAGCCATATTCTCTTGTTCCTTGAAAATACCGGAATATCCTTTTTACTACACATTCATGATTTTCTTTAGGATTAATTTGATATCTTGAAAAAGTACTTACTGCATTCATAATATCCAGTCTAGTTTGAGTTAGATATAACAAGCCACCAATCATATACTTATACCTTGTCGAATTTACTGGTGAAAATGTGTCTTTGATAGATAATTTGTCACTTGTCACCATAGGAGTACTTACCGGTTTGGAATTATCCATACCAAAATTCTTGAACAATTCCCTTAGATACTTAGTTTGATAGATAAAAATGCATTTGTTAGTTTGAGTAATCTGCAAACCTAAGAAAAATCTCATCTCACCAGTCATAGACATTTCAAATTCATCCTTTATATTATTAGATAATTCCATGCACAATTTATCTTCACCTTGAAAAATGATATCATCAACAAATACTTCAATAATCAGAATATCATCATTAGTGATCTTGTAATATAAATTGTTGTCAGCGTTACCTTTTGTATAACCAATCTTCAAAAGATATTTATCCAACCTTGCATACCAAGTTGTAAGAGCTTGTTTCAATCCATATAATGCTTTCCTTAACCTGCAAACCATATCTTTGTTATCTGTCAATGAAAATCCATCAGGTTGCTCAATGTATACTTCTTCCTCAAGTTCACCATTAAAAAATGTAATATCCATTTGATAGACCTTATAGTTCTTGTATATTGCATATGAAAGAAATACTCTAACAACTTCAATTCTAGCTACTGGTGTAAATGTCTCACCGTAATTAATGCCTTCCATTTGAGAATATCCTTTACAAATTAGTCTAGCCTTGTGTATTATAGCTTGACCATCCTCATTTAGTTTATCTCTAAAAACCCATTTAGTTCCAATAACATTCTTATTTTTAGGCAAAGAAACTAAAGTCCAAGTCTTATTCTTCTCTATCTAATCTAATTCATCTTCCATAGCCTTTAACCAATATTCATCTTTACAAGGTTTAATAATAGATGGTGGTTCAATTTGAGAAATAAGACATACCTCTTCATTTGCTAGTCTTCTTCTTGCCATAACTCCCTTGTTCCTATCTCTAGTGATTTGATCTTTAGAATGATTTAATCTTACATACCTTGGTGTCTTTTGAACTTCAGGTTCTCTATTCTAATCATCGGTCACAGTTGAATTTTTTGATTGTACTAGTGTAGCTGTCTCAGTGTCTTGTACTAGTTAAGGCATTACCAGATTAGTTATGATCATTTCCACTATCGGTTCTCTATCATATGATATAGATTGATCTTTGTATTGTTCCTCCACTTTCACATTTGTGCTCTCCACAAATTTCTGCAATCTTTTGTTATAACATCTATATGATTTGCTCTGAATTGAATATCCAAGAAATATCTCTTCATCACATCTAAAATCAAACTTCCCAATTGAATCATCCCTTTTGATATAACATTTACTTCCAAAAATTCTAAAATATTTAAGAGTGGGTGTATGTCCAAACCATAATTCATAAGGAGTCTTACAGGTTTCACCTTTGATATGAACTTTGTTGAATGTGTAGACTGTTGTACTCACTGCTTCTCTCAAGTAGATGTGAGGCAATTTGGATTCCATCATCATGGTTCTTGCTGCATCCAAAATAGTTTTATTTTTCCTTTCCACTACTCCATTCTACTAAGGAGTCTAGGGTGTAGATAACTGTCTCCTAATTCCATTTATCTTACAATAACTGTTAAATTCATGAGATGTGAACTCACTGCCTTGATCTGATCTCAGACATTTGATTTTCAATCCAGTTTCTGTTTCCACCATTTCTTTAAAGATCTTGGATTTCTAAAAAGATTCAAACTTCTCCCTTAGAAAAGTCACTCACATCATTCTAGAATAATCATCAATTATTAGCATGAAGTACCTATCACCTTCAAAGCTCCTGGTCCTTGCTGGACCACATAAGTCAATATGAATCAAATCAAGCACATCACCATATTTATCATGTATGCTCTTAAAAGAAGTTCTAACTTTCTTTCCTAATTGACATTCCTTACATACCAGATTATGAGGCTTTATAATCTTATGTATATCTCTAACTGCTTTTGTTGAACTGATCTTAACAATAGAATCAAAATTAACATGACATAACCTCTTATGCCATAACCAACTCTCATCAATATGATAAATCAAACGTGTCTTATAACCAATGTTCAAGTGAAAGATATTACCTCTAGTCTGAGTACCAGTTGCAATATCCAAGCCAATTTTGTTAATGATTTTGCATTTTCTATCTTTGAACTGATGTTGGAATCCCTTATCCACCTATTGACCAACACTTAGAAGATTATTCTTTAAACCTTCTACATAATAAATATTATCGATATTATGCTTACCATCAAGAGAAATAATACCTCTACCTTTGATCATACATGCTTTGTCTTATCCAAATCTGACTTGACCACCATTGTATTCTTGGAGGGACAAAAATTTTCTTTTATCTCCAGTCATATGATGTGAGCATCCACTATCAACTACACATTTATCCTTGTCTTCAACTTTTTCTGCTAGGGCATTTTCTTCATTCTTGATAATCAGTTCTAGTTCTTCTTCCTTTATAGCATAGAACACCCATTCCTTTCCACTGTCAGATCCACTAGTAGAGTCTCTTGTTAGTTCTTCCTCTGAGTCATCACTTACTCCTTCCTCATCAACATAGTAGCATGATCTATCTCTATTTCTCCTTTTCTTATTCTTGAACTGATATTCATGGTTAGGCTTAAAAGATCTTTTAACTCTTTCTTCAAATCTTAAATTCCTTTTAGGACATCTCGATGCGAAAAGACCAATCTTATTACATGTAAAACATTTAAAAGGTCCTTTTCCTTCATACTTACTTCTTGTCAGTCCTTTACGAACTCTTCTAGAAAATAGTGCTTCATGTTGCTCAAATTGTTCATCCTCTTTCCTCGTATCTTCCAATTCTTTTGCATATATGGCTTTCCAATCACTTTTGCTGGTAGATGATGATGCATGAAAAGCAGGTTCAGACTTTGCATCTCTAGAGGGTCCAAATTATTCAAGCTCAAAAGAAGATAATTTCCCAATCAGAGTGTCTCAATTAACTCAAGTGTGTGCCATTATTCTCAATTCATTAATTGCATTTCTCTTCATCTTGTAATCTGATGGTAGGGCTCTCAAAACTTTAGAAACTATTTCATCTTCACTCAGAGATACCCCCACAACATTGAATTCCCATGAAAATCTCATTTACTCTTTCTATAAATGTAGAAATTCTTTCATTATCTTCCATCTTCAAGTTCTCATATCTTACCCGGTAACCATTAAGTTTAGCAATTTTGACAGTAGGGTCACCTTCATTCAAAGTTTGCAATTTGTTGTTCTCAAAAAAGAGAAACCCAAGTTCACATGCAATCTATCAATGAAATAGCCAATCTCAATTAATGAAAAGATTCGGGGCTTGGACAACATAACATAGGATCCTAATGATCCTCTTACACTTCAGGTTCTGCAAGACCTAGGGGGGGACACCATTTGATGCACAAAGTATAACTAGTTACAAACATATGGCATCAATAAAAGAAGATTAATCTCATAGGGCTCAACAACAACGAGGTTACTATAGATGTGCTAGATCTACATTGATATCTCAACAAGATTGGAGCATGAGATAGGTGGAACATACTAAAACTACATACATAAAAGAAAATGGATATTGGATATTTTAAAATATCTGAGAATCCCTGAAATCTGCCAGACTCGTGCCTTATCCAAGGGCATGGAGTCATGCATCAAACTAAAAATGAAAACCTCTATTGCAAATCCAATTTATTAAGAAAGATATCCCTATATCAATGCCTGACATTAATACATTCTAAACTCAAATGGAGGATCATACATATCTAGACATTATCCTAAATACGAAATGATTGCTCATATAATTTAAACTCTTCCTTGAAAAGTACCTAAGAACAACCATTACACTCCAACTTTGAGAGGAAAAAGCCAAACTCCCTTGAAGACTGGATTCATTGAAAATAAGAAAAGGCCGAGAGACAATCCAATAAACTATATATATGCCTTACATATATGTGATCTGCAATAGAAAACATTTACAACAAGAAGATACTCTATTGCTTGAAAAGGAACATTGTATTACAAATTTGGCAAAAAGCTCAAAATTGGAAATCGAGATTATGAAGCCTTGCTCACAAAAATCTGGAACCTCTACAAAATGAGAAGACTCTCGAATAAAAAGGTAGGGAGGAAAAAAATAGATTTCATTCTCTGACAATGACAATCACCCTATCTTTCAGCATTAACTGATTCACACAACTTGGCCTGTAGAACATCCAATCTCTCTGACTGAAAAATCCAATCTGAGATCCAAAGTTACCTACCCCAAAAATATTTTTCCATGGGCTATACTTGACTACAGAATCAGATTCCTTGGATCCAAAGCTTTCCAACTATATATAACACTTATATACCGGGCAAAAAATAAATCCCTCAGCCACTAATCTTTTTGCAAGTCGGTTGTTTAAGTTTCTACTTGCTTCACCATAGTCAAAAATTATATTTAAATTTTTGGATTTTGCCACGCAAGCATCTACCATGCATCTCAACCATGTGGCATCATCTAGTTCATTATGAGGCCTTTCTCCTACCACCTTAGCACCGTCTGGGTCCACCGCCAGAATGAAACCCTTTGTTTCTTTCTTGGCTCTTCTTTTCTTTATTTCCTCTGGACTGCTCTTCTCCTCTACCAGGCCCCACTGCTTGGTTGCCAAGTCATGGCCTTTTTCCACTGAGCAACTTCATGTTGCGACTTGGCAAAAGCCATTGATCTCCCTTCAATTATCATCGATCTTCCCTAACTTGTCTAGATTTTACCTCACTTGGGCCACTTTCTCTATCACTTTCTCTTGTGGCAGGCCTGACATGTGGCACATCCTGATTTGTCATTGGATCCACCTACCCACCACATTGGACTTGCCACCTAGTCAGCTGCTATGTCACATGTGATAACGATCAAGCACTTTCACATGGTGGTATAGCGACAACCGTAGATCTTCCTTGGACTTTCTCAACCCTTAATGCCTAGGCCACTTCACATTTAGCGCACGTGCTTTGTCACCAAGTTGCATGGGATATTTGGTGATCACTTTCACATTGCAACATATCAACAACCGTTAGATCATCTCGCCCGTCCATTGATCTTTCTAAACCTGCTCAGACTTTACCTTCTTTGAATAGCTCTCACTAATGCCATAGGGTCATCGCATGGCATCTTTGGATTCATTCTCTGATCTAGCTGGACTCCACCTGTCCAGTCAGCCCTGCCACTTGTCAAACTCTGGTTCACCATTTGACCACCAGACCCACCACTACCTTTGGTTTGCTCGGCATTTCACCCTTTCGACCAAATTTCCTTTTTGTCCCATTGAAACTGTAGTTTCATTGACACCCTCACCTACCATCTGGTCTGCATGTGGCACCCTTTGATTAGCTCTAAAGTTTACAACTGGGTGCCACCTATCACAAGGGTATTCATTATGGGCTCTCGACTCTGACACCTTAGCATGGTCTCCATGAACTGTCAAAATGAACCACCTTCCATAACCGCTTGCATTAACTATCGGCCATGGTTCACCGCTAGTGGTTTGTCACCAAGTCGTGACCTTTATTTGGCAAGCATTTTTACATTGTGACATATCTATAGCCCTTGGATCCATCTTGATCATTGTTGATCTTTGTTGATCTACTTGACCCTTATCCCCTCTGGGTGGCTACATCCTATGTCATAGTGTCACCACGTGTCTGCCACCTTATCAACTGTGTGTCACCACACGACACCTTGTGACTTTCTTAGTGCTTACCTTGGTGCCACCTAGCTTTCCAGCTCATCAGTCGCCAAGTCATGGCTGTTAAAAATCGAGAACTTTCATCTTGTGGTATGGTGAGTGTCATCCGATCTTCAGTAACCTGCTTGCTATTTAATTTCCCCTTTTGCTACAAAATTTTGGCTACTTTGAGATGCGTGCATGGGGCCCACCGCCTCTAAGCTGCCATTTGCAAAAAGCCTGTGAGCTTTGACACTTAAGATATAGGCGGCCTTGCACATAAATACTAAAATGATCCTCCTTGTGGCCAATGTGGGATAAAAGGTTTGCCTTAGCCTTTTCTAGCCGGTCCCACCACTTAGTTGCCATGTCGCAGCAAATAACCATTGAGCACTTCAGCGTTGTGGTATAGCAATAGCCACAAGAACAACAGAAACTTGCTCGATCTTTAGGAAGCCTGACATAGACATAGGACTTGGGAAAAATTTAAAATTATCAGAACCCACCCAGACCTAGACATAGAAGGGCCCCCCTCTTGATGACACACAAACCCATCCACTTAAGTGGAAAAATAACAAGCAAAGACCTTTAGCAAAAGAAAGGGACACATTAAAACATTAACCTTGAACTGATTAGCAAATGGTTCAAAATAGATATTATGCATTCCCACTTATTAAAAAATAGTACAAAGCCATGACATAAGTAGGAGAAGCGGTTGAACCTTGAACAAAAATGGTTGAAGGGTTCAAGTTTAAAGCGAATTACAAAAAATTTGCTTGCTTTACCATAAAACAAAGCCACGAAGAGAAATCCATAAAACAAGGCTTCATTGGGTCACCAAATTTAGCATGATTTTTATGAGTCCCAATAGTGGCTTTGACTAGGGATGGTTGGACGCAAGACCAACACAAAAATCTAGAATCTTTGGCAGAGTAGACCACCCAAAAATAGGGCATTTATTTTTCTCTTAAAATCTTCAATGAGCTTCAGTCTCCAAAATAGGGGTTCCTTTTTTCGACCCAACAACAGGGCTTTTTATTGAAAACCAAACAACTGAAAGCAAAGAGACTGTACATCAAAATTTATTTACATATGGCCCCGAGCCATCAAAATTGGAATCAATGCTTACCCCTGTCAAACACATGATTCTCATTTCCATGAATCTAGGGTAAGTTGAAGGTTTCATTTACATTTTCCTAATCACAAACTCTGCAGCTTCTCATCAACTCATCACATAAAAGATAATCAACATGCTAGTAATCATTCAATCTTTGAAAAATAGATCCCACTTCAAAATGTTAACCATCAAATGATACATGTCTTATTGTGTACAATTATTTCCCAGCTGAAAAGAAAAGTAACCCTGCTCCATCTGATCACTGGGAACATCAGGCACATGCTGATTGCTAGTTTGCAAAAATGGAAAACATTCATCCATAATACAGGCTTGCAAACTAGAGAGGAACATTTCCTCATAAAATGTCTGCAACCTAGCATGCTGATTACACCTTATATCAGCCTTTTGCAAACATAGAAATTCATCATCATCTGTCAATAGTTCATTTACCAATTTCAAATCTAGAAAAAATACCTCAGATTTGTCTTTCTCTTTAACACCAAGATCCACACAATGCATATCAAATTCTGTGTTCATATCATCATATGAATCCACATTATTACATTTATCAACCTTATATGCATTTTCATCTTGTCCACTATTCAAATCAACTGTAGGGAAAGAAAAATCACATGTATCATACCTCACACCACCAAGAACATCATTAGTATCAAAACATATACTGATCGGGTATGAGAGATTAGGGACATTTCTAGATGTATACCTCTTAAGATCAGCAGCTAAGAGTTCTGAGATTTTTTTAGTACTCAATGAACCTTCTCCTTTGTTTTCATTTTCCTTGGCTTCATATTTTGTGCTATGAACATTGTCCCAATCTAATGCATGCATTGAATCTACAGTGCTCCTGTCTTCATGTACATTTATTTTGTCATTACAGTAACTTGAATCTACATCATGACCTATATCAGGCTGATCATAAAGTGTTGCTATATGTTCCAACATGGTTTCATAACCCTTGTTGCAAACACTTTGTGGATTGATATTGACAACAAGATGATCTATATTATTCAAATCTGAAACCTCAACAGGCTCAAGATTATTTGAACAATAACTTGTACTTTCACAATTATCTTTTTGCTCTGAACACACATCTTGCACTGTCATGTCGAGAGTAAGAATCATCTTTAGCATCATAGGAGGTATATCTACTCAAGGATTCATCTCCATCATTGTACTTATAATTATGTGCATTTTCATATTTATTCATTTCAATCTCATCAATCCATTCTTTAATATGGGAAACACTTTCCTCCCTCAAGGTTGAAGACCAACTAACTGAGTCAGGCTCATCAAGCTCTAAAAATAATTCAATCCAAACTAACTCCTGGGGTCTAACATCAACTGGAAGGTCATTCAATGCAACAATAAATGTTTCATAAAAAACATATGATGATTCAACCTTTCTCTTTCCTAGCTTCCTTTCCAAGAACAAGATGCATCTATCTTGGATCTTTTGAAGATGTATTTCAATCTCCCTATCAATGTCTTTCAAATTTTACAAAGAAACTTCAGATCTAGGAACCACATCTAGATCCATCAAACTTGAAACATCTTTTGAACCATGACCATGACAATACATCTTACTATTTTATAAACTTTTCAAAACACATGCAATCATTATATTTACAACCACATACTTCTCCCATCATTGACTGAAAATTTTAAGACCAATAAGTATGTAAAGTGCATATTTCTTTTCCTTTCAATGGTGACCATTTCATCTTACAAGGAACAAAAGTTATCTCATGAATGGGAAATACCCGGGTATAGTTTCTATTGCTGCTCACTTCACTTCTGGCTGAAAGTTTGAAGAAAACCTCCAAACCTCAAGTTCATTCATACAAAGTCATCACCTCCCTGAAGAGGAAAAAAATTTAACCACTGATCTTCACTCTGATACAACTTCAGATTTTTGGGTCTCGCACAACAGAGTCACAATATACTTTTTATTTCTCAGCAACAAAACCTTCCAAGATATATACTTTCAAATCTGAAAACAACTTTCAGACTTGTAAACTTTTAAGACTCTTCCCCAAATGAATACTAGCCAGACTCATGGGTTTGTCTGCAATCAACAAGGTGAATATAGCTTCACTCAACCTTACTGAAAATCCAATTACAAGACACTCTTATTCCCTAGCAGAGTCGCCATTTTTTTTGTTCTCAAAAAAGAGAAACCCAAGTTCACTTGCAATCTATTTATGAAATAGCCAATCTCAATCAATGAAAAGATTCATGGCTTGGACAACATAATATAGGATCCTAATGATCCTCCTACACTTAAGGTTCTACAAGACCTAGGGGGGACACCCTTTGATGCACAAAGTACAACCAATTACAAACATATGGCATCAATAAAAGCATATTAATTTCATAGGGCTCAACAACAAGGAGGTTACTACAGATCGGCTAGAACTACATTGATATCTCAACAAGATTGGAGCATGAGATAGGTGGAACATACTAAAACTACATACATAAAAGAAAATGGATACTGGATATTTTAAAATCTTTGAAAATCCCCAAAATTTGCAAGACTAGTGCCTTATCCAAGGGCATGAAGTCATACATCAAACTGAAAATGAAAACCTCTATTACCAATCTAATTTATTAAGAAAGATAGCCCTATATCAATGCATGACATTAATACATTCTAAACTCAAATGGAGGATCATACATATCCAGACATTATCCTGAATCCAAAATGATTGCTCATAGAATTTAAACTCTTCCTTGAAAAGTACCTAAGAACAACCATTACACTCCCACTTTGAGAGGACAAACCCAAACTCCCTTGAAGACTAGATTCATTGAAAATAAGAAAAGGCCTAGAGACAATCCAATAAACTATATATATGCCTTACATATATGTGACCTGCAACAGAATACATTTATAGCAAGAAGATACTCTATTTCTTGGAAATGAACATTGTATTACAAATTTGGTAAAAAGCTCAGAATTGGAAACCGAGATTATGGAACCTCTACAAAATGAGAACAATTTTGAATAAGAAGGCAGGGAGGACAAAATGACATTTCATTCTCTAACAACAGAAACCACCCTATCTTTCAGCATTAAATGATTTGCACAACTTGGCCTGCAGAACATCCAGTCTCTTTGACTAAAAAATCCAATCAGAGATCCTGAGGTAACTTCCCCATAAATATTTTTCATGGGCTACACTTAGTTGCAGAATTAGATTCCTTGGATCTAGAGCTTTCCAATGATATATAACACTCATATATCAGGAAAAAAATAAATCCCTCAGCCACCAATCTTTCTACAAGCCAGTTGTTTAAGTTTCTACTTGCTTCACCACAGTCAAAAATCATATTTAAATCTTTGGATTTTTCCATGCAAGAATCTTCCATACATATCTTCCATGTGGCATCATTTGGTTCATTCTGATGCCTTTCTCTTGCCACCTCAGCACCATTTGGGTCCACCACTAGAATGAAACCCTTTGTTTCTTCCTTGGCTCTTCTTTTCTTTATTTCCTCTGGACTTCTCTTCTTCGCTACTGGGCCCCACCACTTGGTCGCTAAGTCGTGGCCTTTATCCACCAAGCAACTTCATGTTGTGACTTGGTGATAGCCATTGATCTCCCTTCAATCACCATCGATCTTCCCTAACTTATCTGGATTTTAGCTCACCTGGGCCACTTTCGCTATCACTTTCTCTTGTAGCAGCCCTGACACGTGGCACATCCTGATTTGTCTTTGGATCCACCTACCCACCACATTGGACTTGCCACCTGGTTAGTCACTATGTCACATGTGATAACGATTAGTTACTTTCACATGGTGGTATAGCGACAACCACAAATCTTCCTTAGACTTGCTCGACCCTTAACACCTAGGCCACTTCACATTTAGCACACGTTCTTTGTCGCCAAGTCGCATGGGATATTTGGTGATCAATTTCACATCGTGACATAATGACAACTGTTAGATCATCTCGCTCAGCCATTGATCTTTCCAAACTTGCTCAGACTTTACCTTCTTTGAATAGCTCTCGCTAATGCCACAGGGTCACCGTGTGGCATCTCTAGATTCGTTCTCTGATCTACCTGCACTCCACCTATCCAGTCAGGCCTACCACTTGTCAACCTTTGGCTCACCATTTGACCACCTGGACTGCCAAGTCATCTCCACTGGACCAACCACTTCCTTTGGTTTTCTTGGCATTTCACCCTTTCAACCAAACTTCCTCTTCGGCTATCCATTTTTGTGTCTCATCGAAACCGTAGTTTCATTGAAACCCTCACCTACCATCTGCTCTGTCATGTGGCACCCTTCGATTGGCTCTGAAGTTTACAAGTGGGTGCCACCTATCGCGAGGGTATTCATTCCAAGCTCTCCACTCTGACACCTTAGCATGGCCTCCATTAACCGCTGGAATGAACTACCTACCCTACTGCTTGCATTAACTACCAGCCATGGTTCACTACTAGTGGTTTGTCAACAAGTCATGGCCTTTATTTGGTGAGCATTTTTATGTCGCAACATAGCGACAACCCTTGTATCCATCTTGATCACCGTTGATCTTTGTTGATTTGCTCGACCCTTAGCCACTCTGGGTGACTACATCCTATATCATAGTGTCACCACATGTCCACAACCTTATCAACTGTATCTCACCATGCGACACCTCATGACTTGCATAGTTCTTACCTCAGTGCCACCTGGCCTACCAGCTCATCAGTCACCAAGTCATGACTGTTAACAACCGAGCACTTTCATCTTGCGGTATAGCGACCGTCGTCTGATCTTCTGCAACCTACCTGCTATTTAATTTCCCCTTTTGTTGCAAAATTTTGGGTGCTTTGAGATGTGCATAGGGGGTCCACCACCTTTGACCTACCATTTTCCAAAATCCCATGAGCTTTGGCACTTAAGATATACGTGACCTTGCACTTAAATACTGAAATGCTCCTCCCTGTGGCCAATGTGGGATAAAAGGTTTGCCTTAGCCTTTTGCAGTGGGTCCCACCACTTAGTCGCCATGTCATGGCAAATAACCATTGAGCACTTCTAGGTTGCAATATAGTGACAGCCACGAGATCAACAAGAACCTACTCAATCTTTAGGAAGCCCAACAGAGACATAGGAAAAGAGATAGGACTTAGAAAAAATTAAAAATTATTAGAACCCGCCCAAACCTAGACTTAGAAAGGGCCCCCTCTTAAAGACATACAAACCCTTCCACTTAAGTGGAAAAAAACAAGAAAATACCTTTAGTGAAAGAAAGGGACACATTGAAACATAAACCTTGAACCGATTAGCAAATGGTTCAAAACAAACATTACACATTCCCACTTGCTTATTAAAAAATATTATAAAGCCATGAGATAAGCAGGAGAAGCGGTTGAACCTTGAACCTTGAACCTTGAACCAAAATGGTTCAAGGGTTAAAGTTCAAAGTGAATTACAAAAAATGCGCTTGTCTTATCATAAAACAAAGCCGCAAAGAGAAATTCATAAAACAAGACTTCATTCAGTCACCAAATTTAGCACTACTTTTATGAGTCCCAACACAATTTATCTCACATAACCTTTGCAGATGATTTATCAGTCAATCCCATGATTTTCTAATTAGTGAGTGCACACAAGAGGTATTCTATAGCTCTGCAATCATTTTTAATATTTTTATCCAAATCTATGGGAGTAGGATTGTCAGATGCCAAATCATAAGGTGTATATCCTTTCTCAGTGATCTCCCAAACATCCTTGCCAAGACATGTAAGATGAGTCTCCATTCATATTTTCCACATCCCATAGTTTGCTCCATCAAGCTTAAGAATTTCTCTTCTGAAAATAGTAGCCGGTGGATTTGAATTATTAGCCATCATAGGATCTACCTCAGGTGGTTAAGATTCTACAAAAGAGGACCAAATATCTAATACCAATTGTTAGAATAATTGGTGGAAAAATGAGAGGGGGGTGAGGGTGAATCAGTTGTCAACAAATTATATCAATCAAACCACTTTATAACCTTTAACAAGAGCACATAAACATTGAATACCAGATTAGCAGAAATAGATACCAGTAAGCAATAAAACTTAATTATGAAACAAAGAATCAACACAATGCAACCATACCACATAGCAACGGAAAAATCATGGTGGGAACCCTACCCACAATGAGATGATACTCCAAAAGAAATTATGTGATACAATAAGGGGCCTCCACATGCAAGAAGGCACACTTCCTAAAGTGTATTTCTCATTACAAGGGAGTCTCACTGACTATAGAGAGGTTATAACCACCTCAATATAATTGGACAACAATTTGAAAGAATGAACTGCCAATGATAGCATCTAGCATCTCTGATTACAGTATTGATTAAGCTCAATACTGAAGGCCTTTGACCTCTTACATAAACCCAATCCAACCACCTATGATTGACCAAATATCCTTCGCATATTATCTTTTCTTTATTCACACATTTCATTCCATGACCATGATCTACAATGAGATCTTACATCAATTTATACAAACCCTAAGGCCTAAACCAATTAGGTCAGCCACCTAAAAGATATTACAATAAGATCATTACATACATCCACATTACAATGATATACCATGTCGACTTTAGACCAAAACAACATCAATGAATCCATAAATCATCCCAGTAATGTATAGAGAACACTTAATAGCGCATTACATGATACCGGTCCATAACCTAGATAGATACAGAACCCAAATAGATCCACCATGCCAAAGCGATGTCTCCAATCAGTCAAGGCATGAACAAAGATAACCTTCTTCATCCTAAATTCCATCTAGAAGTTGCACCAACACCACTTATGAATCCTGTCAAAGATTCTCAGTAAAAGTTATGTCGGTAAAATCTTAAACCCTTACTAGTATAGGCTTACTAGAATGTATGATAACATATGATCATCAAGTCAATACCAATTGCCCAAAACATACTCCAAAAACATGCAACACATCAAACCAAACATATTCCATTGATCCAAATATGTCGGTATTATCCAACTGATAGTCCCTTCTTGCAGTAACACTATTTCTTCTACCGCTAATCAAAATATGTCTGTCGATAACCAATCATAACAGCTAGTGTTGACATCAATGACAAAACATCAATGCAACACATAATCAATTCCTTCATATTGCCAATAGTATACTCTTGGGTTTAGAGCATGCTTGCACATCTCTATCATGACCTTGGAGAGTATGTGTTTGGACATGGGTGCAGTCTAATGGCCTGCACACTACTACAGGTATGGATGTTTGAGCATATTACATGCACTAGGCCTGTTGTACTCCCTACAGACTTAGTTCCAGAGAAGCCTAGGGTATTTTGTTATCCACTTACCTATGAGTGGCAGTTCAGGGATCTACTACATTGGAGATTGAATCTAGATAGATTGACAATGGGTATGGTCATATGGATACCTTACTTCAGGATGTATATGTGGGCAAGGATACACAGGCAATTATTTTGCATGCAGAGAAACCATCTACTGGAGAAACAGTATAGTCACATAGTCATTCCCATTTACTTCGACCGAGTCCAACAATAGTTTGGTTTCAACCAATGTGTTCCTACTGATGTGCCTATCTCCATATGACACTCACACATGACTCCTAGGCTGAGAGCTATTTCTAGGCCCATGAGAAATAATATTGACATCACAAATTTAGATGGATTAGATTGAGATGTCATGATGGATTATAGAGATGATGTGGGTGCACACCGGTGGTACAACAAATGGTGGGGGAGGACATACCCTAGAGCCATGTTTCTAGCATACTATCTTAGAGGTAATCCCAAACCATGGAGACAAATAGGCGACAAGGAGGGACCTGATACATCTGAGGAGGGCACAGATGATGAGGCTAGTAGTGATAATCCTGATATAGGAGAGGGAGATCAGGATGGAGATAATGAGGAGGATGGAGAAGAGGAGGAGGAAGAGGAGGAAGAGGAGGAGTATGAGGAGGATGAGGGAGAGGAGGAGAAGTTTGAGGAGGATGATTCAGATGCAATTCCTCATCACTCTAGGGATGACACCATAGCACTAGAGCGATCGAGCCTCCCATCGCAGGTGGAGAAGGACCCCATAATGGGTTGTGATTATAGTCCCCATCGGCCCATACCTACTATGCAAAGACAATATGAGCACGGAGAGCCTAGTGGGTCCCAATATCAAGTAGTTCCTTTCCATAACCCCTACTGGCAAGAGGGAGATCCAGGTAAGGTGTTTTATGAATGTTTAATTTATGCATCTTATTTTCTTAGATTAATAAAATAGAATGTTATTTATGAAAACTTCTCTCTTTCTCTCTGCTGCTAGAGTCCAGGGTAGATGCTCCCTTATCCAGCATGCAGTAACAGACCTCATCACATGTGCACATGTCCCTGGTTCATTGCAAATAGCACATAGATCACATAGAATGAAAGGATGACATGAGGACCTAATCACCCACATTTGGATAGAGATGGAGGTTTGGGGAGATATAGAGAGATCCTTGTGAGAGAGATTACTGTAGGCAAAGCGGGACCTAGAAATGTCTTAGATAGAGGCAACCACATACTACGAGATTATGATAAAGAGGGATTACACGAGCTCCTCACCAAGTCACTCACGTTCCATATCACGATACACACCCATGGGCCCACCCCCACGACTAGATTAGGAGGGGAGATCTACTCACCATCCTCCAACTACTAGTCCTAGGGATAGGAGATGACTCTACTTTACTAGGAAACATTTTGTTGATGTATATATCACCCATGGATTATATGGTATTTATGCCCACATTATATCTTAAATATGTTATTTTAATACTTAAACAATGTATGGATTTCTTAGATTAAAAGTAACACATTTGGTGATGAACATGTATGTCTAATTTAATTTCCATGTGATTGATTTATCAATGCTTCATGATTAAATTGATAAATGTGTGATTTAATTAAATGCTACTTTGTTGATGTAGAGGAGAAATGTGTTAGGCTTAAGAACTATATGACTAATGTGATTTAATTAACTCTAAGTAAACACAACATGATATAATCCTACTTAACACATAAGAAATTGTATAACAAGCTAGCACATATAAATATTAAATCTATTACAATTTGCATGAATGAATCTAAGACAAACAATAAAGTAAAGAAACATGCTTGTCAAGAATTAAGTAATGTAGACTAAGCAATACAATGTCATTGAATACCACATACTTTAATGAAGATATGCTAACACGTTATCCAATTTTGAAGAAAGAAAAGGTATAAAGAGGGAGAAAAGAAATAAAAAGAGGTTAGGCATAGGATTGATGAAAGTGCATAGCATTTATAGGTTCCTTAAGAGTCATACCTTCCACATATGCTATCTTGTAAGCACCTGATCCATAGAATTCAATAAAAATGTATGGTACAAGTCAATTGGGGCTGAATTTTCCTTTCTCCTCAGATAAAGCATTCACGGTACACTGATTTTCATAAAGCACTAGATTGCCCATTGAAAAGGAACTTGAAATGACTTTATCATTATAGACCCATCATAAATTTTTATGATACGCTTGAATATGATCAAGAGTGTTTATAAGTCATTCACCGAGAATCTCAAGTTGTTGAAGTCTTTGTTCTCTATAGGAATTGACATCCACTATACCCCTAAGAGAAACTCTCAAAGAAGGAATTTCTAAATCCAAAGGCATAACAACATCAACACCATTAACAATATTATAATGGGTGCAACCCGTAGTAACACATACACTCGTCTGATAGGCCTAGAGAACATAGGTTAATTGAGCATGCCAATCCTTACCATGCTTGTTTACTGTCTTTCAAAGAATCTATTCAATTATCATATTAGAATATTTGGTTGACAATTTGATTGAGGATAGTAGGTGTAATGGTGGGGAAACAATGAATGATAAATGAAGAAGGAAACTACCATTTCCCTCAAAGAGAGATGAGAGTTTCGCTATTGATTACCATTCAAGCACTTTTCACCATTACATTAGAAAGAGGAGAGGATAATTAACTAGATTCAATCTCTCCACACAAAGATGGTAGATTGAATTCTGAATGAATGGATAATGCTAAGTTTTGATTAAGTAAAAACAATTTTTTGGAAGGAACCCGAATCTTTTACATATCAGGAAATAGATAAAGCATTAAAGCAGAAAAAAACTGCGCCTGATCACCCAAACAAAAAATAGTTCCCATCCAAACCAAAAAGGGAACTCAAAACACATAGATCTACATAAAGATAGCAAAAGGATAGCAAAAGGACAACACAAAGAAAAAGATAGAGACCGAGACAATTAAATATTTTTCATAATATCTACTACATAAACCACCATCTACTTCATGTTATCCACAGAGGTCTTCAAATCATCCAACTCTCATCCCTTGATATCACCCTGATTCTTGGTGTTGGCCCTAGTTCTCTTCTCATGACCTTTTTTCTCCATCTGGTCCTTGTCGCCCTCTTTGTCTTTAATGTTATCAAATCTGTTAATCATATTCATATTGTCCATAGAGGCTTTAAGAATCTAGAAATTTTGTTTAGCTATCCTCTTCATAGTTAACTCCATCTTGTCGACTCTATTGACTAGGTTATTCATGGTAGTTTCTAGCCAGTTTGCCTCTCTATTCCCTTCCATTTCCTTAACCTTCTTTTATGTTTCAAGAATTTTAACGACCATGGTTTCAATAGCTTCAACATTATTGATCGCCACTACTAATTCTTTAACAATTTCAGAAAGAGGCTTCTCACCTATCGTAGCATTTTTTATAACATTAATATCATTCTTCAGGTTGCTGATATCTTTCACAATTTTGCTGATAGTATCACAAAATCCCTTAATACTATTATTATACCCATGACATTCACTAGGATTTCCCCTTTTATTCTCTTAGCCCTCATTCTGCAATCCTTGAGTACTCATATCCTCACCACGACCCACATCTAAAATCTCATCCTCTTCCTTACCCTTCACATTGTCATTTTTTTCCTCCTCTGCATCCTCATCAGAAGCTATCAAAATTTTTTTTTAGCCTTGTTAGCTCCCCTGCTAGTATTCTTGTTCCTCTTGGTTTGTTTTCCCATTCCGTTTCCTTTCTTGCTTTTGATGAATTTTTCCTCAAAGCACTCATCCTCAGAGTCTAAGAGATCAAAATCAACCACAATCCTCTTATTCCTCGATTAGGATTCCCAAAGATACTGAGAGGGGGCGTGAATCAACATCTAAATAGTTAATGGATTTTCTACATTGATTAAATGAATTATCAACAAAATAGTGTACTGGTAAACTAGAAATAATGCAGTAAATAAGATCAGTAAACACAACATAGAAAGCACACCATAACACAATATTTTTTATGAGGAAACCCGGTGTGGGAAAAACCTCGGTGGGATTTGTGACCCACAATATTCGCTCACTGGCCAATAACTAAATATTACTTACAAATGTGGTTCCTATACATGCAGGAAGGCTCACTACATATAGCTCACTGCTCAAATACAAAAAGGGAAGTCTCACTGACTTACAAAAATGGATTATGTAAATCCAATATCATGTACTCTTAGGTTTAGCATCTGCTATGCCAAGTTTAGTACCGGTTTAAGCTCATACAACTTCCATAAACCTTATTCCAAAATCTACCTTAATATTCACATCTTCCTATTACATTCCATATATGCTTATATAAATTATTTACAAGATATCATACTTATATGAGTCCTATTACAATTTGCCTTGTTGGATTTACAAAAATATTTTATAATTAAATACAAAATATAGTAAACAAAATCCTATCAGCTGGGGTGCTTGTAAACATATTTGCCGCTGCCGCTGCCGGTGCTTGTGCTTGTGCCAGTGCCATAGGATTGTAAGGTTTCCATCAATGACAATACCTTCAATCACATACAATTTCTCATTGGAGTGTGCATTTGCCAACATCCTCCCCCTTTGGCATTGATGGTAACACTTATGAGAAAAAGCCAAAATTGTATCCAAAAGGTGTTGACCAAAAGTCTTACCAAAACTGTCAAAACTATGTTACCAAAATTGTGTGCTCCCCCTGAGCAGATGATCTCTTCTGTCTTACTCCTTTTTCTCATCCTCTACTACTCCCCCTTTGGCATCAATGACAAAGGCTATCATTCTTTGTCAATTGAGTGTAGTTCTTGTCTTGATCCATGTAACCGGTGGGTTACAATCTGATGAAGATTTGCTAAAGCAAAATTTAAGCTGTTGTAGAATCTCTCACTATCCTTTAGTGTTGCTTCAGTCCTCTGGATTGTACTAGTGAGTATGTGCATTTTCTCTTCCGGTGTCTGAAGTCCTAGAACAAGAGCCTCAGAAATCTCTTTTCTCAAAGAGATGAGGATATCTAGTTTAGGACCTAGTCCAGGCATTTCAGTTCCTTTGCTTTAAACTTTAATCTCTCCTTATCTTTTTCAATTTTTTCAATTTTCTCTTCATAGTCGGTAATTTCCTATTCTACTACTGATATTGAATCTAATGAACCTATTAAATTGTCAGCAATATTATTGATTTCCTTATGTGCTTTGCTGATCTCAGTATCTATGTCCTCTATCAAAATATTTGTCTTGCATGTATCTCTGTACAATTTCTTGAAGTCCAAAATTGTCTTGCCTAGTACCGGTAATAATGTATCTATATGTTCCTTATTCTTCTTTACTGTCTCTTCAAAGAAGTTTTCCTTCTCTTTATTTATTTTCTCTCTAAAAGTCTCTCCATTGATCTAATCAATTGTTAGTAGATTGCCAGTTATATATGATAACTCAATGATGAGCAGATAGTACCAAACCGGTACTAAGAGGGGGGGTGAATCAATACAGGCAAAAAACAACAGTCTAAAACCAGTTTGACAATAAACACTTCAAAAGACTAGCAGATAGAGATACCAGTTTGAAACAAAGTGCAACCGATAAAGATAAGAATGTCTGAGACAAGAATTAACTAGTTACTCACTTAGCCTTTCACCCAACTTGATAGTACACTATCATTTCATCCTTATGCATAAATAGGTGATCTATCATCAGATCATAATAATAGCTAGTTCAACATGTTTTATGGATAAGCATAAAACACAGAACCATCATATGCTTAACAAACAATAGCAAAGCATCACAAATTAAAAGCATCACACATGACACACATATTTTTCACGTGGAAACCCAACTGGGAAAAACCACGGTGGGGATGAATACCCACAAGCTATTTTTGAACTCTTTGAAAGTTCGCTCTGTTAGGAGCCTTGTCCGGTTAGAGACATTATAATAGGTTCTGCTAGGAACCGATACTATTAGAGATCACCCAGTTAAGGGATGGCTACAATACCCAAATTAAGGGTTAAACCCTATTAAAGGTTACCTTGTTAGAGGATCTCAGGAACTCAATAGCTAAAGGACTTCAAACTCAGTAGCTTAGAGTTACCCTATTAAAGGATTTTCAGCAAGCTGATTAAGGCTACTTTGTTAAGGGATTTTCTAACTGTTGAGGTGGTTAGAGATCAATAGGTATTACAATGATCTGGTAACAACACTCAATGCCAATGCAGATCCACTTAAGCTCCTCTTTTCCTTCTACACTTACACTCTGTAGGTATCACTTCTCTCCTTTTGGTCTGGCAAGAATCATGTATCCCTTCTCTTGGATCCTCACACACAACTTTTGCCAACAACCCTAGAAAGAGTCACAACATTGACCTTATAGAAAATAGTTAGGTCTGTAGCATAAACCCTAAACCCTAAACCTAATAGGTTAAGGAATTCAAATGGTTCAATCCTGACCATTGAGCATGTTGCATTAATCTCCACCATTCATTTTCCATTGTTTTCATGGCGGCTGATAACCCATCATACATTATCACCATTTTATAGTCTTCTCATATTGCCGAGGTAGATAGGCAAGATCTTCTTCATGCACGATCCTTCATGTACATAGGGCTTACATGGCAACATGATCTTGTTCTTTGTTTTCATGCTAACTCATCACATAAAGTCACCAGTTGAGCCGCACAGACTTGAAGAACTTGAACCAAAAACCCTAAAGTTGAGACTACAAACCAGTAGTCATTCAACCCTTCCATGTGTTGATTCCCATAACCATATGCCGGTTCACCTTTGAACAAGCACACCACTTCACTTTGGCATAAATGTCGATTCACAGTGTTATACCAATTCTCACATATGCCAGTTCACACCTCTACAACATATTGACATCAATGACAACATACAATGTCATTATGTCCTCATACCGGTTCACATAATGCCAACAATCTCCCCCTTTGGCATTGATGGCAATATACAAAGATATCTCTCTGCTTCACTTCTTCTCCACTTCACATCTTCTCCCCCTTTGACAACAATGCCAAAGTGGAGGCGCAAGCTTCCCTGTTCCATTATGCTGCTCCCCCTAAGGAGTAGCATCCTTCAACACATCAATCCAAAATAAATTTGACTATGCAATACTGGACTGATGTGGAGCATATGTTTTTAGTTCACCTCCTAAAGGGGCAGTACCCCTTGTAGACACCTCAAAATGGTCAACGCTTGCAAGGTCATACTTTAACATTTGTGCATTGCCTCATTTTAGGTTTTTGCATCGCATTAACATTTCTCCTATGATTCGTAGTTGGTCTTTATCATTTGTGAGCATTGAGTCATTCTTCTGCATTCTTCAATCATCTAGTTCTCAAATCAGGTCTTGTCGATAGCAATCTTCAGTCATGATTTTGGTCGATCTTTGTCCTTGTCAATCTTGTCATATTACGATCGATTCATCATCGATCCTTGTCCTTTTCAATCATGTCAATTTGGTCAATTTGTCATTGATTTTTGTCAATCAATCTTAATCAAATCATTTATCAACACTGGTCATTTATCAATTCAAAATCATGATCGAGTAAATTATCTTTCATCAAGACCTAATTCATCTTCTAGGGTTTCGTGATTTAGTCATTTAACCTTGCTTATCATTTTCTTCCTTTAGGATTAATAAATTATTTATTTATCCTAAGTCTTCTCATTACAATTAAATATTCATTTAATTGGCTAATTATTCCTCTTTGGTGAATTAATTAATAAATGACAAATTATTAATTAATTTACCTAATTTCCTATTTTCCATCAATTTCTAATTCCTAATTTTCATCAATTTTAATTTTTCTTGATTTCTAATTTCTTTTCCCTCCTATTTCATCTCCTAATTCCATGGGAATGACATTTCAATTTGTCATAATTTGTCATAATTGACAATCAATCAATTTTGACATAGAATGTGTCATATTTTGTCATAAATTATCCATCAACAAATTTTGCATAGAAAGTGCATAATTTGTCATAATTTGTCATATTGATTTGCAATTTCCATTTGAATTGGACCATGCTAATCTTGTCATCTATCCAATTCTTCTATAAATTGGATGATTTTCTTGAATCAATCCGGGATCCCTAATCAAACTATCGAATTTATGCTTCTAGTACTCTTGACCAATAACCAATATCCATCTTGCTTTCAATTGTATGTGTGCACTTGTAGGTGAGATCCACAAATCCATTTGAAGAGGAAAGAAGAACAATGGAGCCACATGAAGGAGCGTTCAAGTCATGTCTATGGTTTGCATAATCTTTTGTTTTTGAATGCTTTTATCTCATGTCTCTATTGAGTGTTGTTTAGGATTAGATCATTGCATGTTTGCTTTTGTGATTGAGCTAATGTCTAGTATTGCGTTTATCTTGTTTGTGATGATTTCCTATTTCCTAACCTACATTAATTGGTGAACCTGACGTGAATACTAACCTTCTAACCCCTTTACTGTGTTTTTGAGTGCTTTGAAGTTGATTTTGCAGGTCAAAAACCTAAAAACAGGGTCGTGCAGGGTATTCTGGAGATTTCTGCGCCTGTGTAAGACAACTTGCGCCTGTGTCAGACATTCTGCGCTTGTTTAGGGGACATTCTGTGCTTGTGTCAGACATTCTGCGCTTGTGTCATGACTTCTGCGCTTGTGTAAAGTCCAGAACAGAGGTAAAAAATGCAGCGTTTACTTGAAATTTGTTGTGTTTTTGCATTCTGTTTTCTGTGCTTTGGATTTTGGTACTAATTATCTGTGCAGAATCTTGGCATACGCATGGAAAAGACTAAAAATCAAACTACTAACATGTGTTATGCAGAATCGATGGTCAAAGACAACAAATCAAACCTCTAACTTGGGTTTTGCAGGTTGCCTTGGAGAAACAACCAAACTTTTGTGTTTGTGATTTTTAATTAGGCACTTAGTGATTTCTAAATAGGTTGGAATGAGCATGTTTGTGCTTTGATTGTTGAGTGTGACATTGGAGTAGGAGAGTATGCTCTCATTCTTCTTAGGGTGATCAGAAATCCAGATCTTCGATACTATGCTCGCGTCTTTGATTGTGTGTCTCCTTTAGAGGGCCTGCCTTCCCGACCACTTTGCTTTTGCAAGAAAGTGATAATCGTGAGAAGGGAATGACCCAAAGTGAGTATGGCTACAATTCCTTGGCATTCTAACTCACTATAAAAAAATAACCGATGAGCGAAAGCTTTGAAGGAAGTGTTACGTGGGAATTGCAGTTACTTGGGAAGTGATGACCCTTGAACTCTTTCTCATATCAACATCTAAGTAGGGCCTCATTGTTAGAAGGTTCAATTGTCTCAAAGAGGGGCAAAATGTAGACACCTAAAAATGGTCAACGCTTGCGTGGTCATACTTTAACATTTGCGCATTGCCTCATTTTAGGTTTTTGTTTTTGCACTTGTAGGTGAAATCCACAAATCCATTTGAAGAGGAAAGAAGAACAATGGAGCCGCATGAAGGAGCGTTCAAGTCATTTCTATGGTTTGCATAATCTTTTGTTTTTGAATGCTTTTATCTCATGTCTCTATTGAGTGTTGTTTAGGATTAGACACCTAAAAATGGTCAACGCTTGCGAGGTCATACTTTAACATTTGCGCATTGCCTCATTTTAGGTTTTTGTTTTTGCACTTGTAGGTGAGATCCACAAATCCATTTGAAGAGGAAAGAAGAACAATGGAGCTGCATGAAGGAGCGTTCAAGTCATGTCTATGGTTTGCATAATCTTTTGTTTTTGAATGCTTTTATCTCATGTCTCTATTGAGTGTTGTTTAGGATTAGACACCTAAAAAAGGTCAACGCTTGCGAGGTCATACTTTAACATTTGCGCATTGCCTCATTTTAGGTTTTTGCGTTGCATTAACATTTCTCCTATGATTCTCACTTGGTCTTTATCATTTGTGAGCATCGAGTCATTCTTCTGCATTCTTCAATCATCTAGTTCTCAAATTAGGTCTTGTCGATAGAAATCTTCAATCATGATTTTGGTCGATCTTTGTCCTTGTCAATCTTGTCATATTGTGATCGATTCATCATCGATCCTTGTCCTTTTGAATCATGTCAATTTGGTCAATTTGTCATTGATTTTTGTCAATCAATCTTAATCAAATCATTTATCAACACTGGTCATTTATCAATTCAAAATCATGATCGAGTCAATTATCTTTCATCAAGACCTAATTCATCTTCTAGGGTTTCATGATAAGGAGATGAGGATAATTTAGAGCATGAAGAAATGTGTCTTAAAACTGATCAAGATCAAGATCCTGAAACCTTATCATCCCATCCAATTGTTGACCAAAACTCCATCTTCCTAGACACTCATGACGATTCCCCTATTCTTGTCCATCCTATCCAGAGTCCTATTGACACACCATTCCCCGAGCAAGATCAAGATATCCCAGTTCATCCAATCCCAAATGATCCCCTTCCATTTCATGAACACAATGCCCTTTCAAATCCCATTGACATTCCACTCCCTAAACAAGATCAAGATATCCCTTCCATCCTTTTCGATGATCCCATTGAAAGTCAAGAGCAAAGCACCTTTAAAGAGGATTCCAATGATCTTCTTCCTTGTCAAGATCAAATCATTCCTTCAGATCCTCCACAAGATCCACTTGTCCCTCCATCTCCACGTCCTAATCCCGCATATCCACTCCAAGATCGCATTTCTTTTGACGATCCCATTATTTCTCCCATTCCATCTCTTGAAAAGCCTGTCATTGAACCATGTCCACTACACAATCCTAGTCCCCCTCATGATCCTGATACCCCTCATGATTCTAACATGTCAGTGCAAGATGTTCATGAACCCTTGACATGCATAATGGGTTCTTCCACTTTGGTGCAATCTGATCCACTTCAAGATCTCATTATTTCTCTCATATCATATCCACCTCAAAATTGGCTCGCATCTTCTTGCCAAAGACAAGAGTATCTTATAAGTCAAGATATCCATAAAGGCAAAGGAGTAGATCTCCATAAGAAAGAATCCCTCCATATCAAAGAATATACTAATGGTCATGGCTATAGATCTCACACTCAAGGTGTTGGTATCCCTTCAAAGTCAAAATCCAAATGTCCACCTTCCCCATCATCGCTTCCATCCATCTTTAGGTCCTTATATCCCTTCGTCCTCTATGCAAGGTCAGCAAAGGCACACATCTTGGAGAACTTTCCATCATTCCCATAGGCCTCCATATCATTCCCATCCACACCGACATTCATTCCCTCTTCCAAGCAATTTGGATGCCAAGTATAAAAGTCATAAGTCTAGCGATCCACATGTATTCAAAGATCAACATGTCCAATATAATCGACATGTCAAAACAAAGAACAAATTGATCTATAAAGAAAAAGAAAAATCCAAAAGGCCACAAAGGCCCACTGAGCAAAATAAAGCAAAGTCAAAATATATATGGGTTCCTAAATCCCTTGTGCAAGCAATGCACTCCAAGGAACCACAAAAGCATGAAAATTCAAAAACCATGTGGATCCCCAAGAAGCTCCTTGAAGCACAAAAAGAACAACCTAGATTGGCATCTAAAATTGTTGTTCCTCCATCCAAACCTTCCAAGTCTATTCCTCCATCACCTCCTTCATCCATTTTGGGCCCTTATGTCCCAAAATCCATAGTCGTTCCTTCATCAAAATCTCCATATCCAAAACCCACTCTTCCTCCATCAGTCCATCACCCCTCAAGGTGTGTGCCAATGTCAATCTTGCCAACATTTCCATCCATTGAATCCCAATTCTTCCAATACCCTATTCATTATCCAATGCATATTTTCCATCCTTCGATCCCTTTGATCCAAACCTTTGCATAAATCCTTGCCTTAGTTTCATCTCATTTTCCATGTCCTTATCCTACCAACATCTTTGAGCATACTTTTAAAGGTCATGGTCCATTTTTTTTTCAAGGCTACTATCCAACAAAAAAGATGCTTGATTCCTTCTTCCATCCCCTATTATGTGTCCATCTTCTTTTGCAAAAGTCAAAAAAATTCAAAAAAAGTGAAAAAAAAGAAAAAGACAAAAGAAAAAAATAAAGAAAAATAATTCGTCCACTGGTGAAAACCTGGCAAACAGGAGCCTTGGGCAAGTACCATGATGAAAACAAGGCAAATAGGCATCATGCGTAATCTATGAACTTCTTTCACACCACACTTGGGGGCAGGTTTACTCCTTCATATCCTATTGCCCTTCATTATCCTATCATATCATGTCATTACCCTTCATATCCTATTGTCTCTCTTGTCCATTTTTTCTTTCCACCTTTGATCTTGACAAGGCTGAGAATCATCATGAGCATCATGCATCTTGTTTGCAGCTTTTAGTCTATCATAGCTTTTGGTCATTTATCCATTTGCTTATTATACCCTTTCATCCATATTCCCTATCTTATTGCAACCTTTAGTCCATGTCCCTTATCCATTCTTGGTCTTGCTTATCCTATCCATACACTCTTTTTCTATCTCTTGATCTTGATCTAACATAAGGACACAAAATTTAAACATAGTTTCAAAAACCTCTTGACATGTCCCTCATGCCATGTCACTGCTTTACATTGTCATATCCAGTCTCTTGTCCCATCACGCAATAGCCCTTGAAAATTGCATCCATATTGTCTCCATGATAAAAGGCCTTCGTCTCCCCTCTATCCACCAACATTTTAGAAAGCCTGTTTATCCATTTGTCATATTCCTTGCCTTGCTAGACACTAGGGGCAAAATTTGAAAAAATCCTAAAAATTGAAAAATGTCTTGATAAAATTCATAAAAATTGAAAAATGTCCTAAAAAAAATCCCTAAAAAGTCAAATAAAGTCCTGAAAAAAAACAATTTTTTTTTGTAAAACTCCAAAAACAAAAACAAACATTTTGCAATAAATATCCCCTTTGTGCATAGATAGCTCACTGAGTATACATCCAATGACTCGCAATCAAACGCTGTGCTTTAATGAAATCACGCATTAACGGATGAACTTTTTCAATCAAACCAAACATTCAAACTGATCACAATTGTCATCTCAATCGAATATCAGTATCAAAATCATTTGTCCTTGTTCCTATTATCATGGGTCTTATACAGGGTGTGGTATACTCGAAACCAGACTGTGTCCTATCTTAGACGAGGTGCCACATGTCCTGAAACCAGACAGCATGATCATCCTATCAGCACTTTCAACTTTTGACAATGAGGATGAAGATGTTTGTTTGATTTGCTTGAATTTTTGTGTCTTATCTTTTTATTGATTTATCTTCGATCATGTTCCTATGTTGCTCAATGATGTCACTGAGTGATTTAGAGTGACCGAGATGCTTCATGGTTTTTTTTCTTTTTTTGATTGTGATTGCTATTTGTCTATGATGTGTGTGTCTTTTGCAAAAAGGGTTGCATTTCAGCTCTGGCCTTCAATGCCATGATGCTACGCATCCACTTTGCTACATTAAATAAAGGTTCTCACCTACAAAGTGCATTACTGAAAGCAAGTTTTTCTTCATCTCTAACTGTCCTCTGTCTAATTTCTTCTTACTAACATTTCTTCCATCAGTCTTGTCAGTCCATTTGCTCCTATCATTTTTATCGATCAATTGGCCTCTTTTCTGCATGTTTCCGGCCAATTCCTCGAGGGGGCATGCATATGTCATTGTCAGTTGTCTGGGGCATTTTCATTATTGTTCTTTGAAACAATGCTTAAAATCGCATTGTCTCAAAGAGGGGCAAAATGTAGACACCTAAAAATGGTCAACGCTTGCGAGGTCATACTTTAACATTTGTGCATTGCCTCATTTTAGGTTTTTGCGTCGCATTAACATTTCTCCTATGATTCACACTTGGTCTTTATCATTTGTGAGCATCGAGTCATTCTTCTGCATTCTTCAATCATCTAGTTCTCAAATTAGGTCTTGTCGATAGCAATCTTCAGTCATGATTTTGGTCGATCTTTGTCCTTGTCAATCTTGTCATATTGCGATCGATTTGTCATCGATCCTTGTCCTTTTCAATCATGTCAATTTGGTCAATTTGTCATTGATTTTTGTCAATCAATCTTAATCAAATCATTTATCAACACTGGTCATTTATCAATTCAAAATCATGATCGAGTCAATTATCTTTCATCAAGACCTAATTCATCTTCTAGGGTTTCGTGATTTAGTCATTTAACCTTGCTTATCATTTTCTTCCTTTAGGATTAATAAATTATTTATTTATCCTAAGTCTTCTCATTACAATTAAATATTCATTTAATTGGCTAGTTATTCCTCTTTGGTGAATTAATTAATAAATGACAAATTATTAATTAATTTACCTAATTTCCTATTTTCCATCAATTTCTAATTCCTAAGTTTCATCAATTTTAATTTTCTTAATTTCTAATTTCTTTTCCCTCCTATTTCATCTCCTAATTCCATGGGAATGACATTTCAATTTGTCATAATTTGTCATAATTGACAATCAATCAATTTTGACATAGAATGTGTCATATTTTGTCATAAATTATCAATCAACAAATTTTGCATAGAAAGCGCATAATTTGTCATAATTTGTCATATTGATTTGCAATTTCCATTTGAATTGGATCATGCTAATCTTTTCATCTATCCAGTTCTTCTATAAATTGGATGATTTTCTTGAATCAATCCAGGATCCCTAATCAAACTATCGAATTTATGCTTCTAGTACTCTTGATCAATAACCAATATCCATCTTGCTTTCAATTGTATGTGTGCACTTGTAGGTGAGATCCACAAATCCATTTGAAGAGGAAAGAAGAACAATGGAGCCGCATGAAGGAGCGTTCAAGTCATGTCTATGGTTTGCATAATCTTTTGTTTTTGAATGCTTTTATCTCATGTCTCTATTGAGTGTTGTTTAGGATTAGATCATTGCATGTTTTCTTTTGTGACTAAGCTAATGTCTAGTATTACGTTTATCTTGTTTGTGATGATTTCCTATTTCCTAACCTACACCCCTAATTCACCTTTTAAGTGTGTAAATGTAGTCTTTGGGAGAGGTTTGGTGAATATGTTAGCTAGCTGCTCCTTACTGGACACATGCTCTAGTGCAATGTCTTTGTTCTAAACCTTTTCCCTCAAGAAATGATACTTAAGCTCAAAGTTCTTGGTTCTAGAATGTAAAACAGGATTCTTGGAGATATTTATTACACTAATATTGTCACAAAATATACTTACCAGTTCAGATACAAGGACTTTGAAGCCATTCAATACATGCTTCATCCAAATTGTCTGAGTGCAATTCATGAAAGCCGCAACATACTCTACTTCCGCTATAGACTGAGAGATACAACTCTACTTTTTACTCATCCAAGAGACGAGTCTACCACCAAGGAAGAATACACCATCAGTGGTGCTCTTCCCATCATCTACATTACCAACCCAATCAGCATCTGTGAACACTTTCAAGTTGAAATCCTTTCTATATGGATACCACAATCCATAGTCAATAGTTCCCTTTAGATACCTAGGAATCCGCTTGACTGCAACCAAGTGGGATTCTCTTGGACTTTTCTAGAACCTTGCAGTAATGCCAACTACATGTGCAATATCTGGTCTGCTATGCACTACATAATGCAATTTACCAATCATTGATTGATATTCCTTCTCATCAACCAATGCTAAGTCATCCTCTTTGGATAGTTTACAACTAGTCACCATCGGTGTACCAACTGGTTTGCTGTTTTCTATGCCAAAAGTCTTCAACACCTCTTTGACATACTTGGACTGAGTGATAAAGATTCCATCTCTCATCTATTGGATCTGCAGTCCAATGAAGAACTTAATCTCCCCTATGAGTGACATCTCAAACTCTTTCTTCATCTCATCTTCAAACTCATGACTCATCTTGTCATCTCTACCAAAGATAATGTCATCAACAAATACCACACAGATTAGGATCTGATCTCCTTCAGACTTCAAGTAGATATTGCTATCTTCACTTGTTCTCTCAAATCCAATCTTCACAAGATGGGAATGCAGGTGTTCATACCATACTCTAGATGCCTGTTTTAGACCATATAAGGCTATATGTAGCCTACACAACATGTCACTATCTTCAGATAGAGTAAACCCATCTGGTTGCTCTATATACACTTCTTCTTCAAGTAACCATTTAGGAATGCAGAATTTACATCCATTTGATATACTTTGAAGCCTTTAAAAGCTGCATATGCTAGAAGCATACAAACTCCTTCTAGTCTGGCTACAAGGGCAAAGGTTTCACCATAGTCTTCTCCTTCTTCTTGAGCATATCCTTTGCACACCAGTCTGGCTTTGTTTCTAATCACTGTGCCATCCTCATTCAGCTTATTTCTGAAGACCCATTTGTTACCAATGACATTTTTGTGCTCTGGTTTGGGTACCAAGGACCATGTACCATTTTTCTCTATCTAGTCAAGTTCCTCTTCCATTGCCTTAATCCAGTCTTCATCCTTGTGTGCCTCTTTGAATGTTTTATTCTTGAGTTCTGAGATCATGCATGAGTTTTCTCTAACTTTTCTTCTTGTAAGGATTCCTGCATCCTTATCTGCTGTGATCTGCTTAGGATCATGATTCAGCTTGACATACCGAGGAATGATCTTGATAGATTCCTGTTATTTTTCTTCTTCATCCTCATCTCCATTAGTATCAGCGTCCACATCTGCCGGTGTAGGAACACTATTACTTGTATTTGGTTGACTGACAACCAGTTCCCAGAAAGTTGCAACCGGTTCACTTTCTGCTTGCTGAATACCAGTTTCCTCAGTTTTCTCGGAGGTTTCATCAATTCTTACATTGATGCTTTCCACAATTCTCTAAGTCATGTTGTTGAAATACTTCAGAGCTTTTCTCTTGGTGGAATATCCTAGGAATATTCCCTCATCACATTTTGCATCAAATTGTGTAGACTGCAGTGCTCACTGCTTCTCTCCAAAAGGTGTGAGCTACCTTTCCTTGAATCAACATGGTTCTTGCTATTTCAACCACAGTCTAGTTATTCCTCTCTACTAGCCCATTCTGTTGTGGAGTTTGGGGGCTAGACAATTGCCTCTTGATGCCATGTTCTTCATAGTACTTGTTGAATTCACTGGAAGTGAATTCCCCTCCTTGATCAGTTCTTAGGCACTTAATCCTTTTACCACTTTCCTTCTCCACTAATGCTCTGAAAGCTTTAAACTTTAAAAAGGCTTCAGACTTGTCTTTCAAGAATGTGACCCACATCATTCTTGAGCAGTCATCAGTGAGAATCATGAAGTGCCTATCATCCTGCACACTTCTAGTTTTCATAGGACCACACAAATCAGTATGCACAAGATCAAGCAAGTTGTCAGTAGTGAAAGATTTACCTTTAAAGGTTGAGGAAGACATTTTCCCCAATTGACACTCTCTACACAAGGTATTATCCAATTTTCTTAATACCAGCAACCCTCTAACTGCCTTGATCTTACTAGCCTTTACAATGTTATCAAAGTTTACATGGCAGAGTCTCCTATGCCATATCCAGCTATCATCAAATTTAGCCATAAGACATGTACTTATATTTGCATTCAGATGAAATAGGTTACCTTTGGCCTGCATGCCAGTGGCCACCAATTCACCATCTTTTCCTTTGATTCTGCAAACTCCATTCTTGAATTCCAGAGTAAGGCCAATGTCGTTTAGCTGGGCAACACTCAGAAGGTTGTGTCTCAGAGCATCAACCCAATACACATTGTCAACACTACTCTCTCCATTCAGAGAGATGGACCCTCTGCCTTTGACCATGCATGGTGCATCATTGCCGAAGCAAACCACACCACCATCATACTCTTTCAAAGATAGAAACTTGCTCCAATCACTAGTCATATGGTGAGAGCAGCCACTATCAATGATCCGCTCATTGGAATTATCAAACTGGGAGACAAAAGCCTTCTTTTCTGACACATCTTCTTTGACAGCAACAAACAAAATATCCTCATTTTCTTCATCCTCTGACTCTTCATCTGTGACACCTTCATCAACTGCCACAAAACGGTTTCTCTAGTTTCCTCCTTTGAATTTATTGAACCTTTCTAGTTTATCCTTGTTTTCGCCTTTAGGACAGTTTACAACAGTATGTCCAATTCGGTTACATGAAAAGCATTTCAAAGGAAGCTTACCTTTGTATTTGCTGGTTCCTTTAGGAAGTTTCTTGGCAAGGAAAGCTTCAAATTCCATCAAAATCTCCTCATCATCCATTTCTCTACTCTGTCTTGGTTCACCACTAGTGCTAGCTTCTTTTCCTTTTCTGGATGGTATAGCAGAGACTTTAAAAGTTGATTCAGTCTTTTGAACACTGCCATCAAAACTATTTAGCTCATAGGCTATCAACTTTTCTATGATGGAGTTTAAGGATACCTTAGTCTTGTCTATTGATCTCAGCTCTTGAATAGAAGCAACTCTTATTGCATAGACCAGGAATAAGGTGATAGTTCTGATACTTAAAGATAAGTATAGATGCCAAGCTAATAAGATGAGAGTGGGGGTGAATCATACAAACTTAATTTTCCATAAAAGCATCAGATTCAACCTCGGTAACATATACTTCAATAATATAACCAAAACTACTAAACATGCAAACTCAAAAGCATATAAACATCATAACACTAATAACACCATATTTAACGTGGAAACCCAAATAGAGAAAAACCACTGTGGGATTTCAGACCCACTAAGAAATATACTCTTCTAGAGTATGCTCGGTTAAAAGTAAATCCTGTTAAAGATTATAAACACATTGCTAGATGTGACCTGGTTAAGGGATTTCCCTCAGATTTGTTAGGATCCTCACCTTGTTAGAAGTGACCTTGTTAAAGGATTTCAAACACTCAATCAGAATGTCACCTTGCTAGAGGGTTTTACAAATAAGACTGTTAAGTCCACTCCGTTAAGAGATTTTCTGTCACTTCACAAAATAATAGTAATAAAAATCTATCTGCAACTTCACATCTAAAATGCTAAAGTAGATTCTTATTTGCTCAATACAATATAGACATAGAACTAATCTTGTCCATCTGTTGGGCTTTATACTCTATTATTCAAAACATGTCTGCAAGCTTCTGTGCTCGGTAATCACTATGTAGCATCCCTATGTATACACTTGCCTGCATGCATTGTTTATCAACAGTTCCCTATTTATAAACAATTCACCAACCACTTAATCTCCTTGATCACATTTCTCATGATCAATCTTAGCCATCAGATCTTCAAACTTTGTCCAGGTTCAATGTATCCTTTGATCTGAAAATGTTTTACCCTGCCTTGGAACTTGCATACATTTCTTGGAACTTGTGCTAGGGTATTGCAGTTCAATCTAAGTTGTAGATCTTCCTGCCAATTTCCCTTTGCCATAGATTATTTAACAAACTTCACTACGTAGTCTGCCTTCATTAACCGATAGCGATAACCTTAGGGTTTACCGACTAGGTTCTTTGCTCGGTAACATAGTATAGTATTAACCTTTCAATCAATAACATATGATCATCATGATCTCATCATTGTCTAACTCGGTAGTAGTTGCCCATTCAATAACTTATTTCTCCCCTTCTCCATCATATTCTTTCTATGTCTTTTACCGACATCTTTATACTCATCAAATCATACTTCTCAAGATATGGAAACATCATACTGAATTAGAAAATCAATTTCTTGACATCAATAACAAAATAATAATATTAAGATAGTAAACATCCTTAATTATTTTTATC
This sequence comes from Cryptomeria japonica, assembly GCF_030272615.1. Taxonomy (NCBI): domain Eukaryota; kingdom Viridiplantae; phylum Streptophyta; class Pinopsida; order Cupressales; family Cupressaceae; genus Cryptomeria; species Cryptomeria japonica. The sequence continues at coordinate 776,329,669 of NC_081409.1, read as the reverse complement.
CATAATCATCAACAACCTTCTCAATATCCTTATTGAAATGCCAACAATCTTCCCCTTTGGCATTGATGGCAAAACCAATTGATTTGACCTAATTGATTCAGATTGCTCTGAGATTCTGAAATGCTGAAATGCTCTTCCCCTGTCATTAGAATTCTCCCCCATACATTAGTCTACTCCTCTTCTCTTCTTCTCTTCTATCTTCTCCCCCTTTGACAACAATGCCAAAAAGTAAAGAACTAAAGCATAATTTCTTCCTATATGAAGTAATTTCCTGCTGTTATGTGTCAACTTAGTCTCAGTCAGAGCACTTATGTCTTCAATTCTTGTTCCCTATATTGTTTCCTACACACCTTTAGAAAACATCCTAAAGTGTGTAAATCAGCATCAACTCCTAAAAAGATATTCTGTAGAGTCATCGAATTGATGCTTTCACTGAACTCGCTTAGTGAGTAGAAGATAGGGGTAGGACCCCTAACTTACTTTTGAGATACTCAAAAGTGTCCCTTGGCAGTGGCTTGGTGAAGATATCTACTATTTATTCCTTTGTGCTAACATACTCCAACACCACTTTCTTCTCTTGAGCTTCTTCTCTAAGATAATGATATTTGATAGAGATGTGCTTTGTCTTAGAGTGCATAACAAGATTCTTTGAAATGTTAATGGCACTAGTATTGCCACAGAATATAGTTACTGGCTTGGTAACTTTCTCATTTATACTTTCCAACAGTTGTTTGATCCATGCTATGTTGGTACAGTTCAATGCTGCAGCAACATATTTAGCTTCTGTTGTTGACTGTGAAACACATCCTTGTTTCTTGCTAAGCCAACTCACTAGTCTTTCTCCTAAAAAGAAAGCTCCTCCACTTGTGCTTTTTCAGTCATCAATGTTGCTTGCCCAATCAGCATCAATAAAAACTTTTAAATCAAAATCATTTCTTTTCTAATATACTAAGCCATAATTTTCAATGTCTTTCAAGTATCTAAAAATTCTCTTGATTTCTATCATGTGTGTTTCCTTAGGATCTATAGAGAATCTTGCAACTATACCTACTACATGTGCTATGTCTGGCTTGTTGTGAACAACATATTGCAACTTTCCAATCATGGATCAGTAAAGTGTCTCATCAATAGATGCAGATTCATCATTCTTGGATAATTTATAGTTGGTAGTCATAGGAGTACTTACTCATTTTAAATCCTCCATTTCAAATTTCTTCAAGATTTCCTTTATGTAGTTGGATTGAGTAATGAAAATCTCATCTTTCATTTGCAGTATTTGTAAACATATAAAATACTTTATCTCACCAGTTAATGACATCTCAAATTCTTTTCTCATTTCATTTCCAAAGTTCTTACATAGAGAGTCATTTCCACAAAATATAATATCATCAACAAATATGGTTGAGATCAGTATTCCATTTTCATCATTCTTCATGTAAATATTGTTGTTTTCACTTGTTCTTATAAAACCAATCTTGATTAAATAAGAGTGCAATCTTTCATACCATGCTCTAGGTGCTTGTTTCAGACCATTTAAAGCTTTGTTCAATTTACATACCTGATCTTTATTATTGTCTTCAGCAAATCCTTTAGGTTGTTCAATAAAAACTTCTTCTTCTAATATACCATTCAAAAATGCAGATTTGACATCCATTTGATATACCTTGAAATTCTTGTAAGTAGCATATGACAACAATGTTCTTACTCCTTCAAGTCTTGCTATAGGTGCAAAAGTATCACCATAATCAATTCCTTCTTCTTGGGCATAGCCTTTGCAAACTAGTCTTGCTTTATTTCGAATGACCTCTCCTTTTTCATTCAGCTTGTTTCTGAAAATCCATTTTGTACTGATTACATTTTGTCCTTCAGTCTTGGGACTAGTGTCCATGTGTCATTCTTCTTGATTTGATCAATCTCTTCTATCATAGCATTTATCCAATCTTCACTATTAAATGCCTCTTTCACTATTCTCGGTTCAAATTCAGATATCAGACATGTGTTTTGTCTCAGTTTGTTCTTTGTCATCACCAGATCATCCTTGTCTCCTATAATCTGACTTGGTGCATGATGTCTTCTGACATATTTGGCTAATATAGGCTCGGTAGGCTCTGTATGTTCTTCTTCATCACTCGATAACTGGATATTCTCTTCATTTCCTTCTGCAGTTTTCTCGATAGGACTTATCTGTTGAACATAGACAAATTCATCATAATCTTCTGGTTCCTTGGAATTTCCTTCACCATTTCTTTATGCAAATTCATCAATTTTCACATTTGCACTTTCTACTATTTTGTTAGATGATTTGATCAGACATTTAAATGCTTTACTTCTAGAATAATAACCAAGAAATGTTCCTTCTTCACTTTTCTGATCAAACTTGCCATTTCTATGATCCTTGTGTACATAGCATCTACTTCCAAAGATTTTAAAATAACTTACATTAGGTTTTTTGTCATACCAGATTTCATAAGGTGTCTTCAAAGTACCTTTCTTTAGTTGTACTTGGTTCAAGGTGTAAACTGTAGTGCTTATTGCTTCTCTCCAAAATGTTTGTGGCACTTTCTTTCCAATCATCAGGGTTCTGGCACAATCCATAATACATATGTTTCTTCTCTCAACAATTCCATTTTGCTATGGAGTTCTCGCTGCAGAGACATGTCTTTTTATACCATGATCATTGTAGAATAAGTTGAACTCATTAGATGTAACTCTCCTCCTCTATCTGATCTAAGACATTTCAATTCTCTACCTGTTTCATTTTCAACTCTTGTCTTGTACCATTTAAACATTTGAAAAGCTTCTGATTTTTCTCTTAAAAACATTATTGACATCATCCTTGAGTAATCATCCACAAATAATATGAAATATTTATCACCATAATAACTTTGAACTTTCATAGGACCATAAAGATCAGTATGCACAAGATCTAAAACTCCCTTAGAAGTCTAGGACTTACTTGTAAAGCTTGATTTTGTCATTTTACCCATCTGGCATCCTCGGCACATAGCATTATCAAGTTTTTCAAGACTCGGTAGACCTCTTCCTTGGTGCTTCTTTCTTATTTTGATTAGATTATCAAAATCTACATGACAAAACCTTTTATGCCATAATTAGGTATCATCTATCTTTGCATACAGACATTTATTATGAGTTGACTCAAGGTGAAATGTGTTACCTTTTGTTTGTGTCCCAGTAGCAGCTAACTTTCTATGCTTGTCATGAACTTTGACAATTCTTTTCTGAAATTCTATTCGGTATCCTGTATTGTTTAGCTATGCTACACTCAACAAATTGTATTTCAAACCTTCAACCCAATAAACATCATTGCATCTTGCATTGTCAAGAAGTGTTATGGATCCTTTACCTCTTACCAGACATGGTGCATCATTACCAAATCTTACATAGCCTTCATCATAGTCTTCTAACATAACAAACTTGTGTTTATCACCTATCATGTAATGTGAGCATCCACTATCTATGATCCAAGAATCATTAGTATTTATGTGAGATATAATGGCTTTTTCTTCGTACCTTTCTTCATCTGATCCATCTTTGGTGGCCACATAAACTACTTCCTCTATATTAGTTTCATCTGATTTATTATCATTGGATTCCTCATCGGCTATTAAGCATGACTTTCTATCTCTTCTTCTGAAGTCTCGGTGTCCTCTGTAATGATTATCTTTCTGTCTATCATCTCGGTAATCTCTCTTTTCGGTAAAATCTTTGTTAGGACAGTTAGAAGCCATATGTCCTATCTTATCACAATTGAAACATTTCAAAGGTAGTTTTCCTTTATACTTACCTTTGCCTCTCGATAACCTTCTGGCTAATAGTGCTTCAAACTCTTCTTGCTTTTTGATTTCCTCATACAATTTGTGTACTTCTTCCATGTTCTTGTGAAATCTTTCACTTGCTCCACTGTGATCCCCTTTAGTGTACTTACTCAATCTATCATTGTAATCATCAGATTCACCAATATGAAAAGAACTAAATGCAGATTCAACTTTATTTACCAATGACCCACTATTATCAAAGTTACTTAACTCAAATGCATGTAGCTTACCAATAGTAGCATCTAAAGAAACTGGCATATTGGGTACAAACCTCAATTCATTGATTGCAAAGACTCAGATTGCATAGGTCGGTAGAAGGGTTCTTAACAACTTACTTGTTATATCCTTTTCTTCAATAGTTCCACCTGCTCCTTTGATTTGATTGACAATCTCCTTTAGTCCTGTATTGTACTAGGTTATGTTATCACCTTCATTCATCCTCATAGATTCAAGTTGTCCTCTTAGACTATCCACTTTTTCTCTTTGAACATCTTCATCTCCTCCATACACAGATATGAGCTTGTCCCACATTGCCTTTGCATCATTGCAGCCTTCTAGATCATTAAACTCTGATTTAGTCAATGCATATGTTATTTCAATCATTTCTTGGATATGTTTTTACTTTGCCTTTATCTCTTCCATTGTCAATGGATAGGTGCTCGGTGTGATGAAATCATTCTCCAGATAATATACAGCATATTCTCCAACTCCTGATAGGTGCAACTTCATCCTTTTCTGCCATGTAGAAAAACTTGACTTGTTCAGCTTCAGTGCATCCCTCTTATACATCTTTGGATCTTTTACTCAAGTACCTTTAAACTTTTTCTTCTAGAGTCCAAGGCTCTGATACCAATTGATAGTTCTGATACTTAAAGATAAGTGCATATGCCAAGCTAATAAGATGAGAGGGGGGGGTGAATCATACAGACTTAATTTTACATAAAAACATTAGATTCAACCTCAGTAACATATACTTCAGTAATATAACCAAAACTACTAAACATGCAAACTCAAAAGCAAATAAACATCATAACACTCATAACACCAGATTTAACATGGAAACCCAAATAGGGAAAAACCACTGTGGGATTTTAGACCCACTAAGAAATATACTCTACTAGAGTATGCTCGGTTAAAAGCAAATCCTGTTAAAGATTACAAACACATTGCTAGATGTGACCCGGTTTAGGGATTTCCCTCAGATCTGTTAGGATCTTCACCTTGTTAGAAGTGACCTTGTTAAAGGATTTCGAACTCTCAATCAGAATGTCACCTTGCTAGAGGGTTTTACAAATAAGGCTATTAAGTCCACTCGGTTAAGAGATTTTCTGTCACTTCACAAAATAACAGTAATAAAAATCTATCTGCAATTTCACATCTAAAATGCTAAAGCAGATTCTTATTTGCTCAATACAATATAGACATAGAACTAATCTTGTCCATCTGCTAGGCTCTATACTATGTTATTCAAAACAGGTCTTCAAGCTTCTATGCTTGATAATCACTATGTAGCATCCCTATGCATACACTTGCCCACATGCATTGTTTATCAATAGTTCCCTATTTATAAACAATTCACCAACTTCTTAATCTCCTTGATCACATTTCCCATGATCAATCATAGCCATCAGATCTTCAAACTTTGTCTAGGTTCAATGTATCCTTCGATCTGAAAATGTTCTACCCTACCTTGGAACTTGCATACATTTCTTGGAACTTGTGCTAGGGTATTGGGGTTCAATCTAAGCTGTAGATCTTCCTGTCGATTTTCTTTTGCCATAGATTCTTTAACAAAATTCATTCATGGCATACCAATTATTTAATCATAGCCAGCTCATCAGCTTCCTTCATTAAATAATGCATGTAATCATTTAATGTATTCTGTTATTACTCGGTTGCAACTTGGTAAATTATAAATTTCACTCGGTAGACTCTCCGCCTTCATTAACCGATAGCGATAACCTTAGGGTTTATCGACTAGGTTCCTTAGGGTTTACCGACTAGGTTCTTTGCTTAGTAACATAGTATAGTATTAACCTTTCAATCAATAACATATGTAGGATATCAAAAGAATCTAATCATCATGATCTCATCATTGTCTAACTCGATAATAGTTGCCTATTCAATAACTTATTTCTCCCCTTATCCATCATATTCTTTCTATGTCTTTTACCGACATCTTTATACTTAGACAATGTGTCTAATTGGCTTAAAGAATTTTTGTTTTCTATGTTTTCCTTTTCATCATTGTTAAAAGTATCATACAACTTGCTAATGTTTGATAAGTTACCATTTTCAGTTATCTCATTTGAAAGGTTGTCAAGTGGAGGAACAACTTGTTTTTATTTCCTTTTCTTTGGTGTTAACTTCTTTGTTGGAGGTCTAGCTGCCTGTTGTTTTTGTCTTGTTCTCTTGGGTGTAGGAGAGGGTACTGGTGAGGGTTTTCTTTTTCTTTCTACCCTTTTGAATTCTGCCAGTATTTCACTATCAGAGGAGGTAGCAACTGGTAGAAGATGTGTTTTCGGTTGTAATCCTTCCAAGTCGCTCTCCTTCATACCAGTTTTATTCAATATGTCTTCCTTGATTGCTTTTGCCTGCATTGTTACTTTTCTAATTATTTGTTCAATTTTCTTTATTCTTTTATGTGACTGAATGTTTCTTTAAATTGTTTCCGCATTTCCAAATACTTTCTCTATTGGTTCTTTAGGGGCTTCTAGAAGGGCTTTTGCATAAGTTTCTATTATGTTCTCACTAGCCTCATATCCCATCTTTGTAACCCAAACTACCCTCGGAACCACTGCTTCCATCCAAATTTCATCTTTCTTTATCACAAAGCATATCTCCTTTTGATATTTGTCAACTATAGATTGAGATAGCCTTATCCTAGTTTTCATCCTAGCTTTTAATGCCTAAAAGTGTTCATTTATGTTCTTTTATCTGTCATCTCCCATATTGTTTAGCATGTCTAGAAGTTTTTTTTCCTACCGGTATGTCAAAACCAAAATCCTTTCTACCAATATCAGGTACTTCCTTGGTAATATATAACATCAAACATACAAGTAGGTTGCCAAATATGAATGTACCCTTCTTATCACCTTTGATCTTCCTCATATTATCTATCAGTTCATCCTTCAACCATTCGCATATGTCAATCTTTGCATTGTTGTTTACCATGTCATAGGCACTTTTGATACATAAGCTAGAAACATATATTAATTTGTTGGCATGTGTAGCCTATAGGAGTTGAGAAAATACAACACCACAGGAGCCCAAATAATCTTTGCAAGCTAGAAAACCTGTTACAAGGAGAAGCAAGGAAGCAAATACAGAAAAATAAATACACAAAGAATATGCTAAAAAAGATAGAGCTCACTATTCACAAAAATATGTAATGTGATTCTTATTACAATGAAAAGAAAGAACTCAACCTTTAATAGGTCAAGAAAACCTAAAAGGGAAACCCTAGGTTTGCACATAATAATTAATAAAAGAATTAATTATATGCACCTAAAGTTAGCTTAAGTGTAAAAGAGATAAAGGGAACTTAAATAATTAAACAAATAATGTTTAATTAATCATGTAAATACCTGAATACTCTAACACCCCCCCTTAAGCTAGACTTAGGGAGAAACTAAAACCTAGAACAGCTACTGAAAGCAAAAAGATGGGCCCTGGCAGCAAGGCCTGATCAAGTACCCAAATATAATGAAATCTCTATGAACTAGAGAAATAAAGAAAACCACATGGGAAAAAAACTCTACTCCAAAAAGAGATGGAAAAGAATATCACTGAAGCATGAAGAACTTGCAAACTCTGTTGAAAAATAACTGCTAATCTGGAGAACCTCCACTGAAATAGAACATGACCAGGTAGAGAAAACTATAATCTGCATGAGTGCCCTCAAATGACACTACTCGAATCAGATGGCAAACAAAGGCAAACAACTGAACTTGAAGATACAGATGGCATGAGACACCAAAGCCTAAAGAGTTGATCAATCGAACCATGGAAGCATTAGAACCAACATGATAAACCTCCCCATAATGCAGAAGTGGGAGAGGGACATGAACACTGAAAAGGACAGCAAAAAAAAAATTGCATGATGAAGAACCAAGAACATCAAAGGTGCTGAGACACATCATCATGAGGTGAATGTCATGGAAGGAACACTCACTGGACAAAGGAAGATGGCAAACAATGGGCAAACATCAACCCCCTCATGGCACTTGATCAATAGTGCATATACAACAAGACACAAAATATGCAAGATTCTAAGTAAACAATGCATGAAGGCACTTTATCTTAGTGCATTTGTATAAATACAATACTACAATGATAATAAGACTAGAAATAGAAACAAGAACCAAAATAGAGACATCTGAACCAGACAAGAGATCCCAGGACCTGAAACAACCAAGATATCCACCAGAGTGTTGAAAAGAAAAAAATTAAATAAAATATGCATGGTGTAGAATCTAGAAATAAAACTCATATGGCTGGAAAGTACACAACACATGCTTTCCGACAATATAAAGTTTTTGAAAAACATAGGTCAGATGCTCATTCTATGGCTCCCAGAGTGCAAAAAATATGCCTCACTTTGAATGGAAAAAAAAAAAGTCAAACAACAAAACTGGGAAAAATTACCAACACCATGAGGTTGGCCTCAGAACCATCTTTTCCACACCTATTCATTTTTGAAAAAATGACTCCGTATGCCCAAGATAGAGCCAAAATACCAAACGCCCCATGAAAAGGGCCAAAAAAGGAGCTCTAGTGGCTCTTTGGTGGTCTGGTGGCTAGTGAGCAGCGCACCGGGGGTGGCCAGGTGGTGCCCCGATGGCTGGCAGAGATCTGCAGGTTTCTGGTAGCACTAGTTGGTGATGTAGAGGGTTCCGAAAAGCGACAAGAGCAGGGCTGGTGGAGTAGAGAGGCATGCAACTGGTGGTGGTCCTGGCGACGGGGGCCGCAAGGAGGTCGGCGGTGAGAGCAAGGAGGCTAGCGGCGGGAGCAGGGCTGGTGGAGTAGAGAGGCACACAGCCAGCAGTGGTCCAGGCGGCAGGGGCCTCGGGGAGGCTGACGGTAGGAGCAGGGAGGCCCATGGAGCAAAGAGGCGTTGTGGGGAGGCTGAGCTATCGGGAAGCGATGATGCAGGGTACCAGAGGTGACAGGGGCCGGAGACAGCAAGGCCGTTGGGGGCTTGGCGGTAACTGCCGGTAGGGGTCGTAGAGAAACTAGCGATGGTGGGTCCAAACCTACATGTACTATGATGATGCCGTACCAATGTCCGCAGGGCCTACAACATGGCAGGGGCCCCACGGTACCCTGCGTATCGTGGGGGCCCCCCAAAAAAAAAATTTCTTAAAAGAAACAAAACCCTTTTTTTTTTTTGCTTTTTTTTAAAATAATTTTTTTAATAAAAAAACAAAAATTTGACCTGCATGCTATAAAAAGGTTAAATAATTTTTTTTTTGAAATTTTTTTCTCGAACTGCATGCTAGGGTTGTATGGCCTGGATCTGGAGAAAAAATGCTCCCAAAGGCTCAGGAACCAAAATAGGTCAAATTTTATTTGACCATAGGGGTTTTTGGGCCTTTTGAGCATGATGGTGAGGTTTGTTTAGGCCCAAAGTGCTAAAAAAGGGTCAAACCCTAGGTAAATAACAAAATTCCTGAAACCCCAGATCTGCTTCGAAAGCAAAAATCTCAAAACAAGAATAGGTAGATGTAGATCTAAAGCTCTGATACCATATAGGAGTTGAGAAAATACAACACCATAGGAGCCCAAATAATCTCTGCAAACTAAAAAACCTGTTACAAGGAGAAGCAAGGAAGCAAATACAGAAAAACAAATACACAGAGAATATGCTCAAAAAGAGAGAGCTCAATATTCACAAAAATGTGTAATGTGAATCTTCTTACAATGAAAAGAAAGAACTCAACCTTTAATATGTCAAGAAACCCTAAAAGGGAAAACCTAGGTTTGCACATAATAATTAATAAAAGAATTAATTATATGCACCTAAAGTTAGCTTAAGTGTAAAAGAGATAAATGGAACTTAAATAATTAAACAAATAATGTTTAATTAATCAAGTAAATACCCAGATACTCTAACATAGCCTTGTATACAATAATCATGCTGATGAACCTTACATTGATATCCTTTACATAGTTTACTCTCAAGGATCTCTTGTCAAAGGTTGCATCGGTTAGGGTCATTACAATGTCATTTGAAACCTTTTTAGTTTTGTCAGGCCTGCTACCGATGGAAGGTAAGCCTTTCACTTCCCTAACTACCTCTTTTGTTATCTTGTGAACGGAATACAACCAAAAGAACTCCCCATGAACTCCTCTTAACACAATCCTTATAACATCCTTTGGAAAATCAGAGATACTAAGAATCTCCACAACACTTAGGGTTTCAACTATCTTATGTTCTGGTTTCACATTTCCATTAACATCACAAATTACTGTTCTATACATGTTCATAATCTCTTCAACTCCTAGTTCTTCAATATAACAATGTATGTAAATTCTAGGATCCTCAGCATAAGCAACTCCTTTGGGTATTTTTGAAAAAGCTCCTAGGGTATCATCTTTGTTCACAATTTCGGGAATAATTTTAAATACGGGTCTAGGGCACTTAACAACTTCAATTCTAGTAGGGTTTGTAATGAATTCAGGTATAGAGGAGGAAGCCATTGTTATAAATACCTTAATCTGCCTTTAGGTATGAGTGCTTGATTGATTTTCTTCACTCCTCATTGTGGATGCCTTCGCTTGGGGTTTATGCTCTCTAAGGAAATTTGAATGCTCAATAAATGAAAAAGAGCCAAAGCACTTTCTTTATAATGTCATTTCCTTCAACTACCACATTTAATGCCTATCGGTTAAGTCAAATTTAACACATCTACTGGTAAAGAAGTAATTTGACTTCTCACCATCAACCGAGGGTAAATTAGCATGTTTTTCAATTAGTTGCCATACCCCCAAAAGGTTTCCTTTTAGTTAGATGAAAAATCTCCTATTGATGGAGTGATAATCTATTTTACCGGTGAAAGAATAGCTTCACTAACATTCTGATCTGACTTTCTAATCCATTGTTTTGAAAATTCTTGTTTTACCTCTTCAACTTTCTCTTTACCTTTCAAACTGGGTCCTTTGTTATTTGCCGGTGATGCCTTACTTCTACAAAATTTTGCAATATGTCCAATCTTGTTACAAGCATAGCAAGTCACATTGTTTTTCTGAATATCTTTTCCATATCTTGTGTCGGTATGTGTTCTGCATTGATTAGATAAGTGTCCAAATCTTCCACAAACATAACATCTTACATTCATTATGCAATTTTTTGAATTATGACCGACTTTGTTGCATTTAGAACATTGACCGATGGGTGCATTGGTGTTCTGATGGTCTCTAGATCTACACTGATTTGCTCTATAATCATACTTGTTACAGTTAAAACATTTTCCATTGAATTTGTAGGCATAAGGTTGTCTTACCGGTTAATTGATCATGATTGTTTGCAGTACCGGAGCTTTCACAAACTTTAAAGAAAAGGCCATTTGTCTCTCCATTAGGTTTTTTATTTTTCAACATGTCATCAAGTTCCTCTGAACTTTTCTTCAATTTTTCTTTGTGCTGATTTGTAGTAGCCAACTCATTTTCTAAGAAATCTTTTTGTCTGATGAGTTCAGTTTTATCATGCTCCAAGTAAATTATATCTATCTTCAACATATCATTTTCATGACTGAGTCTTAGATTTTCATTTCCAACATCATTGATTCTCCTATCCAAGTCATCTTCATTCTTCTTTCGGTCTTCAATGTCTTTACAGAACCTCATAGTCATATCTTGCATTTCATTCCTCAAGGCCATATTTTCCTGCTTCATCTTGCTTGCAAGATCATTAAGAGTTTCCTTTTCATCATCATCACTTTGTATCTTCTCATGAAGTTCTCTTCTTTTGTTCCTAGCAATAGTGAGATTTTCCTGAAGTCATTGAATGATTTCTTGTGCAGCCTTCAGATCATCTTCAAGTTTCATATTTTTCAATTTTTCTGCATCATAATCTGCAAGAGCTGTTTCCAATTGCTTTCTCAAGTTTTCCATCTGTACTGGTGTCAGAATCTTCCTCGAGCTGTTAGGCTTTTGAAAATAGAGGACCAAGCTCTGATACCAATTGTTAGGATTCTCAAAGATACTGAGAGTGGGGCTGAATTAGTATCTAACCAGTTAATGGATTTTCTAAACTTATTAAATGAATTGTATGCCAAAATAGTGTACTGGTAAACCAGAAATAATGTAGTAAATAAGATAAATAAATACAACATAGAAGCACACCATAACACAACATTTTTAACGAGGAAACCTGGTGTGGGAAAAACCTCGGTGGGATTTGTGACCCACAATATTCAGTCACTGGCCAATAACTGAATATTACTTACAAATGTGGTGCATGCACATATAGGAAGGCTCACTGCCTAGAGCTTACTGCACAAATACAAAAAGGGAAGTCTCACTGACATACAAAAATTGATAATGTAAATCCAATATCATGTACTGCTTCGGTTCAATATCTTCTATGCCAAGTTCAGTATCGGTTTAAGCTCATACAACTTCCATAAACCTTATTACAAAATCTGCCTTAATATTTCCATCTGCCTATTACATTCCATGTATGCTTATATAAATGATTTACAAGATCTCATACTTATATGAGTCCTATTACAATTTGCCTTGTCAGATTTACAAAAAGGTTGTATAATTAAATACAAAATATAGTAAACAAAATCTTGTCGGCTGGGGTGCTGATAAACATCTTTGCTGGTGCTGGTGCTTGTACCTATGCTAGTGCCATAGGATTGTAAGGTTTCCATCAATGACAATACCTTCAAAGACTTACAATTTCTCATTGGAGTGTGCATTTTCCAACATCCTCCCATTTTCGCTAAGATCCTCTGACTCACCTTCAGGTTTGGAGTCAAAGTTGAAACCACTATACTCACTTTCCGTGTCATCATCCTTGGTATTTTTACCTCTAATTGGTTTCTCAATGGATTTCCCTTTCAACAATTTGTAAACTAAAACCATAAGACCCAGATAAAGGGCATGGTCCCCCTGAGGGTCTTTCTGCATTTCTTTAATGGTGTGATCCATGTATTGGTATTTTTGATGTTTATGTTGTGATTGTCATTGATGGACACACACTTGTATTGAGATCCCCTTTATATGTATGAGCTCATGCTCAACCAGTATTTGTTCCAACCGGTACATTGTATTCTAGTCTTTAGACTAGTAGTGATTTTGCAGAATGTGTTTCCCGGTCTGAAGCGGCATGTCGACCCCAAGCAATTCGTAGATCACAAGCGGTATGAGGAAGCAAAGCAGCACAACACATTCTTACCAGTCTTCATTTTTGTCAAACTAACAACCAACATTTTGTATAAACTGGTAATACTCTATGATGAGTTGCCAATCGACATTTTGTGATGAGTTACCAATCCACCGATTGTTTGACGGTGCTGACATATTGACGGTGATTCTTGTGTCATGTTACTGAGTATGTCTAGATTCACTAAACCTAGGAAATTGTAATATAATCCTATTGGACCGACATGAAATCAGATTCCTTTAAAAGGACATCATGTCTAGGGTTTTTGAGTTGTTGAAGAAGTTGCGAAAAGGGTTAATGTTGAGCTAGGGTTTAAGGTGGATGTTGAGTTGTTGGAAGAGCGATCTTATCTGAGAAGATCGAGTTGTAACTAAGAGAGAGATAGAGAAGACTGAAGTAATGCTGGAATGCATTAGTTGTGAGCAATACGGGATCTAACCAAGCAGTTTGTGCTATTAGATAGATCAAACACTTGTTGATTACTCACATCTTTGACAAGTCTGTAGCCCTTAACTAGGTAGGCCTCAAAGCCTTTGTAAAATCCTCTAACAAGGTGGTTCACACATGTGAATCTAAAATCCTCTAACAAGGTAGTCTTTAATCAGACTTATTTCCTAACAGAGATTGAGATTCTTAACAGGATCTGTTCTGGTGAAGAATATTGTGAGACCTTAACCGGTCTAACCTTAACCGGTCTGGTTTCTATTTTGCAGATAGTGACTTGTGAGGTCCATCTCACTGTGGTTTTTCCCAATTGGGTTTCCATGTCAAATATCTTGTGTTATGGTTGTATTGCTTTTGTGGGTGAATGTTTTATTCGCATTTTGGTTTGTATGTGTGGTAACCGGTTTGATTGTCAAACTGCTTTACCAGTTTATCTTTAGACTATGTAAGTGTTTTAGTGCAAAGATTTTTGGCATACTAATTCACCCCCCCCCCTCTTAGTATTCATCAATTGGTATCAGAGCCAACCTTTCTATAAGTTTAACCACTTGGAAAGAGATATGGGGGAATACACCTTGAGGGAACTTACTCAATGACTCACTAAGTCTGAGCAAGCCTATGATGATCTTATGGTCAAATACAAGGCATCTCAAGCAAAAAGAAGAGCACATGTAGAGAGGCTAATGGAACTATCTGAAAGTAGTTATGAAGATGAAGCTAACATGGAAGCTATGATTTCTAAAGTGAATAAGATGAATGATTCAAACTCCAATTTGAGAAAGGAGTTGGAAGGAATGACTATTCGGTTTAGCCAAGAGCTTGAGAACTGGAGAAAAGCTGAAGATCTGGTAAAATGAGATCTCCAAGTTGAAACATGAGATTAGTTCACTAACTGCTCACCTTCATGAGAGTAGAATGGAAAAAGAAAACATGCAAGGAGAACTGAACATTGCCATCTCTGAAAATGCAAGTCTTATGCAGGCAAACACTGCTATTTCCAAAGAACTCTTTGAGTCAAAGGAAATACTTGCTAAGTTTGGCAAAAGTACAGTCAGGCTAGAGCAAAAGCTTGAGTCATCTAGACTGGCAAAGAATACCAATGGTCTTGGTTTTTCTGGACATGAGGAAGGAGAATCCTCAGGAACAAATGCTGAAGCATCAAAGAAGCAACTGACACTCAAAGGAAAAGGTAAGCAAAAATTCAAACCTGTTTGCTTTAACTGTCTTAAAGAAGGACACACTGCCAATGTATGTAGGAGCAAATCCTACAATAATTTTCCTTATTTTATCAACAATGTACCTAGATCTAATAAGTTCAATGGTCATTGTTATGCATGCAACAAGTTTGGGCATAGAGAATTTGAATGTAGGTCTATAATGGATAACACTGGAAGATATCCTCAGAGGACCCAAGGAACTGGTCTTGAATCTTTTATGATCCGAAACCACAACCAGTTTAATGTCTTCAATCATCAATCAAGAAGTGGTGGTCATCAAGTGGCAACCGGATGGAGAGAAAGTTGTATGATCTATCATGGTCATGGTCACACTACTGCAACATGCAGAAGGAAGAATGGAAACATGTACAATGGACCTTGGAGAGCACCTGGACTTGTTTGCTATCACTGCAACAAACTGGGTCACATTGCAAGATTCTACAGAAGCAGAAAAAGTATATCTGATGATATACCAGTCACTTAGGAAGGAGAAATAGATGTTGAAAAATTTCAAGGAGACATGAAGAAAACATGGAAGAAGAAACCAATATTATTGGAGGAGGAACCGGTTTCTGCACCTAGTGTGGAAATATCAAAACCGGCAAACTAAGCCTCAAAGGCTTAGGGGGAGCAAA
This sequence comes from Cryptomeria japonica, assembly GCF_030272615.1. Lineage (NCBI taxonomy): Eukaryota > Viridiplantae > Streptophyta > Pinopsida > Cupressales > Cupressaceae > Cryptomeria > Cryptomeria japonica. Next base: position 776,314,140 of record NC_081409.1, on the reverse strand, counting down.
TGGCAAAATGCTTTCAAACCCCTGATTAACACTGGTAAAAGACCTTAACTAGTATGCTACACCTGTCTCTTGGCAGAAGACCAGAAATGGTAAAAAGGCAAATTAGGGTTTACGCCCTAATATAGGAGCATTAATGATGGTAGGTGAGAGACATGTATAAATGCATTTTTCAAATCATTTCTCACTATCTATTTTCGAGTGAAGAAAATTTTTCAAGTGCAGAGTGAAGAAAAGGTGATTTGAGCTTAGATTTCAAGAAATTGGAGAGCTTTGAAAGAGATTCAAATATAGTTTGCAAGCGGTAGTGGAGAACTCAAAGCAGTGATTTGGCATCCGACAGAGAGCGAAGTAAAGCAGAATTAGGAAGCCCTAATATCGCGTTAGAAAGGTATTTTTTGTGTTCTTGAAATACTCTTCAGTGGCTTCTACATCTCATACCAGTTCAAGCACATCTATTGAGTCATAAAGTTTTATTCAAAGGAAGAGCAAATATAATGCTTTGTCACAAGTTCCAGCTAGAGTCATAGTCGAAGAAGGAATTTCAGACTATATTGATTGCAAGATAGAAGACCTAGGGTCCTTAGCCATTCATACTCAATTAGGTCTATTTTGTGGAAAGGACAAAAGGATCAAACCGGAGTTCAGTATCTTAGAGAAGAAGAAACTCCATAATGTGATGTATTTTCTAGAAGACTTCATAGAGGATCACATCAGGATCATTTTGAGCAGAGTCCATGGTGACAAGATGTACCTGGAGAGAATGCATGATATCATGCCTAAGGCAATTCATGCAGTCACCAATTTCTGCAACATAGGGGAAGTGCCAGCCCTGAGAATGGTAAGCAAAGTGGAATTTACCAAGCTCACTGGTTTGGCAAGTGATTCACGAGGTATGATAGTTAATCCTATCAAGGACAAACTAGTAAAATACGCCTACATGGTGATAGGCTATAGAACTTTCTTAGCCAGCAGGATTAATTCTGTATCTGTTGCAGTGGTAAATGCCACTTATCGGATGATTATAGAGGATAAATCATTTGACTTATGCACTGGCATGCAGAGGCAACTCCTGTCAAACCTTAAGGCAATCAAAAAGGACAATTCACTGAAATTTAAGTTTTGACAACTACTGGTAGGGTTGTTTTTCTATTTCCAAGGCTACTTTATGGGTGTAGAAGATGTCCAGTGGTCCCTTGACCAACCGGTAACCAAGAAGACAAAGGAAAGTGTGCAAGCCATTGGAACCGGCTACCCTGAGGTACTGAACAAATACTTTGATGAGTTCAGAAGAAAGATGAGTTAGAGGGTATGAATCTCAGGTGACATAGTGAAGAAGTATGAAGATGACATCTGTTTCACTATTCAGGTGGACAAATGTCTAATGGAGGCTATTGAGCCTAGAATGGAGGAAGTGGAGCTTATGGGCTATGAGGTCATGTTTGAAATGCTGGAAGGGTATGCTTCAACCCTTATTGCCTCACCTCTTGATCCAAAGGCTAAGCGAACTGGAACCTACTTGGAGAGGATCACACCAGTTGAAGAACCATCGGTGAAGAAGGGAAAAGAACCAGCAGCTAAGAAAGCTAAGGCAGTGCCTGCAGCATTGACACCAGCTACCACTGTGACTCCAAGAGTGACCAAGTGGTCACTGGCAAAGAAGAAACCGGAGGTAACACTGGAAAAAGTCTTTGAAATAAAGAGGAAGACTAAGACAAATGAACTGGACTCCAAAGAAACTAAGTTTGATGAATAGCCAAAGAAGGCTAGACATCCAAGAAGGTGAAGAAGAATGAACCGGCAACATCCGCACCAGTAAATATAGATATCTCCTCTTACAAACCTTTGACACATTGTCAAATAATAGTAAAGAATATTAGGAGAAAGTTACTTCATGATTTAATTGATTTTTATGATGAATTCAATAGTGAAGAAAAAGATGAAGTACTGTAGGAAATCATTCTTTATTTATGCAAAAATGACCGGTCACCATCATAGATTAAATCTCAGACACCGGATCCATTATTTAAAGCATTGGATAACAAATGGTGCATTGCCATTGAAAAGGAACAAGAGATTAGGGAGAAATTTTTTGCACAGTACTTCCCCGAACTCTCAAATTTAGAATTATTTGATGTATTGGATCAAAATAAAGGTCTCTTCTTCACAAGGAGAAGAAGACTCTAGTTGTTGGAAGGGAGAGTTGATGATGTAGAAAAGGATACACATCAAGACATGGCCCATGCTATCAGCTCTCACAAAGGTCGAATGGCCAACCTCCAAGTGGAAAAGGAACCAGTTATTTCCAAACCGGATGAGGTTTTTGATGAGGAAGGAAACCTGGTGGAGGAACCAATCAACACCATAGATGTCAATGCCCTAGGTATAGAAGATGTCGCTCAGGACATACCTTCTAAGGGTACTGAATAGGGGAAACAGGCCAATCAGGGTGGTGAACAAGCTATGGACACACAACAAGCAGCAAAAGAATGAGAAGAGAAAAAGAAGGATGAAGATGAGAAACAAGAAAAAGAGGAAGAGGAGAAAAGAAAAGATGAAGAGAAGAAGAAGAAAGAAGAAGAAAGGAAGAAGAAAGAAGAAGAGGACAAGGAAGAAAAGAAGAAGAAGGAAGAAGAAGAAAAGAGAAAGAAGGAAGAGGAAGAAAAGAAGAAGAAAGAAGAGGAGAAGAAGAAGAAGGAAGAGGAAGAGAAGAAAAAGGAAGAGGAAGAGAAGAAGAAAAAGGAAGAGGTAGAGAAGAAGAAGAGGGAAGAAGAAGAAAAGGAAGAGCAGAAGAGGAGAGCAGAGGAGAAGAAAAAGGTAGAGGAAGATAAGGAAGAAGAGAAGAGAAGAGAAGTGGAAAAGAAGAAAGCTGAAGAAGCCAAGGAACAAGAAGTAGCTAAAAGCTCTCAGGTGGAGACTTCGAAGGCAACTGAAAGTCAACCCTCACTGGTTGATCTTTCTAGTCCTATCAATCTCCAATTTGCAAGTGAGTTAGAGCTTATGTAGAGCATCAAGGTTTCTCAAGAGCACCTTGAGATCATTCGTAGGAAAAAGGAATAGGACATCATTCAAGCAGCTGTAGACACACTTACCGGTTTAATCCCCATTACTAATCTTCCTGACACTGATTCATCACTAGCACAACTCAAACTTTTGTGTACTTTAGTGGATGATCAGGTGTAGGGTCTAGAAGAAGCAGTAGAGGCCAATGTAAATAAAGAGCACCAAAAGGCTCTTAATGTTGCTCTCGTGAAGAAATTAAATGAGCCTAGGACTGAACTGTTAAAGGATCAAAAGGACATAAGGAGTGCTTTGGATGAGGGAAACTTGCTACTTAGCAAAATCTATCAACCTCATATATTCTATGATGATGTGCTAGCCAAGAAGCAACAACTTCAAATGGACTTACAATTAAGCACATTCAAGACTCCTTACGACTCCTTTGCAGCATATGGGAAAACCGTTCACCGATTCCAGATCCAGTCAGCCCAGATAGAGCAAGAGATCAGCACAAGGTCTAGGGATTTGTAGGAGCTTCAACTGGTATTACTTCCATGACTACAAATTCTCCAAAAATGCTATCTAAACCTGGATGCCCTAACAGTCACCCAAGAACTAAGCATAATAGATGCCATGGAGGAACAGGTATCACAAATGTAGACAGAGAAGGAAGTGGCGACCTCCCTACTTGAGTCCTGGTCTCTTTCCATGAAACAATTTTTGCAGGACTACAAAGTGGTTTTTGACAAGTATTATTCATTATTGTCATAAACTTTTTTATATATACATGGAAACAGGTTTTTTTAGCGATACTTTGTCATTGTTGGCAAAGGGGGAGAAGTATTTGTTTTCAAATTTTGATATATGCTGTGATATATGCTATATGCTTTGATGAATATGCTCTGAATGCAAAATTGCTATACACTTTGTTGATTAAGGGATAGTGTATATGCTTAGGGGGAGCAATTTTGTTAATGGCAAGTTTTTGTTGTAAAACACTTAGATGTCAAAATTTTATTTTCCTAAGTGTTTCCATCAATGCCAAAGGGGGAGATTGTTGGCATTTTTGATGTTTATGTTGTGATTGTCATTGATGGACACACACTTGTATTGAGATCCCCTTTATATGTATGAGCTCATGCTCAACCAGTATTTGTTCCAACCGGTATTTTGTATTCTAGTCTTTAGAATAGTAGTGATTTTGCAAAATGTGTTTCCCAGTCTAAAGCAGCATGTTGACCCCAAGCAGTTCGCAGATCACAAGCAGTACGAGGAAGAAAGGAGGCACAACACATTCTTACCAGTCTTCATTTTTGTCAAATGGGCAACTGGCATTTTGTATAAACTGGTAATACTCTATGATGAGTTACCGACCAGCATTTTGTGATGAGTTACCAATCCACCGATTGTTTGATGGTGCCGACACATTGACGGTGATTCTTGTGTCGTGTTACTGAGTATGTCTAGATTCACTAAACCTAGGAAATTGTAATGTAATCCTATTGGATCGACATGAAATCAGATTCCTTTAAAAGGACATCATGTCTAGGGTTTTTGAGTCATTGAAGAAGTTGTGAAAATGGTTAATGTTGAGCTAGGGTTTAAGGTAGATGTTGAGTTGTTGGAAGAGCGATCTTATTTGAGAAGATCGAGTTGTAACTGAGAGAGAGATAGAGAAGACTGAAGTAATTCTAGAATGCATTAGCTGTGAGCAATACTGGATCTAACCAAGCAGTTTGTGCTATTAGATAGATCAAACACTTGTTGATTACTCACATCTTTGACAAGTTTGTAGCCCTTAACCGAGTAGGCCTCAAAGCCTTTTTAAAATCCTCTAACAAGGTGGTTCACACATGTGAATCTAAAATCCTCTAACAAGGTAGTCTTTAATCAGACTTATCTCCTAACAGAGATTGAGATTCCTAATAGGATCTATTCTGGTGAAGAACATTGTAAGACCTTAACCAGTCTGACCTTAACCAGTTTGGTTTCTATTCTATAGATAGTGACTGGTGAGTTCCATCTCACCATGGTTTTTCCTAGTTGGGTTTCTACATCAAATATCTTATGTTATGGTTGTATTGCTTTTGTGGGTGAATGTTTTTTTTGCATTTTGGTTTGTATGTGTGGTAACTAGTTTGATTGTCAGACTACTTTACTAGTTTATCTTTAGACTGTGTAAGTGTTTTAGTGCAAAGATTTTTGGCATACTAATTCACCCCCCACTCTTAGTATTCATTACAATGGAAAAAGATAAATAATAGGGTAGGCTTACCTTTTCACCATGGCAGAAGTGGTTGAGCAACACAAAATGGTGCCCATAATCCCTTGTAAATATTCAATCCAGCATAATGTAGGTTATGGTAGCAAACAACATGAACCTCCATGGACTACATATGTGCTTGGGGGAGTGATAGGAGTCATCCACCTTCACCATTTTCTTCATTTCACCATCCATGATACGAAATCTATCTGTTTCCTTATTAGAGACACTACGATCTCTATAGAACTTAATAGTATTTGTCACCATCCCTGTAGCTTCTGCAATGATATCTTCATCTACCGTCATCATCTGGGTGCCCACCAGAACTTTGCCATTCTTCCAATTCTTTATAAAATTCTTGGTAACTATTGGTTCTTTACAACAGAGCCTCTCCATGAAAACACTTAAGCCCCCCTCTTGTAGAATCTCTCAAACCTTTTTGTTCATCTTCCGATCTGAACATGAGGTTGGTTCAAACCTCTTTTTGTTTGCTCCCATTTTTTATTTAAAATCACTAGAATTCCTAATTTGTTCTTTGATATTTATTCTTTGGTTTCTATTATTGCTTTGAAAAACAACCCAAAATTCATACCCTATTAATATGATAAGACTATTAAATAAATGCTCATCATCGCCCTTGTAAACCTTCATAAAAAAAAGAGGGAAAATCATTAGGAATTATGATTGATGATGCCATGTTGCCTCATCTGGATACGGTGTAGTTCGAACAAGGATTTCACCTCACCTGCAACTTTACTCTCCCCATTAATGGTAATGATTTTCTCAGATCGGCATGCCAGGTTGGCTTCCCAGTCAACACATGAGTTAGCTTCCCTATAAACATGTGTGAAAACTCACATATCGAAGGTTTCACTTATTTTCTTCATTGATTTAATAGAATTGTTTATAGACAAAGAGGTCAAGAACACCTTATTCAAATAGTTTATGATATTCAAAGTGTCACCTTCACACCATACTCTGGTACAATTGGCTTCCTTTGCTAGCACCATCCCATGATAAGCTGCCATGGCCTCAACAACATGATTAGTTTGACTGCCAATAGGGATACATTTAATGGTTCTGCATTTTCCCCATTCATCCCTTAAAACCACACCACACCCTGCATTGCCAGGGTTACCCTTTGAAGTGCCATCAAAATTGATCTTCATCCATCCATGAGGAGGGCTTTCCCATTTCACACCTTCTCTAGGATTATTCTGAAAGATGTCTCTTCCCTTTAATCTCCAATTCTTGAAAATAATATGATCATCCCGATCTTTGGGGTTGGCTATTCTGCTCATGATGTTGATATTCTCCACTACATTGCGTTTGATTTTCTCAAAAATTATTTGAGCCTTAGATGCCTTCTCTTTGAACACTCTTTCATTTCTCTCTTTCCATATTCTCTAGCAAATATGAGGTAAAGACAATCTCCATAACAAAATTATAGTCTAATTCCCTGAGGGGTGATGCCAAGAATTAAAAACCTCTTGGATAGATTCTGGAAAGACCCACCTGATATTGAAGTAATCCAAACATCTAGCCCAGATATCAGCAAAGAAGAGACAGTGGAAGAACAAGTGGTTAATGGTTTCCTCATTCTGCATACAAAGAAAACAAACACTAGGCATACAGATTATTCTAATTTTGAGGTTATCAATACTCAAAATTTTATTTTGAAGGACAGTCCAAAAAAAAATATTAATTTTGGGTATTAGGCCTTTCACCCAAGCCTTAGCCCAACAAGGACTCTCCAAATTAGAAAACTATTGATTATAGAGAGAGGCAACAAAAAATTTACAATTTGCTGTAAGTTTCTAGATTAGCTGGTCATCATCATCCACCACCATCATGAACTTTATAATTTTGTTCAGATTACCAAGGGAGGGATCAAATAGGGATAATTATTTCCACTATCCATCATTCCAGTAGTCACCTACCATAGTGCCATATTTTTCCTTACACTGATTCTGAAATTTGTCCCAATCAGGACTTTCACTCAATGGGGAGTCAAGAAACCAAGAATCTTCCCAGAATTGAATGAAATTACCTTTCCCCACCTTCCATTTCACACCTTTGGCAATCAGATCTCTAGTTCTTGTAACATTTTTTGAGATATTAGAGCCAATCAGGATATCTTCAGCATTGAGGAAACTTTGAAGGGTAGGAAATTGTCTTTTATACTTATTGTCCCATATCAATTTCCATTCTCCCTGAGTGTTATAATCTCTCCATATCTACTTAGCCATAAGAAACTCATTCATGTCTCTAATTATTCTAAGGCTAAGGCCTCCCTTTCTTATAGGTTTACAAACCTTATCCCATGCAATCAGATTCATTCTCTTCTTCTCCTCAACTCCTGTCCACATAAAAGTTCTTTGAATTTTTTCAATAGCCTCCGCAAACTTGGCTGGAATTCTAAAAAGGTTGATGGCTTAAAGTGGAATACTCTGAAGAGTAGATTTCAAAAGCTGGACCTTACCAACTTGGATGAGTAGAGAGCCTTTCCAACCAGCTAACTTCCTATGAAATTTATCCACAAGAGAACCCCAAAAAGTATCAGGAGGGAATTGACATAAAGGTAGCCCAAGATAGTAAGTAGGAAGATTCCCTAATTGACATCCCAAAATGTTACTATTTTTTATTTGTCTTCTTTCCAAAGTGTTGATGAAATAGAAAAAACTTTTAGACCAATTTATCAATTGATCGGTAGTTGTCCCATAACTCTTTGATGCTTTATTTAAGCTCCTAGAGTCTTTCACTGAAGCATTCACCATAATAATAAAGTCATCTACAAATTGCTGATGGGAACAAACTTGGTCTGTTGAAGAAGGTTTCAACCCACAAAACTCTCGCTTCTCAACAAGATTTCCAATAAATCTTCCCAAACATTCTGCCATGATAATGAAAAGAACCAGGGATAGAGGATCCCCTTGTTTGAGACCCCTTGAGGATTTGAAAAAGAGGGAAGGAGACCCATTTATTAAGATAGAAAAGGAAGAAGAAGAAACCAATTACAAAATAAGACAGATACTTCTAGACCAGAAACCAAAAGCAGATGGGGAATGCTATGTTGATCCCCTATTTCTTATTTGATTTGGATAGGAAATTGATTGAATTATGTAGTGCAAAAGTGACAAAGAATCTATTATAACTTGAGATCGCAATATGGGATGAAGTTGTGCACCTAGATCTGTCAATAAAATGTTGTGATGAAGTTGCCTTGCGAATTTGAAGAAAAGTTGCCCCGACCATGGCGGGAATGTACACGGTCCTCCGAAAAATTCACGAAATGAAAAGGGTTTTTTTGCCTCTATAAATGGAGCCTGAATCTGAAAGTAAATTTGTGCACCTGTAACCTATGCACATAAAAGAGAGGAAAATGGGTTAGGATTGGGGGTTTTCCTTTAGGCCAAACCCCAGTTTTGGAATTAACCAAGTAATAAAAGAAAGTACTTTTAACTAGATGTAAATGAAAGATTGAATGGTAAATCACCTTAAGGGAGGTTGTAGTAGTAATGGTGATAAAAGTTCTTATGTGGAATTGATAATGTTTAAATCAATCTCCTCTTCAATGGTTGAATCCTTGACTTGAATGCAACACCTAGCCTTGAAGGGAGACTTGAGAATGCTCAATGCTGGAAAAGAATGCTTAAATGTTTGTGAATTTTCCACTCATCCAGCTTATTAAACTTACCTTATGAAACAGATAGGGTGAATTCCCCTTAAATACATGTTATTAGATTTTAATTTTGTCATGGGTTGACATCGGGGGAGTTTTCCTGCCCGAGGAACAACCAACAATGCAACTGAAGGAAGGGTCCTGCCCTAAAATAGGGTAGGGATAGGGGAACCACACCCTTGTCATGGGAGGAAAAGGGTGCCACACCCCTATCCAAGAGGGGAACATGGTTCCATGCCCCTATCCTACCCTTTTCTCAAAGGTAGAGTGAAGATGGGGTGGTGTAGAGGCCAAGGAAAAAGTTGTTTCTGTAAGCTGAGCAATCTTTAGTCTTCAATCAAGCTAGAGGATTCAAATTTGTATGCATGAGGACCCTAATGCAACCAAAAATTGCTAGGGTCACAATTTTATGATACTAAATTTAGCCCCCACTTTAGAAGGAGTATAAGAATATGACAACACTATTGGTAAAGTACAAGGAAAGAAGATTGAAATACTTTTACCATGTCAAGGAGGCAAGATGTGCCAAGCCCCTAGTGCACTTAGGATCTTACGACTTTGATTGACAAAGTAAAAGGGAAGATCGAGAAGGGGAGAACCATGACTGTAAGTAGCAAAGTTCTCTTCACTATGAGTCATGAAAGCAAGGATACTAAAGATTACAAAACAAAATAAAGTTCATGAAGTAATTCTAAGTATTAGAAGAAGGAAAATATGAGTGGAGTGTATGCCCACACATTAAAGAAATCGCATGTGCCTTATCAGGAGGGTTTTCTTTAAGGTAGGATATACCCATGAGAGAGAGAAGAGAGGGAGCACATTATTGCAAGGATTTTGCCCCCAATGAAGTTATAAACCCAAGGATAATGAACATGAAACATGAGGTAGTGCCGCTTTCCTCGAGGTTAATACACTCTATGATAACTCATGTATATCATGTATGTATATGCATATAATAATATTCATTCCCCAAAGAAGGACACTACATTAGAAGAAAGGGGAGAGAGGATGTCTTTCGAGTCAACATGAAAGAGACCAAGAAAAGATCTCAATGCTTTGCATTGTCCCCAAGTAGACATTAAGGGAATAGTAGAATAAGAGGGATACATATAGAAGAATGGTCACAAAAGAGAAAGAAAGAAGAGAGAGATCTACAGTGCTAATATTTCTAATATAGCATGACATCCACCTCCCGATCTTGTTTATCACTATTTGGGGAGGGAAAGAAACACACCAGAGGAGTGATAACAAGTACAATAGATGGAGCTATCATAATATCCAAATAAGGACTATGCTCATGTTGTAAGTCACTTTGCTTGATTCTAGGAGCTAGGATTAGAGTTTGTGAAAAGTCATCCGATAAATTCTTGTCTATGTAAACACATTCATACTCACTATCCAGAGAATTAGGAGTTGTATTTTCATTATGAATAACATTTTCACCCATTTCTTCATCAAATTTTAGAGAAAGAGGAGCAAGAACATGAATAGGAGTAAAACCATCACATGTTTTATGCAACTTATGATTTGGAGATGTTGGCTGAACATCTTGCTTAGGAGAAAAGGGAATCATGTCAACTGTTGGAGTCTGAAGACTTTGAGTATTTTGAGGGATAGCTTCATGAGCTCAAACACGACATATTCATCGGCATTCTCTTGCACAATGATTTCATTGAGTCTTAGTGGAAGGCTGAGAAGGAGGAAGAACACTTGAAAAAGTAGCAATGTTTCTCTCCTTGATAGTTGATGGTTTAGGTTGAGGTATTTTAGATTGAAAAGGAGGAGAAGAAGGCCTCTTCTCTTGATAAGAGAACAGAGGTGGAACTGCACCATAGAAAGGAGGGATATTAGGTGTAGGAAGGAGACCAGGTTCATCATGAGGAGGAGATATAGGTCTAACCTTAGGAAGAATATTCTTGTTCTCCTTAAGAGAAGGTAAAGTCACATCCATAGGGGTAGCTGGACAATATTCCTTAGGAGGTAGATTAGTTTTATTTGAGAGAGGAAGATCCTCATCTTGAAGAATAATAGGAATGTCAAGTGTTTGCAATCTAGGTTGATTTAAGGATAAGATCATATCATTTTCCATTTTTTATAAGATTAAAAAATATCATCGCTCCTTGATGGAAGAGATTGAAATTGTTTAGGCTAAAAGAGATCAATAGGGTCACCAGGGCTTCTTTCAGATGGATGGAATAAGATATGGTTCACAGTTATGATTTATCCATTGTGAGGAAATTTGAGACACTTATGGATTGGAGAAGCAATAGCCTTCATGGAAGATAGTCAAGGATAGCCCAACTTCACATTGAATTTCTCAAAAGAAGGTGGTGCAGAGTCCCAGTATAGGTATAGGATAGGTTCCCCTAGTTCAAGAACACACCAAGGAACCTAGAAATAACACAACACTCTAAGGGGTTAAGGAATATTAGTTTTACAAGTCCCACATCCCTTTCGTCCAAGCAAAAGACTATCGGTACGAGGTCTCCTTCATTGACCGGTACAAGGACCCTATGGTCAACAATGGTTTGGCCCCTTCTCTAATGTAAAAATGGCTATTTAAGGTTTGATTTGAATTCCCCTTGGTCATGGATACCTCCTTCAATCATTGAATTCAGGTTCCCTCTACCAGTTTGGGTAACTGCTGCAACAAGGCCTACAAAACCTAGTAGCCCTGCTAGACCGGTTTTCCACACTTAATTCTTTATTTCTCCAAAAGACCAGACAAAAAATCTCAGATTTGGATACCCTTTTGGGAGTTACAAAACATATCCTAAGGGTTCTTACATATAGGGAACACAAGAATCAAAAGCCTACTTTGGTTAGGAGACCGTTATAACCCAATTAGGCCTATTTTACAAAGGAGTATGTAGACACAGACCTTAACTCACCAAAAAAAATCAAGGAATACTCTTAAGCCATTGCAAATACACCAATTCCTAAGTCTTAGGCCATGATCAGACCTTTAACCCCTAATGTGAGACCTGTTTGCTTACACTTGCACGGTGGCCACATGGAGTTTGCCATCTTAATGCATCAAACCCTCACCTCCAAATGGTCCTAACCTCAAAAATGCCTTCAAATTCCTAAAATAAATTGGCCATACTTTCATCCCCTTCAAATTTGTGAACCACCAATGAAGGATTAGCAAGGTAAGGCCACATCTTTGCAAAACCCTAGACAAAACTGTCAAATCTAGAACACTTCCAGAAATTTGTCGATTCCTTTCTTGTCTTGGTGAATTAGGACCTTAGACTTGATGCATCTGAAAGGTGATTGGCCATTCTAATACATCCCATTGGTTTCCTAATTCCAAAATGATCGTACAGTATGGTACCCCATGTATAATAACGAAATTGCAGGAAATTCTTAGAAATATATTACTTCAATAATGCCAAGAGTTTACAAAGTAATTCTCTTCTTCCAAATGATGATTGGGGATGACATTTAATACCTTCCTCAATGGTTATCAGCCACCTTTTTAACCAAGGTGACCATTGGAAGGAAGTTGCTATTTGCAACCAAAAGTTGTCATTAAAAGTTGTCAAGCTTGAGAAACTATTGACATATGTTAAATCCGCCTACCTATAGGTGCTTCAACATGTACTAAAAATTTCTAAGAAATATCCAACACATAAAAACCTAGAAAAATAATCAACCAAATAGCCCTAGGCCCATATTCCCAGGGTGGCTTATCAATTTGCCAAATCCATGTCATTGGGTAACAAGATGGGGCTTATTACAAACAAATAAAACATCAAACAAACAAGACTACCCTATTACATAGATTGAAAGGTCAGATTCTTATGTGTGTTATTTAACCTTTATTTCTCTTATCATCTTAGTCACGAGGTTCTCCTGCACTAGAAGGTATGATAACAAAGATAACATCCATGGACTTAGCATGAACTTAAACAGGAAGAGTGATAGAAGCAATGGTAGGACAAGAAAAGCCATCAAATAAACTCACAACCACATTAGAAGTGTCATATATTGGTTTATGTAATCATAAAGTAAAAATATACTCTTCAGTTGTGACATTAACCATGCAAAAGGGATCAATCAAGGTACCACGACAAGGAATATCCTTAACTTTTGCAACTATATATAAAGGGCCATCGGATGCTCTAATGGTCTCACTAGGGTCAAATGTAATAGAGCGATCCTTAGGCATAACTTGCGTTTCTACCATATTAACCAAGTTTGGAACCATAGAGGTGAATTCTTCAGAAGTGAGAGAATTAGGGACAATCTCAATAATGTTAGAGGTATGAGATGGCAAGGGATCAATGAAAATATTAAGATTGTGATTAGGAGGAGCAACTGACTTATTCCCTTTATAATTCAAACCTACCACAAATATAGTATTATTATCAATCAAGTCTTCAATCTTATTTTTCAATGCAAAACATTTCTCAGTATCATGACTAGGTTGACGATGAAATTAGCAAAAGGAATTGCTATCAAAATAATGAGATGCAAGTTTGGAAGGATCAATTTGTTTTATAGGAGAAAGTTTGTGATGCAGAGCCCTCCTTGTTACCTACCAAACACCTTCAAATGTATGACACTAACCCCCCAGCACATGAATGGGATCCTATCAAGGTAAGGCTCTACAACTTAGTACAATCTTCTCACCATCTCCAAGACCCTCTCTTACTCAATTAGGGGTATCTTGGTACCACACACTCCATGGTACCTCCAACTATTACAAATTATTTCCACACCATTTTTGGGTCATACAAAACTCCCCAAGTTCAAAAAAAGCACCGGTGGCAAGAATACATACTGATTCCTTAAGAAACTCACTCAATTAGGCCTAGTTGCTTGTAGCCCTAAATAGCAGGTAAAGGGACCTTAAGTTCATATTTTCCCAAACACCTTGGAAAAAAAATTATGGATGCAAATACCCTTTTGGAAGTTATACAAGTCCCCAAAAGGAAGGATCAAGGTCTAAAAAATAAAGGTCTTTTCCGGTAGGAATTTGACTATCCTAGAAGGGCTAATTAGGTCTCTTTTGTGAAGCAAATATGCTCAGATGAATGAATTGGTGGGTTAAAATCCCATTATAATGTTGGGAAAAATAAATCAATAGGTATTCCAGGGTTACATGCCTAGAAGCATCGCCATTTGCACACAAGGTGGTTTTGTTTGCTCAAGGTCTAGGTAGCCACATAGAGATGTCTACCTAGGGTTGCTTCAAACAATTCTCTCCCTTGCACCTCCTACAAAAAACTCTTGGAAATATAAAAGAAATTTACAATACTTTCCTTTCACCAAATCCCATGAGCCTCAGATTCATAAAGTGCAAGATATGGCCGTGAAGGAGGAAAAACCCAAGGTAAACCTTGGTTTTCTGGGAACCTACAACAAAACTTGAATATCACGAGAAAAAATAATAATAAAGACTCAAAATCAAAATCAAAACAGATTCAACTCTCCTCTCAAATAAATCCACACTATTGGGAATGGATCCCAATCTTTACCAAACCGTACCATGGACCAAAACTCTAGAATTGTAGGAAAACTCAGAATTCTATTGGTTTGTTTGCATCAAAACTCTTCTCCATACAATCACCCCCTTGGAAATCGGATCATAAAGGTTTATAAACCATTCCTCAACTGCTCTCAACTAAAAATCAAGAGGTTAGAGCCATTGGGGAAGTTTCAAATTACAAAATGCAGAAAGTGCATAAAAGTTGCTCATGACAACTTTTGACAACTTTTGCAAAAGTTGTCAAAATGTCATCTTTCACCCCCTAATGCCTTGGGTCAAGTTAAAACCATCCTAAAACATCTTAAAAAACTCAAAACCAACATATTGGATCTCCTATTGTCCAAAAGTCCTAATTGGCTCATAGAAATGCCAAAATAGGAGTTTGACTCACAAGATGAGGTTCATTATTACAAACATATAATGCATGTTTAAAAACCTATATAAAACATCCTAAAGACATTGTTAATGCCTTATCCTCCCTTATCAGATTCTAACATTTTATCTTGAAGGGTTTGATAAGGATCTCCTGCACCATACTCCTTGGAAGAAGAAATCTCAAGTCCACTTGAGATGAGAGTCTACAGGTCTACACCATGATCTTTGATCTATTGCTCTGTCATCCAGACTACTTTAGTATTAGGTTGTCCTTTCCAAGACACCAAATACTCTATGTAAAATTTACTCTTGGTTCACTTGGCAACCTTAGTATCTAGAACCTTATGCAACTTTGGTGGTTCATGTTTAGGAATGTCATCATCAACAATATCCTGCATTATGTCTTTACCTGCATCAACACTACACTTATAGAGAGTTAAGTCACAAACATTAAAAATAGGTGACAAACCAAGATCAGATGGTAGTTGAAGTTCATAGGAATTTGAACCACATTTCTTCAATATTTGGGAGGGGCCAATCTTTCTTTGCATCAGCTTTGTGTATCTTCCTTTTTCAAGTGAACCCACACCAAGTTTCCTATATCAAACTGAACATCTCTCTTCTTTTTGTCAGCATGAGCTTTATATCTCTCTGCAGATTGTTGAAGATGAGTCTTCACTTGGTCATGGATCTCTTGTATAGTAGTAGAAAAGGTTTCTCCATCTGCACTAATGGGTTCTCCTTGAGGTATCTCTCTCAACTCCAGCACACCCCTTGAGTGGATTCCATAGACAATCAGAAAAGGTGACTTACTGGTACTCCTATTCACTCTATCATTATAGGAGAATTCTACCTGAGACAATATACTATCCCACCTTTCTCCATGTTGTCTATTCAAACACCTTAAGAGATTCCCTAGTGATCTATTTACAACTTTAGTTTGACCATCTGTTTAGGGATGGTAGGTTGAGGAGAAGGATAAATTTATACCAAGATTCTTCCAAAGGGTCCTCCAAAAGTGACAAAATTTTTTTACATCCCTATCAGAGACTATGGTCAAAGGCAAGCCATGTAACTGAACAATCTCCTTAAATAACAAATCTACTACATAAGAAGCATCACAAGTTTTTTTGCATGGCAAGAAATTTGGCATCTTACTAAACCTATCCACCTCTACATAAACACTATCATATCCTTTATTTGTCCTAGGCAATCCTAAAACAAAATCTATACTTATACTTTCCCATGGTCTCGAAGGTATGGGTAAAGGCTGGTATAAACCTGCATTGGTGGACTTCCCTTTTGCCTTTTGGTAGATCACACATGTCTCCACAAATCTCCTGACATCTGTCTATAGTTTGGGCCAAAAATAGTGTCTTTTCACCAAATCTAATGTCTTGTCAAGACCAAAATGTCCTACCATTTCTCCACAATGTTTTTCCTTAATGATATTCAGTCTCATAGAGCATTTGGGTATGCATAGTTGTGCACCTTTAAACAACAATCCATTTTGAATCAAAAATTCAAAATACTCAACATGAAACTGTTCATCAAATGAAGTACATGCTTTGTATGCCTGTCCAAAATCTTCATCATCTTCAAACATGGTTTTCAAAGAGTTTATTCCAACACTCTCCAACTAAATTTGACTTGCAATCAGGACTCTTTTGCTCAAAGAATCTGTCACCTTATTCTTGACTTTGTTCTTGTGCTTAAGAATGAAAGTGAAAGCTTGTAGGGTCTCTACCCATTTCATGTGTCGGTGATTCAACTTCTCTTGATTGTTTATGAAGCTAAGGGCCTAATTATCTATGAAAACTATGAATTCTTTTGGTAGCAAGCAGTGTGTCCATTTTTTCAAGGATTGGACTAGAGCATACATCTCTAGGTCATAAGATGAATATCTTATGTTTGCCTCATTCAACTTCTCATAGAAGAAAGCAATAGGTCTTCCTTCTTGACTAAGCACTACTCAAATGGCCATATGATTAAAGTCACATTCTACTTGAAAGATCTTGTTGAAGTCAGGTAGGGCAAGGACCGGTTGTTCTACAAATTTTCTTTTTAATATTTCAAAAGAGTTATTTGCTTCTTCTATCCAATTAAACTTGCACTTTTTTCCTTCCTTTATTGTATCAAGCATAGTAGCACAAATATGACTAAAGCCTCTTATAAACTTCCTATAGAAGGTAGCTAAGCCATGGAAACTCCTAACATCATTCATTGTCCTAGGTATAGGCCAAGACAATATGGCACTCACCTTTTCTTGATCTATTTTCAATTAACCATATGAGATCAAAAATACCAAGTAAATGATCTCTTCCTGCATAAATAAACACTTTTCCAAGTTGATCATTAATTGTTCTTTATACAATCTCCTTGGGACCAGGTCTACATGATTTAGATGTCCTTCTTTGGTTTGACTGAAAGCTAGAATGTCATCTAGGTAGACTGTAACAAATTTCCCTATGAAACCCCTCAAGACTTCATTCATTAACCTCATAAAGGTACTAGGTGCATTGGATAAGCCAAAGGACATGACTTTCCACTCATACAACCCCTCATTTATTTTAAAGGAAGTCTTCCATTCATCTCCTGACCTAATCCTAATTTGATTATAGCCACTTTTTAAATCAATTTTTGTAAAATATCTAGCACCCCCCAAACAATCTAACAAATCCTCAATCCTAGGCATGGGAAACCTATACCTAATAGTAATCTCATTGATTGCTCTTGAATTGGTGCAAAGCCTCCAAGTGTCTTCCTTTTTGGGTGCCAAGACTGCAGGGACTACACATGGACTCAAACTTTTGCCAATCAATCCAAATTCCAACAATTCCTCAACCTATTTTTCCATCTCAACATTTTGATCCAGTGTGAGCTTGTATGCTTCTTTATTAGGCAATGTGGATCTAGGTATAAGGTCTATACAATGGTTTATGTCCCTCATGGGAGGTAGTGACCTTGGCATGCCATCTGAGATGACACCCTTGTATTTGTCTAGTAGTTGTTGCACTATACAGTCAATTAATTTCAATCTATCCTCTTTCTTATCCTTAGACCTCTCCACCTTTGTTACTGTTGGAATAGGGATAAGGGCATAATAGACCATGCGTTTGTTTGCCATGTTCTTCATGAACTACTTCCCTCCTAATATCAACACCTTGGCTTCCTTTTGTTTGGTCTCCTCTTCACCCTCCATTAAAGGTAGCAACTCAATCACCTTACCTTCCTTGGTAATGGAATATGTATTCCTAGCACCATCATGTTGTGCCTTCAAATCAAATGGCCATGGTCTCCCAAATAGTAGATGGCAATCATCCATCTTTGTAATATCAAACATCAACCTATCTCTTCATGTTCCAATCTAAAAGTCCACCCAAGCCCACTCTTCCACAATAACTTGTTGTCCTTGTGTGAGCCATGAGACCTTGTAGGGGCAAGGGTGAGGTAGTCTCCTCAACTTCAGTTTCTCCACCATCTCTAGAGACACAAAGTTATTAGTTGAACTGGAATCTATTAGGACCTTGCAGACCTTTCCACCTACTTTGCAAGGGGTCTTGATTAGAGAATTCCTCTATGGGGGTTCTCTATTAAACATATTCATAGTGGTTACTGCTCTTCTGATCATCAAGGCTTCACCTCTTTTAGGGTATCCATAACTATCAGGGGTCTTGACACTTTGGTATGTGTTTGCACTTGCCACACTTTGGTAGTCAACCTCTAAAATCAAGTTACTTCTTCTTTATCCTATGGAACTAATAGGCTTCTTTGGGCATCTATTAGCCATGTGTCCTTCTTGATTGCAGTTATAACATCTGATTGGACCTCTACCTTGAGATCTCCCTCTAAATGGTGGTCTTCTTCCTCTGAAATTACCTCTCAGATTGTATCCTCCATTGTTATTGGAACTCCTCTCTCCTTTAGTGCCTTCTTGACTAGTTTCACTTTCATTTCCAAAGCCATTTCCTTTTCTTTTGAAAAAATTTCTTCCACCCCTCTGCTATCTTCCTCTTCCTTTATTATTCTTCTTGTCTACTTTTAATCTTCTCTTCTACCTTGATATCAAGTTGATAGCATCTACCAATGGTATCTGGGCTAAGAGGGTTAATTTCTTCTTGAATGTTGTACTTTAATCCATTCGGGTACCGAGCAACTTTCTCACTCTCTTCCTCTTTTATTTTTGACTTCATGCATAGCCTTTGGAAATCCTCTATGTATGAGTACACATCCATCTCTTTCTGCTTGAGATTTTGTCTCCTCTTATGGAGTTGTATTTCAAGGTCTTTGGGTACATAGGCCTCTTTGATTAAGGCAACCATCCTCTTCCAAGAAATAATCTTAGGATTATTGTACTTTTCTCTTTCCTCTTGGACAAAGTTCCACCAAGTTAGGGTTTCTCCCTTCAACTTGGACTTAGCAATCTTCACCTTCTGGTGTCTTGGAATGTCTTCACACTCAAAGAAACTAGAAAGGGAGTCTATCCAATCCATCACAACATCTGGTTCCATCTTCCCAGTGAAAGTTGGCAAATCAATCTTTTGCTCCTTGGTTCTCCTCTCCATTGATTTGAGGGCATTAAGGAAGTTCCTCTGGTCAGGAGGAATCACCTCTTCCTCCGACATAGGGATCTCATCCTCATCCCCTTCATCACAACTACCAATGCCTTCATCTTCCTTCCCATCTACTCTGCCTCTCAACCTCTCTAGCTCCCTCTGCATTGCCTTGCTAGCAGTGGCCTATCTCTTACAATATTTCCAATTCCATGTTGGTGATTGGTCCTCTAGCGACCTCTTCTTCTTGTCCCTCTGACATCTCTCAATTTTTTATCTCCTTACCAAATTCATTACTAGCTCTGATACCACTTGATGCAAATCCCTCCTTGTTACCTTCCAAACACCTCCAAATGGATGAAACTGACCCCCAAACACATGAATGGGATCCTATCAAGGCAAGGCTCTACAACTTAGTGCAATCTTCTCACCATCTCCAAGACCATTTCTTACTCAATTACAGGCATCTTTCTACCACACACTCCATGGTACCTCCAAGTGTTACAAATCCTTTCCATATCGGTTTTGGGTCATACAAAACTCCCTAAGTTCAAACAAATCACTGATGGCAAGAGTACATACTCATTCCTTAAGAAAATCACTCAATTAGGCCTAGTTTCTTGTAGCCCTATTTAGTGGGTAAAGGGACCTTAAGTTCAGATTTTAGCAAATACCCAAAAAAAATTATGGATTCAAATACCCTTTTGGAAGTTATACAAGTACCCGAAAGGAAGGGTCAAGGTCTGAAAAATAAAAGTCTTTGTTGGTAGGAATTTGACTATCCTAGAAGGGCTAATTAGGTCTCTTTTCTGAAGAAAATATCCTCAAATGAATGAACCGGTGCATTACAATCCCATGGCCATATTGGGAAACATAAATCAATAGGGATTTCAAGGTTACACCCCTGGAAGAATCACCATTTGCACACAAGGTGATTTTGTTTGTTCAAGGTCTAGGTAGCCACATAGAGATGTCTACCTAGGGTCGCTTCAAACACTTCTCTCCCTTGCTCCTCCTACAAAAAACTCTTGGAAATATAAAATAAATTGACCATACTTTCCTTTCACCAAATCCCATCCTTAGATTGGTAAAGTGCAAGATATGGCCATGAAGGAGGAAAAACCCAAGGCAAACCTTGGTTTTCCGAGCACCTACAACAAAACTTGAATATCAAAAATGACATACACAATCAAGAATAAAAATCAAAACCAAAATAGAGTCAACTCTCCTTTCAAATAAATTCACACCATTGGGAATGGATCCCAATCTGTACTGAACTGTACCACAGACCAAAACTCTAGAATTGCAGGAAAACTCAAAATTCTATTGGTTTGTTTGCATCAAAACTCTTCTCCATACAATCACCCCATTGGAAATTGGATCCTCAAGGTGTATAAACCATTCCTCAACTAATATCAACCAAAAATCAAGAGGCTAGAGCCATTTGGCAAGTTTCAAATTACAAAACGCAAAAAGTGCATAAAAGTTGCTCATGACAACTTTTGACAACTTTTGCAAAAGTTGTCAAAATGTCATCTTTCACCCCCTAATGCCTTGGGTAAAGTTCAAACCCTCCTAAAACATCTTAAAACACTCAAAACCAACATATTGGATCCCCTATTGTCCAAATGTCCTAATTGGCTCAAAGAAATGCCAAAAGAGGAGTTTCACTCACAAGATGGGGTTCATTATTACAAACATATAAGGCATGATTAAAAACCCATATAAAACATCCTAAAGACATTGTTAATGCCTTATCCTCCCTTATCAAAGTCTGGAATTTCATCTTGAAGGGTTTGATGAGGTGCTCATGCACCAGTTTGATAACATTTATGTGCAACAACTAAGACATAATACTATGTAAAGATTCATTCAAAGGAGTAAATTGTCTTTCTCTTTGATAAAATTTAGCAATGGAAGCCACACCTGTTGTAGAATTCACATGGTTTTTGTTGATTAGATCATTGATCTTGATAAAGCTTTTTGTTGGTTTAAACTTTGCAAACAGTTGTTTAACACTCTCCCCCTTATCACTCGGAGCCATAGGAGTGGATTGCTCCATTTGACTCATAGCCAGTTAATAATTGTTGAGTGTTGTGCACAACTATAGAAAGGAAGTAAACTCAAACAAAAGAAGCTTTTCCCTGATATCTTTTTGTAAATTAGAAATAAATTTTTTTGAATATCATTATGAGACACATGAAAATAAATTTGAGCACACAAATGCTTATATCTACAAGTGAAATCAATCACTTTTTCTTTAACACCTTGTTTTCAATACATTAAATTAGTCAAAGTGATTTTAGGACCAGGGTTGTCTTGAAATTGTTGGATGAAAGCATTTGCTAGTTGTTGAAAGGAAGTGATAGAATAAGAAGGCAAAGAGAAATACCATTGTAAGGCCTTATCTCTTAGTGTTCTTGTAAATAGTTTTGCAAGCAATCTTTGATCATAAGAAAAATCAGTTGACAAGGTTTGAAATGTTTTAACATGCGTAAGAGGATTACCTTTTCCATTATAGAGTTCCAATTGAGGGATCTCCACATGTTTTGGTGGCACAAATTTAAAAATATCAAGAGAAAGTGGGCTTGCAACATCAAAGGTGGGCTTTTGCCAAACCCTGGCAGGAGATTCTTTTTGTTTTAATGCGATATATCACTCTAGATGGTAGGTTTATGAAAGTTTATGGGTATCACTTTGTTCTATTAAATCACTTCAGGCACAATGATAAGGTTAATTTCCCTTATTTCCTACTTTGTTCAATGAATGCATCCCTTAAGGCTTACAAAGAGAATCCTCTGGGTGATATTGCTATGCACCAAGGTCTAATGGTCCTAATTTATGACCATTTAAAGGCCACTCAAATTGCTCATATGCAGCCCTCTGTGGATTCTGAGGAAGAGATGTCTGATTCTGCCTTTTTGAAGGAGGAGGAATCTGATAGTGACTCTTCATTTGATACAGAGGACAATTTTGATGACTCAAAGTATGAAAGCGGGAAGAAGAGGAAATACAGAAAAACAAGACCCTCTTCATCCAAGGGAAAAAAGCCTCAAAACAAACCCCTGATTAGCATCTCTTCAGAAGGGGAGGATTCGGATGATTCTGAGAAGGAGAACCCTAAAGGGCTGCTGAAGAAGAAAACAAAAATCCATACCTAGACCTAGAAAAAGCACAAGAAAAAAGAGGAGGCTGGCAAGGAACTGGAAGCTGAGCACAACCTAGAAAAGTAGACTATGGAAGAGACTCTCAGGCTTGCCAACATAATTTCTGCCCTCCACATCCCCAAAGAAGAACATGTTACTCCTAGAAAAGCTACTCCCTCATCTAGCCCTCCTCCCGAGGGTTTGCATGGTTTCATGGAAACTATGGAGTGGCTCATTAATGGTTACAAGAAAGCTATGGATGAATACAAGAAGCTCTGTAACAAAGTCTTGATTTTGGAAACCATTAATATTGGGGAGGGAAATACAATGGCTGACTATATTGAGGACCTGAAAAACACCATCGCCAAAGCTAAAGACATCAGAGATGCTTTCAACCCCAGGTTTGAGAAGATTGAAAAGGAGATGCTGGACAGAAAAGGCCTTGCGGAAACTAGCGAAAAAACCCTCTTGGACACTGTCACCAAAGTTGATAAAATTAAGGAGTTCCTGAAGAAAATCGCTGAACAGAGCCTAAGTATTTTGAAGATCTTAGCCATTAACACCCACACCCTCATCAGCAAGATGGATGATGAAAAGGAAATCCAGGACTTAGAACTAGAAGCTGAAGGAACAGGGGAAGCTTAAGGTCCCAGAACCTGCACCAGAGGCAAGAGGAAGGAAAAGAAACTGAACAAGGATCTGGAAGACCTAAAATTTGTTGGGGCCACCTATGATGAGCTGGTGACAAAGGTAGAGGATCTGCTAAAGAAAATCACTATGTAGCACATTCCCTATTTCTTTGCTATTTTTTTGTTAAGTTGTTCTTTTTGTTCGCTGGTCTTTTGGCCAGTCTTTTTGTCTATGAACTATTTTGTTCTATTCTTCTTGGTGCTTTTTCTCTATCTATGATGTAAAGGTTTTGGGTCCTGAAAACCTATTTTTTAATTAATCAGAACATCAAAGGTAGGCACACTAAACATGGATTGACTCATGGAAGCAATTTGTTTTTGTAAGGAAGACATGGCTGGAGCAAGATTGTTAATTGTCATCTCAGTAGAAGAATTGATGTTAGACATAGGTGATTAAGAAGGTGGTGTGATGTTATTGAAAGAAGGCATGGACTAAGAATAAGGTGGTGGGACATTATGATAAGTAGGCAATGGTGATGATTGGGTATGAAAAGGGACACTTAAAGGAGGAATAAAGTTCTTGAAGGAATTGCTCCCTTGTGTCACATGAATTGGTTGTAGAATAATAGGGACACTCATGGAAGACATAGGTAAATATGAAGGATTAAATGAAGAAGAGGGATTTCCCCCATGACCCATGGTTGTAGGAATGATATTTTGAGTTGAAGTAGCCATGATGTTAGATGTGAAAGTAGGAATACTTGTCATAGGAGTAGTCAAAGGAATAGAAGAATTGACTTGTGTTGAAGGTTGTGAATAACCTAGGGTTTCGACACAACTCTTGATAGGCATGACATTAGAATCAACAATATGTGCAATGCCATGAAATATATCAATTCCATTCGTATCACTTTGAAGCATGCATTTTAGACCTTCAATTAATGAAAGAGATTCGCTATTAGGGTATTCTTCGGACATCCATTGTTGAAAGTTGTCAAATTGATTGTCCAATGTAGAAAGTTGATCTAAAGAAACCCTAGTTAAAGCTTCTTCTTCATTGTGGTATAAATCAACGGGGTGAATAGTCACATGATTAGGATGGGAAGAATTAGCATGATCCTCGTTAAAGAAGTCACCCAAAGTGGGCTCCATCTCATCAGTAATTAAACCTTGGGAAGCCTTAATTATAATGCTTCGTCTAATAGGGGTCAAATAGGTAGGACTAATAGTGGTAAAACTAATGCATTAGAGGGAAAATTTTGAATTTTAAATTGTAGAATAAAGCTTACGAAATTGAGTAATGCAAAATTCAAAAAAATAATGATTACACAATTTGAACTTTGCTAGAGGAGTATGACACAATTTCAAACAAAGAAAGGAAATTGGAATTTTAAAATTAGGGCCAAGCGAATACCACTTAATTTTAAAATCAGAATTTTTAAAATCAGGGTAGACTATAATTAACCTCTTAATTTAAAAAAAATTCTTTAAAGTTGAAATGTTGAATTTTGAAGCTATTTCAAATTCTAGAGGGATCAAAAATCGATAAAATAAACCAATCTTCCCGATTTAGGCTATTAAATAGAGTCAGAACAGTCTTCCAAAATTTCAGGAACAAAATTAAGGACCGTGGTGGGAATGGACGTGGTCCAACCAACTTTTCTTGAAATTTTTAGAGATGGATATTATGATGATTTTAAAGCTAACCCCCAAAAACTAGCAAATTTTACGATCACTAGATGTCAAAAATGAAGGCACAAATGTGAAAATAGGACCCTATTAGGGTTTTGAAGAACAAGAGGAAATGAATTGGAATTTTGAAAAAGGTCAAACCTAATGGATAGGGACAACTTGGAAAATGTTTAGAACTCTAAATGTAAATGAAATTGATTTGAAATTCACACAAAATCTAATTAATTTAAAAAATTAGGGTTTGATAACCTAATGGTGCAGGAGCACCTCTTCAACAAGCTAATCATGCAACTGATGATGAAGACTAGGATCTTAGGGTCATTGTGAATGTCTTTTGTGTGTGAAATTTTCATGTATTCAATAAAGACCCCACCATGTAAACCAATGTCACAAATTAGGCATCTTGATAAGCCAATTTGGACAATTTGGTCAGTAAGGTTAGTTGTATGTTTGTTTTAGTGTTTGATATATTTTTAGGGTGTATTAATGGTGTTTGGTTGATCCAAGTTGTGTGGATCCCAAGCTCGTGGTGTTTGGCAACTTTTGTGTCAAAATGCAACTTTTGAGAGCAAAAGTGCAACTTTTCAAAGTTGGGTTGTTGTAAGCCTCTCAACGGCTCCAACCTCTTCAAAATTTAGTTGGAAACCATTGGAGAGGGATATAAACCTTGTGGAAATTATTCCCAAGGTTATATATTATGGTTTGAAGTTTGGAAGCAAATAAACACAGAATAAACTGAGTTTTCCCAGAAATTCTGAGATTGCAGAGATTGTATGTCCTTGTATGGATTGAATTGGACAAAACCATTCATGGAGTAGTTGAAGGGTTGAATAACCTTTGATTTGGCAGTGGTCTAAGGTCCTAAACATTTTTGAGTAAGGAGAAACCTTCAAATTTATGACTGTTACCCAGAAAGTAAGGGTTTGGCTAGGCTTTTAGCCAAAAATGGCCATATCTTGCATTCCTTTTTATCCTAGAAGTTTCTTCCTTTGGTGGATTGTAGGATTGGCCTATGCATTCTAGGATTTTTAGGGGTTCTTATAGGGAAGACTTGGTTGTGAGGACTAAGAGACAAATCTAGGTAGGCATATCCATGTGACTACCTCATGCAAAATTATGACAGTCACCCTAAAACCTTGTAGCGGTGGATTCCAGGCATGCGACCCTGGAATTAGAAGTTATTTACCATCCCCCACATGCCCATGTAGTTTTTTTTTCAGTTTGGAATGAAGAAATGATGGTTGATTTGTAAAATAGGCCTAATCACCCTAATTAGGTCTCTAGGCTCCTAAAGGGTTCAAACCCCTAGATTGTAGATCTTACCAATCCCTTTTGGAAATGAGTATAAATCCTTAAAGGGTATCTATAATGGTAGGTTGTTTGTCAGGTTGTGTGTAATAATTTATATATAAGGGAGAAATACCCACTAAATAGGGCTACTAGCCTAGGGGTAGGATTCCAAAGGAGGTATAAGGTATTGATTCCTAAGTCTAAAACCAATGCTTGGAATGGTACTTAGCTATCATGAGTAGACCAAATCCAAGGACCTTAAGAATAGGAATCATGGTGAGGCATGTTGGGAATGTTGAGGCTATTTACTCATCTTGAGTAGGTTCCAGTATAGAGGAGTGTGAGTGGTACAAACCTAAAGGTGTGGAGTCCTTCTTGTAGGATCATTATTACCATTTAGAAGGGATCAAACTAAAGTTTTTGTACCTGTCCTTAGGTGTAAGAAGGCCTCTACATCAAGTTGTATCAGAGCATAGGAGTGTACTTTAGACTGGAGAATAAGACAAGATGTTAGAGGAAGAGGGATCCCAAGATATCCCATCAAGGATGACCAATGTTGAGTTGGTTGTCTTGGTGAAAAAGAAGATGGAAGAGAGAAGAGCAGTTAGGGCTGAGAATTAGGTCTGGAGGAATGAAATGGACCAGTTGAAGGGCAAAGTGGAGAGGGGAGAGAGAGACTCTAGAGGAGATGAAGAAGGGGATAAAGAGGAGATCCCTAGGTAGGAAGAACTAGACGTTCTTGCAAACTAGAGACCCTTCATGAGTGTCCTCAAGTCCATGGAAAGAAGAACAATGGATGTGAAGTTGGATCTGTCAGTGTTTGCAGGCAAGATGGAGCCTGATGTAGTGATGGAGTGGATAGACTCCTTGGACAATTTATTTGAGAGTGAAGACATACCAGAGCACCAAAGGGTGAAGATGGGCCAATCCAAAATGAAAGGGGCTGCACTGACTTGGTGGAATTTCATCCAAGATGAGAGGGTGAAAGAGGGAAAGAGGAAAGTGGCTACTTGGAAGAAGATGATGGCTTTGGTGAAGGAAACCTATGTTCCAGTGGACTATAATGTCCAATTGAAGAAGAGAAGACAAAACTTGAAGTAGAAGGAGTTAGATGTGAGTTCCTACACAAAGGATTTCATGAAGTTGTTTGTGAAGACCAAGGTAAAGGAGAGTGAAGATGAGAAGGTGGTGAGATATCTCAATGGACTCAGGTTTTCCATCCAAGAAGATTTTATTCTCCACACCCCGAAGATAGTCCAAAAATGTTTTCAGTTGGCACTCAAGGTGGAGGAGAAGCTAAAGAGAAGGCAATAGCAAAATAAAGAAGCAAAGGGAGACAAAAAAGAGGGGGAAGAAGTCTTTTTAGAGGCAAAGGAGGTGGTTTTGGATACCAAGGTGAGTCTAATCAAGAAGGTACCGGAGGAGAGAGTAGTTACAACCAAGGGGGAGGCTACAATCAAAGAGGGAACTTGAGGGGCAGAAGGCCATTCACTAGAGGAAGATCCCAAGGTAGATGTTACAACTACAAATAAGAGGGGCACATGGGCAATAGGTGTGGCAAGTGAAAACACCTATCAAAGTGTCAATGCTCTTGATAGCTATGGCTACCTTAAAAGAGGAGAGGCTTTGATGATGAGGAGAGTAGTAACCACCATGAAGGTACTTGACAAGGATCCCCCACAAATAAAGTCTCTTTTCAAAACTACCTGCAAGGCAGGAGGAAAGGTGTGCAAGGTCTTGATAGACTCTAGGTCTACTAAAATTTTTGTGTCACTTGAAATGGTAGAGAAGCTTAAGTTGAGAATATTGCCGCATCCTTACGCCTATAAGGTCTCATGGCTCACCCAAGGTAAGAAAGCAGTGGTAGAAGAGTAGGCATGGGTAGAGTTTTAGATTGGATCATACAAGGATAGATTGCTATTTGATATAGCCAAGATAGATGCATGCCATCTCCTATTTGGGAGACCCTAGCAGTTTTATTTGAAGGCTTATCATGATGGGGTTAGAAACACCTATTCAATCACCAAGGATGGTAAGGTGATAGAGCTTTTACCCTTGATGGAGAATGAGATGGAACCTAAGGGGAAGGATGCCAAAGTATTGTTGATAGAAGGGAAGCATTTCATGAAGGAGATTGTAGAGAAGGATGCAATCTACTATGCCATCATCCCCAAGTCCAAGGTAACAAAGAAGGAGGAGTTTGTAGATAGGAAAGAAGAAGGAAAAAGGCACATAGACCTTGCAATCAGACAGTTGCTTGACTAGTACAAAGGCATCATCTCTAATAGAATGCCAAGATCCCTGCCACTGGTGAGAGACATTAGTCATTGCATAGATCTAATCCCTAGATCTACCCTACCAAATAAGGCAGCATACAAGCTTACCCCAGATTAGAATGTAGAGATGGCAAGAAAAATTGAGCGGTTTCTTGAATCAAGGCTAATTGGAAAAAGTTTAAGCCCATGTGCAGTACCTGGTGTCCTTGCACCCAGGAAATAAGGCACTTGGAGGCTATGCATAGACTCTATGGCCATCAACAAGATAACCATAATGATGAATACTAAGAGGGGGGTGAATTAGTATGCCAAAAATTACTGTAAACAAACTTTTAAACAATTCAACAGATAACCGATACAACGGATTCACTAATAAACCATTTAAGATAAATGCAAGACAAATAGAAAACAAATCATTCACCCACAAGAGCACAATCACCATAACACAAGATATTTGACATGGAAACTCAAATAGGAAAAACCACGATGAGCAGAAACTCACAAGTAACTATCTGCAGAATAGAAACCAGACCGATTAAGGTCATACAATGTTCTTCACCAAAACAAATCTTGTTAGGAATCTAGATCTTTGTTAGGAGACAAGTCCTATTAAAGACTACCTTGTTAAAGGATTTCAGATCCACAGTTGTGAACCACCTTGTAAGAGGATTTACAAAGGCTTTGCTAGGCCTACCTAGTTAAGGGTTTCAAACTTGTCAAAGATATTAGTAATCAACAAGTGAATGATCTAGATGATATCATGTAGTATGCTTAGTTAGATCCTTGACAACTCATTGTTAATGCATTTCAGCATTACTTTAGTCTTCAATATCTCCATACTCTATCTCTTCACATAGACCTAATATTCTTTACAAAGATCACACATAACCTTTTCTTTGTTATGTCTCACATATTACATATATCACATGCAAACCCTAGACATGATGTCCTTATAAAGGAATCTGATTTCATGTCAGTCCAATAGGATTAGACTACAAGTTCCTAGGTTTAGTGCATCTAGACACATTTGGTAACATGGTACAAAATCACTGCCAAAGTGTCGGTGGATGATAACTCATCACACATTACATAAATACCAGTTAGTATAATATAACAATTACACCGGTTGTCAAAAATGAAGACTGGTAGATCGTAGTGTTTCGGTCAAAAGTTAACTACCGCTTGGGTCCTTCGTACCACTTGAGCTCCTTGAACTGCTTGGGTCTTCAGTCAATCTGTGACCGGTAAACATCTTTTGCAAAATACCGATAGTCTAAAGACTATACATTCAATAATACACAATACCAATTGGAGCAATTACTGGTTGGGCATAACTCATACATCAAGAAAGTGTGTGTCCATCAATGACAATCAAAACATCATAAAAAATGCCAAGAATCTCCCCCTTTGGCATTGATGGAAACACTTAGGAAAATTTTGACATCTAAGTGTTATTACAACAACAATGCCATAATCAAAATTACTCCCCCTAAGCATATACACTATCCCTTTTACAAAAATTGCAATCTACACTACTTCCCAAAATGGTAACATGAAAGTGTAAAGTAGAAAATCGAACCCTAGGTGTTCCCCCACTCCAAGGAGAGAGAAAGGAGGTCACTAGGATTGACAGTTTTCACTTAGGAGAGACTTTACATTCAAAAGAGGGGTGGAAACTCACAAGATCCAATCCCACATAATGCAAGATTGAATTCTAAATGAGTTTCAAGGGTTGAGACATCAAGGATACCCTCTTTTGTTAAAGAATGTAGATAGAAGGATTGAACTAGGAGTGTATGTAAAAGTAAGAAAGATTCACTTGTAGATGGAGATAGGGACATGGGATGAAGCTACGGACCTAAAATTAGTAGTAAAATGTCGAGACGATGCTGTCCTGCAAGTTTGAGTGAAAGTTTATGGGACGATGGCGCCCGGAGTGCACACGGTCCTCCAAAAAATCTGCGAAATGAAGGGGGATCTGTTCGTCTCTGCACAAGGATTCCAGATCTTCAATTACAGCCATGTACCTGCAACCTACACATAGAAAAGAGAGGATGATTGGGGGGTTAGGGATTAGGGGTTTGCCTTCAGGTCAAACCCCAGTTTTTGGAGTTAACCAAGAAATGAGAATGCTGTAAATGTAATGTTTGTAATGTAATCAAGTACTGATACCTTGTTGAATCCTTGTCTTGAATGCAACACCTAGCCTTGAATGGAGACTTAGAATGCTCAATTGCTTGAAGGGATGCTTGAATGCTTGAATGTTTGAATGTTTGCCTATCGCTTCTTGCACACATATGTTTTCCGCCCCTTTTTTGGGAGGGGAAATGTAGTTTATATACTTGTCAATTAGGGTAAGGAGACTGATTTTTCTGACCTTAGGCCGACCTAGGAGCATTATTTTCCAAATTGCAAACTTGAAGACCCGATGCCCAACAAGAGACCGGGCCCAAAATAGGGCCAGGGACCAAGGCGCTAGGCATCATGGTCCTGAGGGACCAGGGCACTAGGTGCCATGGTCCTAAAGGACCAGGGCACTGGGCGCCATGGTCCCACCTCTCGGGATAGCAGGGTGCAAGGAGGATCAGTCCAAGGTGCAGAAAGATGCAGTTTTTGATGTCGTAAACAGGTTTCAAGGTCTCCATTCAGGTTCAACGTTGTGCTGCCATCGTGAAGACCCAAATGCTATCAAAATTGCAAGTGTCACAATTTTACGATGCTACATTTAGCCCCCACTTTAGCGGGAGTATAGGTGTGCGTCCATACTTCCAGTAAAGTACAAGGAAACAACATTGAAAGACTTTCACCACATCAAGGAGGCAAGATATTCCAAGCCCCTAGTGGACTAAGGATCTTACGACTTCGATTGACAAAGTAAAAGGGAAGATCAGGAGGAAGAACCATGACTGTCAGTAGTAAGGTTCCCTCACTATGAGTCATGCAAGAAAAATACCAAAAATTTTCAAGGCAAAGCTAAGTTCGCCAAGAAATTTTCAAGTATCTTGAAGAGATATGAATGGAGTGTATGCCCCCTATGTTAAAGTGATCGCACATGCCTCATCGGGGGTGATTGCTTTAAGGTAGTGATACACATAAGAAATGAGAAGGGAAAGGAGCATGTTATCACAAAGATTTAGCCCCCAGGTGTGAGATAAACCCAAGGATAATAGACACAAAACACAAAGCACGAGGTGACTTTGCTTTCCTTGGGGTCAATATGCTGTATGATAATTCATGTATATCATATGTATGTATGCATAATTGTTCTTCATTCCCCAAACAAGGAAGGTCACCTAGAAGAAGGGAACACATGTGTCTTTTGAGTCAACGTGAGAGATATCAAAAGAGATCTTAATGCTTTGCATTGTCCTCAAGTAGACAACACTAAGGACAACAAATAGAAGAATGAGAATAACACATAGAAGAAGTAACAAAAGAGATCAAGAGAGGAGGAGAGAGTCTGCTATGCTAATGAACTAGTCTAGCACGTCATCCACCCCCGATCTTGCTGATCAATATTTCAGGAAGGTAGGAAACACGTTAGAGGAGGAACATCCAACATAGCAGATGGAGATATTACAAGATCCAAACAAGGGCAATGTTCATGTTCCAAGCCACGTTGTTCTTGTCTAGGAGCTAGGATAAGTGCTTTAGAAAATTCGTTAGATAAATGGTTATCAATATCAACATATTCATATTCACTATCAGAAGAAAGAGGAGTAACATTTTCATCATGAATAACATTTTCATCTATATCATCATCAAGATTTATAAAAATAGGATCTTTAACTCGCAGAGGATCAAAACCATCATGCATCTTATGTTTAGGAGATTTTGACTCAATTTTTGGCTGAGGAGAAAATGGAATATTACTAGCTGAAGGTGTTTTGGGGATTGCAAAGTTTGGGAAACAGCTGCACGAGCTCTAAGACGATGCTTTCGTCGCCATTCGCACGTAGAACGATTTCGTCTAGTATTAGTAGGAATTTGAGAAGATTGAGGAGGAGGAATGTTCTCATCCTTATCACTTGGGTGTTTAGGTTGTGGTCTCTTAGGTTGAATAATAGGAGAAGAGGAAGGTCTCTTCTCTCTATAAGAGGAAGGAGGAGGAACTGCTCCATATAAAGGAGGAATATCTGGTTTAGGAAGGAGACCAAGTCCATCATGACGAGGAGGTATAGGTATACCTTTAGAAAGTTTATTAGACATAGGCATAGTCACATCCATAGGGATGGGTTGGGAATCTTCTTGAGGAAAGACATTAGTTTTATCTTTCAAAGGAAGAACTTCCTTCTCAAGAACGATAGGAATATCAAGTTTGGGTGTTCTAGGTTCACTTAGAGATAGGATCATATCTTTTTTCCACTTTTGATAAGATTTGAAAAGATGATCACTTCGCAGTGGAAGAGATTGAAATTGTTTAGGCCAAAAATAATCAATAGGAACGCTAGAAGCTCTTTCAGCTGGTTTAAAGAGACTATGATTGACAGTAACAACTTCACCATTATGGGGAAATTTCAAACACTTGTGAATAGGAGAAGCAATAGCTTTGATGGAAGATAGCCAAGGATAGCCTAGCTTCACACGAAATTGTTCAAATGATGGAATAATAGCAAAGCTCACATCAAAGGATTTGTTATGGACCTCAATAGGTAATGTAATAGAACCAATTGTAGGAGAAGAAAATGCATCAAATAGTTTCACAACCACATTTGTTTTGTCATAGATCACTTGATTCAATTGCAAAGTAAAAAGAAATTCTTCAGTAATGACATTAACCATACAAGAAGGATCAATAAGCACTCCACAAAAAGGTGTATTCTTGCCTTTTGCAACTATATATAAAGGACCATCAGGTGCCCTGATAGTTTCACTGGAATCAAATGTGATGGAAGGTTCTTTAGGGATTTTTTGCTGCTCCACAAAGTTAATCACATTCAGAGTCATAGACACAAGACCATCAGGTGAGAAAGAGGAATCATTAGTCTCAATCACATTAGAGGTATGAGAAGGTAATGGATCAGTAAAAATCTTAAGATTTTGGTTAGGAAGAGCTACAAATGTGTTTCCTTTATCATTCACACCTGAAATAGAGATAGTATTATTATCAATCAAATCTTGAATTTTACCCTTTAAAGAAAAACATTTTTTAGTATCATGCCCAGGTTGACGATGGAATTGACAAAAAGATTTGTTATCAAAATAGGGTGAATTAATCTTTGCAGGATCTATTTTCTTTATAGGAGGAAGAGTAAGAACATTTTGTTCCAATAACTTATTCATAATACTATGCAATGATTCATTCAAAGGAGTAAACTTTCTTTCTTTCTTTCTTGAAAAACTTAGAAATAGGAGGCACACCTGATGCTACATTCACATTGTTGTTGGTGATGTTTTCATTGAACTTAATGAACTCTCTATTTGGTTTAAACTTCCCAAATGGTTGTTGACTACTATCACCCTTATCATTCAGAGCCATAGGATTTGCTTGTTCCATTTGACTCACAGTCAGTTGATAATTGTGAAGAGTTGTGCACAACTGTTGGAAAGAAGTAAACTCAGAAAATAGAAGTTTTTCTCTAATATCTTTTTGTAAATTAGAAATAAAGATTCTTTGAATATCATTGTCAGGTACTGGAAAAGAAATTTGAGCACATAAATGCTTATATCTACCAATGAAATCAGTCACTTTGTCTTTAACACCTTGTTTACAATGCATTAAATCAATCAAAGTAACTTTAGGACTTATATTGTTTTGAAATTGTTGAATAAAAGCATTTGCAAGTTGTTGGAAAGAAGTAATAGAATAGGAAGGCAATGAGAAATACCATTGTAGAGCCTTATCTCCTAATGTTCTAGTAAACAGTTTTGCAAGCAACCTTTGGTCATGAGCAAAATCGGTACATATTGTTTGAAAGGTCTTAACATGTGTTAGAGGATCACCTTTACCATTATAAAGTTCCAACTGCGGGATTTCAACATGCTTAGGGGGGATAGCTCGAACAATGTCAAGAGAAAGTGGGCTCGCAACATCAAATGTGGGCACACTAAACTTAGATTGATTCATAGAGGCAATTTGTTGCTATAAAGAAGAGACAGTTTGTGCAAGATTGTTAATGGTCGCTTCAATTGAAGAGTTCATATTAGACATGTTAGATTGTGATGGAGGTATTATGTTATTGAAAGAAGGTATTGATTGAGAGTAAGGTGGCGGGACACTATGATGGTTAGTCATAGGAGATGATTGGAAAAAAGGAGCACTACAAGGAGGAATGGAATGGTTAAATGAATTTCCCCCTTGCGTCATGTTCATTTGTGGAGATGTAATAGGGACACTCATTGAAGGAATGAATGAAGAAATCGGATTGAATGAAGGAAGAGGGTTGATTGAAGAAGAAGGATTGCCCCCATGACTAGTGATCATAGGTGGAATGTTTTGTATTGAAGTAGTCATCATGTTTGTTGTAAAAGTAGGTATACTAGCAATAGAAGTTGTCAAAGGGGTAGAATGATTGACTTGAGTAGGAGGTTGTGTATAACCTAAAGTTTCGGCACAACTCTTCATAGGAATCACATTCGAATCCACAATGTGTGCAATACTACACAAAATATCAATTCATTCTTATCAATTTGAACCATATGTTTTAGACCCTCAATTAATGAAAGAGCTTGACTATCGGGGTATTCTTGAGACATCCATTGCTGAAAATCATCAAATTGGTTATCCAATTTTGAAAGTTGTTCTACAGAAACCTCATGGAGAGCTTCTTCATCATTAAGAGGATTAGAGGAAATACCCATGTCCTCGTTAAAAAGGCCATTCAAATTAGGTTCCATCTCCTCGGTAATTAAACCTTGGAAAGCCTTAATTCTAAGGCTTCGTCTAACGGGAATAGTGTAAGTTGGGCTTATTGTTGTAAAACTCATGCACTAGAGAGAGAGAGAAGATTTTGAATTTTGAAAATAAAGTTGGCAAAATTGAACAATGAGATAATGATAATCCAATTTGAATTTTGTGAAAGAAGAGGGAAACACAACTTCCAAGAAAGGTAGGCACAATTGAAAATTAGGGCCAAGGGGGTAGCACTTAATTTTAATTGTTATCTTGAAAATTGAGATCTTGAATTTTGAATTTATTTTTGAATTTAGAGGTAGCAAATTTCAATAAAATCAACCAATCTTCTAGATTTAAGCTGTTAAATGCAATCATGACAATCTCCCGAAGTTTCAGAAAAAATGTCAGGGACCGTGGCGAACGGAGTGCACACGATCCTCGCAACTTTTTTCGAAATTTTCAGGGATGCAAGTTATGATTATTTTAAAGCTAATCTAAAAAAATTGAGTGATTTTACGATCTGTAGATAGGCCAAATTAAAGTTGCAATCTCAAAATTGAATCCTACCAAGATTGTTGAAAAATGCAAAATTTGAATCTTGAAAAAGAGAGGGAAACTGAAATTTTGAATATTATGATTTTTAGAGGGAATACTAAAAGCAATGCAAGCTTTGAAATTTAAAAGTTGACTCAATTTCATGCAAAATTCAATTTTGAAAATGGAAATCAAGGCTGTTGTAATTAAACACTTAATTTCAAAAGTCACAAACTGCAAGAATTTGAATAAAGCACTGCAATTTCGAATGAATGCCAACACACTTTTCAGATTTAAGATAGTAAGAAACACAATTTTAACACAAAATTTCAATTTCAACAATTTTTGAATGATTATAAGCCTTAATCCAAACAATCACTAGACCAACTTCGACTTTAATTTTGAAAGTGTTAGAATTGATGAAATCAGCCAAGATTCTAGATTCTAGCATAAAAATACAGTAAGATCTAGCTCCCAAAATTTCAGAAAAAATGTCGGGGACAATGGCGCTCGAGGTGCACATGGTCCTCGCAACTTTTTTCAAAATTTTCAGGGATGAGAGATATTATGATTTTGTTGTGGAATCCAAAGTTACAACCAATTTGGAGGTGTTTTGATCAGTGAAATCATCGGTCAAAGGTTGAATCAAGAGGGTTTTAAAAATTAGGGTTTTGACACTTAACCACTTAATTTTCAGAATTAAAGCACAAATATGAATTGACAATTTGCAATAGAAGGGTAGATCTGAAACAAGCATTAACAATTAAACATTTCACAAGCTCAATTACTAAAAAGAAAATTTAGGGTTTTTATGCAATTAACCTCTAAAATTTGCAAAAGATCAAACATGGAAATGTAATTAAGGAAACAAATTTTTTTTCAGATCTAACCATGAATAATCAGAATTAGGATTTTTCAAGTCAGCTTCACCAAAATGTAAAGTGGAAAATTGAACCCTAGGTGTTCCCCCACTCCAAGGAGAGAGAAAGGAGGTCACTAGGATTGATGCTTTTCACTTAGGAGAGACTTTACATTCAAAAGAGGGGTGGAAACTCATAAGATCCAATCCCACATAATGCAAGATTGAATTCTAAATGAGTTTCAAGGGTTGAGACATCAAGGATACCCTCTTTTGTTAAAGAATGTAGATAGAAGGATTGAACTAGGAGTGTATGTAAAAGTAAGAAAGATTCGCTTGTAGACGAAGATAGGGACACTAGATGAAGCTATGGACCTAAAATTAGTAGTAAAATGTCGAGACGATGCTATCCTGCAAGTTTGAGCAAAAGTTGACGAGACGATGGCGCCCGGAGTGCACATGGTCCTCCAAAAAATTCACGAAATGAAGGGGGATCTGTTTGTCTCTGCACAAGGATTCCAGATCTTCAATTACAACCGCGTACCTGAAACCTACACATAGAAAAGAGAGGATGATTGGGGGGTTAGGGATTAGGGGTTTGCCTTCAGGTCAAACCCCAGTTTTTGGAATTAACCAAGAAATGAGAATGTTGTAAATGTAATATTTGTAATGTAATCAAGTACTGATACCTTGTTGTAAGAATGTTTGTATTCTTACATGCGAAGGTGTAATGATGTTGTATGTTGTATGTTGTAGGTGATCTCCTCTTCAATGGTTGAATCCTTGTCTTGAATGCAACACCTAGCCTTGAATGGAGACTTAGAATGCTCAATTGCTTGAAGGGATGCTTGAATGCTTGAATGTTTGAATGTTTGAATATTTGCCTATCGCTTCTTGCACACATATGTTTTCCGCCCCTTTTCTGGGAGGGGAAATGTAGTTTATATACTTGTCAATTAGGCTTAGGAGACTGATTTTTCTGACCTTAGGCCGACCTAGGAGTATTATTTTCCAAATTGCAAACTTGAAGACCCGATGCCCAACAAGAGACCGGGCCAAAAATAGGGCCAGGGACAAGGGCGCTAGGCACCATGGTCCTGAAGGACCAGGGCACTGGGCGCCATGGTCCCACCTCCCGGGACAGCAAGGTGCAAGGAGGATCAGGCCAAGGTGCAGAAAGATGTAGTTTTTGATGTCGTAAACAGGTTTCGGGGTCTCCATTCAGGTTCAACGTTGTGCTGCCATCGTGAAGACCCAAATGCAGTCAAAATTGCAAGTGTCGCAATTTTATGACGCTACAGAAAGTATACATGAAATGGTAACATTCACCAAAATTTTAATGTACACTACTCCCCCTTTGCCAAAAATGACAAAGTAATGCAAAATAACCCCTGTTTCCTTATATAAAATAGAGTAAATGTTCATGACAATAAGGAATGAAATTTATCAAAAATAGATTTAAAGTCCTGCATAAAAGTTTTCATGGCCAATGTCCATGACTCAAGTAATGAGGTAGCAACCTCACTTTTTGTCTTCATCTGGAATACCCATTCTTCCATTGCGTCAATGGTACTCATCTCTTGAGTTACCGTGATAGCTTCTAGGTTGAGAAAACATTTCTGAAAAATTTGTAGTCTTGGTAATAAGAGCAGTTGAAGCTCCTGCAAATCTTTAGTCCAGTTGTTGATCTTTGAGTCCATCTTGGCTGTCTGTTGCTGATAACAATGAACCATTTTCCCATATGTAGTGAAGAGATCATAGGGCATCTTGAAGGTGCTGATGTATTCCTGGAACTCCGATTGGAGTTTATCTTTTTGTATAAGCACATCATCACAAAATAGATGGGGTTGGCAGATTTTACTCAAAAGTAATTTTCCCTCATCCATAGCAACACTGATATCCTTCTACTATTTTTATTAGTTGTGTCCAGAGGTCATTCATTTTCTTGACTAAGGTAGTGTTGAGTGCCTTTTCATGATTCTTCTTTGTAGTGGCTTCAGCAACATCTTCCAAGCATTGTACCTGGTCCTCCACTATGGTACAAAGAAGTTTGAGCTTAGAGAGAGAGGAATCGGTACTAGGGAGGTTAGTACTAGGAATTAGACTGGTAAGGGTGTCAACCACAATTTGTATGATATCTTGTTCTTTCTTCCTCCGCAATGCTTCTAGTCTCTCCTGTGCAAGTTTGATGCTTTGAAGTAGCTTAGATTCATCTGCTGATTGAAGATCAATAGGACTAGTGGTATCAACCTGTTTGGTTTGATCACCAGTTTCCTTAGGAGTCTCCACTTGTTTGTTCTTCTTTTCTTCCTTCTCCTCTTCTATTTTTTTCTTATGCTCTTCTTTCTTCTTTTGCTCCTCTTCCTTCTTCTCCATTTCTTCTTTCTTCTTGTCCTCTTCCTAAATTTTCTTCTCTTCCTCCTTCTTCCTTTTTTCTTCCTTCCTCTTGTCTTCTTCTTTCTTCTTCTCCTCTTCTTTCCTCTTTTCCTCTTCTTTCCTTTTCTCCTCTTCTTTCCTTTTCTCATCTTCTTTCCTCTTCTCCTCTTCTTTCTTTTAATAAAATTTTATTGATTTTTCCATCTCCCTCAAAAGTAGTTGTTTATAGCAAACAACATTTTTTAAGAGTGATGTGTATCCCAAAATGCATAATTTTTTTTCTATAAATGATAAAAACTTAATTCTTTTGAATTTTGGTTTGTAACATAAATACCCAGGGCATGCACTTGGTTTGATAGAGATATGTTGAATAGTTTTTATTTTATTAGTTTTTGAAGTTTGACTAATTATAATTTGGATATAGTTGTATGTTTGAAAACATAACTTGTTCTATATATATCAAAATTCAATTTTCTTTTTTTTGTTAGAAAGAAAACACCAATACCTAGTGCATAGATATTTTTCAGAATTTTTTTGAATTATTTTACTATTTTTCCCAATGCATTGAACAAAGAAGTTCATGTTCGGTGAAAAACCTACATTCATAAGAAATAAAATAAAAATATATTATTGAAATTAAATATATTTAAAGTTATATTATTTGGAAAGCTTGTAATAAGGACTAAATACTTTTTATAAAAAACTTTTAAATGAATTAATTTGACCCCCCAAAAGCTAATGTAAAATTGGTTTTTTATCAGCATTTGATATATGCAAAGGAGACTCCATTGCAAGTATGATTTAGAAGTAGAGAGGTTCTATCCAAGAAATTTTGATCTAAGAGCCTTTTATTTAACTCTCTTCAATTAATTACTTCAAATGGGACGTCTTAAAGCTTAAATCATTATATTTTTTTAAAAATGTATGATTTCAGCAAAAATCAGGATGTACCAAAAAGTGGGAACCAACTTTGTGAGTTCACCCTAACACATAAATATTTGATGACTTCCTGTTCTACCTCCTCTTTCTCATTATCATTAAAATCATCAAAATACTCCTTTAACTCATCAAGCACTTTCCTCTTAATATTCTTAATTGTCCTATGACAATGTGTCATTGGTTTATAAGAGGAAATATCTATATTTACCGGTGCTAAAGTTGCTGGTACATTACCGGTAGACTTTGCCTTCTTGCTTGATTGTCTTATCTTCTTTGTTTGGATCTTCGGTTCAGTGTCCTTTGATTCTGGTGAGTTGGTTTTGGTTTTCCGCTTCCTCTTAAATACTTTAGTTGGAATAACCTTAGGTTTCTTCTTAGCTAGTGGCCACTTGGTCACTTTCGAACTGGCAGAGGTAACCGGTGCAGATACCAATGGCACTGCTTTGTCCTTTTTCTGTTTTGGTTCTTCAACTGGTGTGACCCTATCCAAGTAGGTACTAGTTCTCTTTTTCTTAGCATCCAGTGGTGAGGCAAGTAGGGTAGAGGCATACCCAATCAATAGGTCATTCACCACTTCATAACCTATAGGTTCAACTGCTTCCTTTCTCGGTTCCACCGCTTCCATTATGCAGTCATCTACCTTTATTGTGAAGCAGATGTCATCTTTATATTCCTTCACAATATCATCAGATATCCTCATTCTTTGATTCATTTTCCACTTTAATTCATTAAAATACTTATTTAGAACCTTAGGATATCTAGTTCCTACTACTTGTAGACTTTCCTTGATTTGCCTAGAAACTGGTAAGTCAGCAGACCATTGCACATCACCTACTCCAGGGAAATAACCTTGAAAGTAGAAGAATAAACTAACCAAAAGCTGGCCAAATTTGAACCTTAGAGAATTGTCCTATTTGATGGACTTCAGATTTAACAACAATTGCTTCTATAGATAGGTACATAGGTCAAATGTAGTGTCTTCCTTAATCATTCTGTAAGCAACATTCATTGCACCAGTGGGGACAAAATTCATTCTATTGGCATAGAATATCAAGTAACCAATCACCATGCAAGCATATTTCACCAGATCATCTTTGACTGTGTTGAGGGTCATCACCTGTTGGTCACTCAGAGAACTGGTGAGCTTAGTAATTTCAGTCTTGGTGACCTTCCATAGGGCTAGTACCTCTCCAATATTGCAGAAACTAGTGACAGCATGAATTGCTTTTGGTTTAATGTCATGCATCCATTTGAGATACATCTTATCACCATGTACTCTACTGAGGATGATGCGAATATGTTCTTCTGTGAACTCTTCCAGAAAGTACACCACATTGTGCAGTTTCATCTTCTCAAGGACACCATACTCAGGTTTGATCTTCTTATCATCCCCATAGAATAGAGTTAGCTAGGAATGAATCACTAGAGATCCTAGGTCTTCCAATTTATAGTCTATATACCCTGAAACATCTCTCTCAATAATAACTCTGGTAGGTATTTGAGATAGGGCATTATATTTCATTTTCTTTTGAAGAAATTTAGTTGAATCTACAAGTGCACTAGAACTGGAGTATGATGTAGAAGCCATGATAAGAGAGAATTTTGAGAAATACCTTCACAATCCAAAATTTAGGGTTTGGAAATGTTGCCCACAATACACCACTTCGGTTGCAAGATTACTACTTAGTGTTCTTCACTGATAGATTGAAAAAGATCTCTGGATTCCTCTGCAAGATTTTTGAATTCACTTTGAATCACTCTTTATCAATCTACTCTTGAAAATTCTTCTCTCAAAAAATTATAAGTGATAATGACAATGAAAATCCCTTTTAAACAAACTTTCACCTACCATAATAAATGCATCACCATTAAGGCACAAACCAATTTTTCCTTTTACCGCTTCAAGTCTTCTACTAACTGACGGGTAACATATACCAGTTAAGGTCTTTACCGATATAAACTAGGGGTTCAAAATATTTCACCGATATGCTCCCCCTAAGATTTTCTGAAGCTCAGTTTTCCAATTCAAAGACTTCCACACTAGGTGCAGAAACCGGTTCATTCTGTGACACTTCTTTTGATTTCTTTTTCCAAGTTTTATTCATTTTAGTTTGAACGGTTTCAACATCAATCTTCCCTTCTAGAGTGATTTGTATATCATTCGATAGGTTCTTTCCCAGTCTGCAAGTTCTGGCAGTATGTCTTGGTTTGTTGCAATGATAGCATACCATTCTAGGTGTTCTCCATGGTCCATTATTCATACTTTCATTCTTCCTTATGCATGTTGTAGCATTGTGACCGCTACCACGATAGATCAAATAAGTTGCTCTCCAACTATTAGCTGCTTGATAACCACCTGATCGATGGTCATAGGTATTGTACTGGTTGGGATTTTAGTTCATAGAAGGTTCCGGGATAACTCCTTGAGTCCTTGGAGGACATCTCCTAGTGTTGTGCAAAACTAAGTTGCATTCAAATGCTCTATGACCAAACTTGTTGCATGCATAATAGTTTCCATTGAATCTATTGGTGTTACGTCTTGGAGACAACTGAGAGGGGGGGGGGAGTGAATAAGTTGTCTAATAAATTCAAACCAAAAACCACTTAACCAACTTAATGCTTAATATCAATAAACTAGTTAAGTATGCCGGTAGATAGTGTTAACAGTAAATTGCTATACCGGTAAAGATTAATGCATGAAACATAAATACAAAGTCATCCACAACACATAACACCAATATTTGTACATGGAAACCCTGTAAGGGGAAAAACCACGATGGGAAACCTTACCCACAATCAGATGATACTACTGTAGATAGTAAGTGTACATAAATGGAGTTTGCACATGCAGAAAGGGCAACAGCCTAGAGCTTACCGCTCAATCACAAAATGGGAGTCACACTAACTATAGTTGGATGGTTAAATCCAATAAGAATGTACTACCGAAAAGAGCATCTTCATATGTTGGATTCAGTACTGGTGTAATGTTGATATGCTTTCACAGAAACCTGGCTTCACCTTCAAATGATGTCTTCATGTATACCTCTTCTTAATCTCGCATATACCTTCACACAATTCTTTTTTGCATTCCACACTCGATCTTACAAATAAGATCTTACATTTATACCATAACCTAAGACCAATTTTAGTAGGTCGGCTCTACAAGATATTACAATAAAAACATTTTACAATCAATATAATATCCGATACAATAAATAATTAAACATGTCATCTTAATGCATTTACAACAATAATAAATCATCTTCATAGTGTGCCATGTTGATCTGGAAAAGATAAACCTGCCAATGTAACCCTAGGTAACCCTAGACCTATTTGTCGGTAAAAGCAAATATGCAAATATGATTATACCAGT
Organism: Cryptomeria japonica; assembly: GCF_030272615.1. NCBI lineage: Eukaryota > Viridiplantae > Streptophyta > Pinopsida > Cupressales > Cupressaceae > Cryptomeria > Cryptomeria japonica. Next base: position 776,270,824 of record NC_081409.1, on the reverse strand, counting down.
GATTAATTCTTCAAAACAAAGTGTCCACATGATGTCTTCAACATTACCAGGTGTCTTCCATATCATTTCATGTGCCGGTGATCATTATATCCTATTGGTGAACTATATACCAGTAACTGTGCAATAATTGCTTGCTGGTGAATGTTGCTAGATCTTGAAAGTGCTAGTGTTTTAGTAGGTGTTGACATCAATGACAAAACCATACCAAAATACCAACAATATCCCCCTTTGGAATTGATGGCGACACAAGATGGTAAAACCATCAAAGTGCCTAAATAGAAATGCCAAATACCAAAAACCAACAATCTCCCTTAAACAACAATCTCTCCCCCTGGGAGCAACATGTGTTTATCTAAAGATTTTCAATACCAGTCTCTTAGAAGATAATGTGTTTTTCTATAGATATCTCTCTCCCTTTGACATCAAATGGAAAAGTTATGATAAAACCAAGTTCATATACAAAATACCAATCAATTCAATATACCAACTACTCCCCCTGAGAAGTAGCTTCCTCATCAAAGACCAGAGTAAAAGATTTGTCTTTCAATTCTGCTAGTTGATGACAATCATCAACTGTCTAAGTTTCTATCAATGGTGGTATGACTCCAAGATGATCTCTGAGATATTCAAAAGTCTCCTTAGGCAAAGGTTTTGTGAAAATATCTACAAGTTGTTCTTTAGTATTCACATAAACCAGTTTTATCTTTTTTTCTTCAACTTTTTCCCTTAGAAAATTCAGTTTGATAGAAACATGTTTTGTTTTAGAATGTAATACCGGATTCTTAGATATATCAATTGCTGCAGTGTTATCACAATATATAGTAATAGGTTCCTTGCATTTTACCTTTATGTCTTTCAACATTTGTTTAAGCCATAGTACCTGTGTACAGTTAGTTGCTGCAACATATTCTAATTCTGTTGTTGATAAAGATGTATAACTTTGTTTCTTACTCAACCAAGAAACTAATCTCTTTCCAAGAAAGAATGCTCCACCGGTGGTGCTTTTTCTATCATCCACATCTCCTGCTCAATTTGCATCTATGTATGCACATAGATCAAAATTTTCATCTCTAGGATACCATAATCCAAGATTTGCAGTGCCTTGTAAGTACCAAAAAATCCTTTTTACTACTGATTCATGATTTTCCCTAGGATTACTTTGAAATCTAGAAACAATACATACTGCATTCATAACATCAGGTCCGGTTTGTGTCAAATACAGTAAACCTCCTATCATAGATTTGTATCTAGTTGGATTAATAGGTGTAGATTCATCCCTTTGAGATAATTTGTCATTTGTAGTCATAGGTGTGCTTACCGATTTAGAGTTCTCCATTCCAAATTTCTTTAGTAACTCTTTCAGGTACTTGGATTGACTCAAACATATACCTTTATCAATCTATGAAATCTATAATCCTAAAAAGAATTTTATTTCTCCAATCATAGACATTTCAAATTCTTGTTGCATTTTAACAGAAAATTCCTTATATAATCCATCTTCTCCTCCAAAGATTATATCATCAACGAATACTTCTATAATCAAGATGTCATCATTAGTTATTTTGTAATATAAATTGTTGTCTGCATTTCCTTTAGTAAAACCAATCTTTAAGAGATACTTATCCAACCTTGCATACCAAGCTCTTCGGGCTTGTTTCAATCCATACAAAGATTTTCTTAACCTGCAAACCATATCATAGTCATCTGTCAAAGAAAATCCATCAGGTTGTTCAATATAGACTTCCTTTTCAAGATCTCCATTCAAGAATGCACATTTAATATCCATTTGATAGACTTTGTAGTTCTTGTGAGCTACAAAAGCCAAGAATAATTTGACTGCCTCAATTCTAGCTACTGGTGCAAAGGTTTCATTATAATCAATTCCTTCTTTCTAAGAATATCCCTTACACACTAGTCTTGCTTTATTTTTGACAACCTTACCATCTTCATTAAGTTTGTTTCTAAATACAAATTTAGTTCCAATTACATTTTTATCTTTAGGCCGGTGAACTAATGTCCAAGTATTATTTTTCTCAATTTGTCCTAATTCTTCTTCCATAGCTTTAATCCAAAATTTATCTTCACATGCCTCATTAATAGATGATGGTTCAATTTGAGAAATAAGACATACCTCTTCATTTGCCAATCTTCCTCTTGTCATTACTCCTTAAAATTTGTTTCCAATTATCTGATCTTCAAAATGATTCAATCTTACATACCGGGGTGTCTTAGTTTGTTGTTGTTCTTCAATTACTGTGGAATCCTCTGATGGCACTAGGGTAACTGGATCTTCATTATGCACTGGTGGATTTAACGTAGGTTCATTTGTCACAATTTCTATTGCTGGTTCAGAGTCTATATACCTTGAAGTTCCTCTAAATTGTTCATCAATATTTACATTTGTACTCTCAACAATTTTCTGCAATCTCTTGTTAAAACATCTATATGCCTTGCTCTTAGATGAATAGCCAAGAAATATTCCTTCATCACTTCTAGGATCAAATTTTCCAATATACTCATCTCTTCTAATATAACATTTACTTCCAAAAATTTTGAAATACTTAAGAGTAGGAGTATTACCAAACCATAGTTCATGAGGGGTCTTACCGGTTTCACCTTTGATGTGAACTTTGTTGAATGTATAGATGGTTGTGCTAACTGCTTCTATCCAATACACATGTGGTAGATTTGCTTCTGATAACATGCTTCTTTCTGCATCCAAGATAGTTCTATTTTTACTTTCAACAACTCCATTCTGCTGTGGTGTCCAAGATGCTGATAACTGTCTTCTAATTCCATTCATTTCACAGAATGTATTAAAGTCCTTAGAAGTGAATTCTCCTCCTTGATCTGATCTTAAACATTTGATTTTCTTACCGGTTTCATTTTCAACCATTGCTTTGAACAGTATGAACTTTCCAAGTGCTTCTGATTTTTCTCTAAGAAAAGTAACCTAACACATTCTAGAATAATCATCAATAATTAGTGTAGACACCTAAAATTGTCATGTCTAATTAAATAAATATTTTATTTATTTAATTATCTAAGCCTAATTCTTCTATTAATTAAATAAATTTTTATTTATTTAATTAATTCATTTATCCTCTTCTAGCCTTATTTCTCATTTAAATAAATACATTTATTTATTTAAATTATCCCTTTCCTAAATTAAATAAATATTTTATTTATTTAATTGTCCTACTTCTTCTATTAATTAAATAAATCTTTATTTATTTAATTAATTCATTATCTTTTTCTACACATGACACATGTCATTCATCTCTTAATTCATACACTACCTACCCCTTTCACTATTTTATTATTTCCTTTACCTACCCTCTAATCTTAGCCGACCTCTCTTTTTACACCTCTCAATCTTATCCCTTCATTTCATATTGTGTCTTCTATTTAAGGAGATGCTTTCTTCATTGTCAAACCCTAATGACAAACCCTAATGACTGATTTTGGAGTACTTGGCTACACTACGATCCTACTTGCAACCACATTCCGTTCTTTGTTGAGCTCTTGTGCATACAAAAATCTGAGAGCAAGCATATCAAACAAGATCAATGGAGATAGGAAGAATGGAGATCAAAACCCTATTGGACATGTGATAGTATAATCTTTGTGATTTTGAGTTATTTGCATTGTCTTAGGTAATCTTCATATGTTATGGTGGATCTTTGTTGTTGTTAGGCTAGGGTTTTGTGGTTGAATTCATTTAGCCTTTCAATATTGTTATTATTGTTATCCATTTTCACCATAAACATTTTGGCACGCCCGGTGGGACATGGATTTTTCTTAGATCTATGTTTTTTGCAGATTTTTCTAACCCTATATTGCTATTTTGTAAAACAATTTGGAGAATAACCTTGTGCAGCTAGGGTTTTGGACACAAAATCAAGATCTTGGAGAGATTCGATCATATCTCATAAACGGATTGGAAATTTTGCACCAAATTTTTTTTGCAGGTTGAAGAAAGTATCAGGAGCTCTCAATCCAAAATTCAGAATTTTTGGAGCAAATTTTCAATTTTTAGGAATTTTTTATGATTTTTCATAAAAAATTTATTTTGAGAGCAAATGAGAGAATTTTTTGGATTTTCTTACATTTTTTGAAATATCTCATAATTATACATAGGATCTATTCTTTGTGAATTTAATTTTGATGCAAAATATTTCCCTAAAAATCAGATCTTTAAAAATTAGGGTTTTTAATTATTTTGATCAGATCTCACAACCGGCTTCGAATTTTGCCATAAAATTTTTTTTGCAGGTCGGGAACTGTCTCAGAAAGATTCAGTAAAAATTTAAGATTTTTTGGATCGATTTTGCATTTTATATGAATTTTTTATGATTTTTCATAAAAAATTAATTTTGAGAGAAAATTAGCAAATTTTTTGGATTTTCTTACATTTTTGGAAATCTCTCAGAATTATACACAGGATCTGTTATTTTTTTATTTTAAATTTTATACAAAATTATTCTTCAAAAATCAGATCTTTGAAAATTAGGGTTTTGCATTATTTTACTCATATCTCACAAACTGCTTTGATTTGTTGCAGAAAATTTTTTGTGCAGGTTTGGAAGACCATAAGGACTCTCCAGTAAAAATTTCAAATTTTTTGAATCGATTTTGCATTTTATATGAATTTTTTATGATTTTTCATAAAAAATTAATTTTTGGAGCAAATTAGCAAATTTTTTGGATTTTCTTACATTTCTGGAAATCTCTTGAAATTTTACAGGTGGTCTTTTTTTATGATGAATCAGATCTTTGAATTGGTCAACAAAACGCATTATTGAAGGCCCCTATTTCACAAAGTCTTTTGGATCTAAAATTTACCTAACTTGTGTGCTTGCAGGAAGGGGTGATTATTTCAAACAATCCAAACTACTAATAAATCTTTGTTGCAGATCCTTGGCAAGGGTTTTTGGATTTTTATTGTGTGCCTTGTTTTCATAGACTAGCAAACACTTCCATTGGTGCACTAAAATTGAATCATTGTCTTTTGTGTCTTGAGCAATAGGCTCTTTTTGTTTAATCTTTAGAGGGCCTGTCTTCCCGTGTGGTCATTAGGACTACTAGTGAGAAGAGAACGACCTAAGTGGTAGCGAGGAAAACCCACCTCATCCGAACCACTATAATCAAATGTATTCATGGTGAAAACTATGAATAACGTGTGCTGATTAGTTCATACCGACACTATGTCTCCCCATAAACCCGTTTGATCAAATTTATTTGATCATTTGTAGGGCATAACCCCTACCGGCTGGGAGCCTTCTGTATTTACAGAGCTGAAAGTGCCGCATGTATGGCCACACGAGCGGAAGCCCTTACTAGCACCTTTTTGTTTTAGAAGCCCAAATCCTTCTAGTTGTTGGGGCAGGAGGTCGGACCTCTGGTAGCGGCCCACACACATACGGTTCTTAGTAGAGATACAAAGTTCGCCATGGGGAGTTTTCATGGGGACTGATGCTTGGCTGACCTGAGAAGTGAGTGCCGAGGGTGGAGCCAGTGAGGTCAAGCATCTAAGTATCCGCTCTGAATAGCGTAGCCTCGGGGGTAAAACCCCATGTGGGATCAACAACTATTGTCTTGGCCAGCCATAAGAATTGTGCTTGACTTATGTTAAACATTCAAACAATCAAGACCAAACAACAAAACATTGTGTCTTTTGTGTTTTCAAGTGTATGCAAAACAATTTTACATCAAACAACACACTTTCTTGGAGTCATTTTGCAGTCTAAACACTTGCAAACATTGAGTCCTCATCAACATTGTGTCCTCTTGTCACAAAAAATAGTCAAACATTCAGATTTGGTCACAACCAAAAACTTCACAAATTGGAAAAATTTCACAGTCCAGCAAACAAGAGAAATTAGTTTCGGAATACTTGAGCTTCCTAGGTTGTTTCTTCAGGTTTCATCTAGCATTCAACCTGTCCTTGGGTCTCACATAGTCCATCATTGCTTCACATCTCATTTTACATTCACATTTGTCTAAACTTGAGTCAAAAGGTCACTTTCTTGTCCTCATCATACTTTGTCAACACACTACATACAACTACACATTGCTAAGTGGTCCCTCATCAAGGTTTCTTACCTTTGGGTCTCATTTGGTCTTACTTAGAGTCAAGGTCAACTTACCTCATCAAGAGAAACTATCCTCTCTTTGGAAGTCACACCTACTCTACTACTTACATACTTGGTCTTACACTTTGGACATTGCAAGTACACCTCAAGATTCATTTACACTCCATACAACTCTTGGTCTTCCATACTCTTTCCATTTTTCAACTAGTCTTACACATCTTGGTCAAACACCTAGTTCATGGTTGAAACCCGTCTTCAAAAATCTAGGAGAAAAGCTAAAGAAGCTCAAGAGTCCGCAAACATGAGTTCTTATGAGTATGACAATGATTTATTTTTCAATCCTGAGCACACTACATTGCCTGACATGGATGTTTATAGACACATTCCAAATGTGGAAAACACAGACACAGCAAACAAAAATGCTACACACAATGACAATGTGGACAACTTTTCAATACAATCAGCAGATGTAGAAGAATCCATAATGAATCCTCATTTCAATAGATTGGTTGAAGAGATAATGAAGAGGGATAGACATTACTTCTTACACATGATGGCACAAAGTGGAGCTAAAATACCGCATGATTTTGACTTATCTCAACTTATGGAAAGTCGACCCTCACAACAAACTCAACCCAACATGGATCAAAGGAGACCAAAAAAGTGGAGGAAATAGAGGACCAAATAATATGATGCCGGAGTCACCATCAGTTTTGCTTCAAAAGCCAGCAATCCCACATACACAAGCTCAAACATATGATACTTACACTCAAGGACCATCATGGAGGCCTTATGCTCAATCACATGCTCAAGGTATGAATCAATCAAGACAAGTGGATACTCAAGGACATCCTCAAAATTTTGACACAAGGAGACCTCATGTCAAAATTGGGGGCAACACAATGGAAAATGAAAGGCCTATTGAATATGGTTTATATACACAAAACAGATATGGGGTCCCTCAACAAGAAGTTATGCCAAGTGCTCCATATATGCCACATCAATATAGACCTCCATATGGACATGTCTACGATCAGTATCATCCATACATGCAATAAGTTCCTCCTCAAATGGGTGTTACAAACATGGGGTATGCTACAAGAAATCAATCTCCTCCCAAAAATAATTTGGAGCGACAAATTAGAGATCTACAAAAGAAAGTGGAGGACATGAGTACATCCAAACCTACATACACTATGAGAGATATATGCCCTTATCCCTTCGATAAGAGCATTCCAATGCCTCCGTTTCCTCCGCACTTTGTAACACCAAAATTTGAAAAATATAGAGGGAGAGGAGACCCCAAGGCACATATAAGATAATTCTTCACAGCTTGCATTGAGGTAGCGGCAGAAGAAACATACTTGATGAGGTTGTTCCCACAGAGCTTAGGTGACCAAGCTATGGAATGGTTTTCTCAATTACCTCCTGGTATTAAGTCATGGGGCGACTTAGCAGAGGCATTCATTCAACATTTCTCTTACAACATTGAAACAGATGTCTCAGTTACTACCTTGTGCAATACGAAACAAAAGGAAGGAGAATCTTTCGCAACATTCTTACAGAGATGGAGAAACCTAGCTAGTAGATGCTCTTGCGAAATTCCGCAAAAACAAATGGTGGAGATGTTCACACAAAATGTTAACAAGGCTATTGGCTATGATCTCAGAAAAGCTTGTTTGTCTACATTCAAGGATGTCATTGAAAAGGGCCTAGCAACAGAAAAGGTCTTAATTGAACAAGGAGTTATCAAACTATTTAAAGAAAACAAAGAGGACTTTAAGAGAAAGGACAAACCAAAGTTTTGGAACAAGAACAAGAACACAGTTAATGACGGCGTTGTTGATGCCAATACAGTGAGACCAAAGTTCGTCTTTTCTGGATCAAGTTCTACCAACAATCAGGTGAACACTCAAACAACTTCTAGACCACGAAGGAAGTACACTCCATTGGGAGAACCACTTGAATCAGTATTCAAAAAGCTAGTGGCAAACAAAGTGATCACAGTTCCAGATTTTCCTCCATATGAACCAAAGGTCAAACCAAATTGGTGGAATGATGATGAGTATTGTGAATTTCATAAGAGCAAGGGTCATAAGACGAGAAATTGTCATCGACTGAAGAACATCGTACAAGATCTCATTGATAGAGGTGACATTGAGATTGAGGGACACTCATCCAATCAAGAACATGAGATGTTTAAGGAACCATTCCCAAAGCACGACAATGGAAAAGCTAAAGTCACAGATGATCAAGCCAACTATACTAGAGCACCTTACAACTATGATTCAACTATCAATCATATCTCGATGGACAATCATATCTCTACTATTACCATCAAGAACAAAAACCCTGAGAATCCTCCTCAGCGACCCAAGATTGTCCTAAGAGGTGTTGGATCTTCTTCCGAACCTACCTCTGAGTGTCATGTTACAACCCGCCGAGGTAAAATTACTTTGCAAGGTGCTCCAACTAAAAACACCGCTTCTTCATCAACCAAACCTGAGTATGACCTTGTAGAACAGTTAGGGAAGACACCCGTGCTCATTTCAATCCTTGAGCTATTACGCATATCTCCTGCACATAAAGCTATTCTGGACAAAATCTTGAGAGACACCGTCGTTCCTACTGATCTGAACGTGGACCAGTTTCAAGCCATGGTGGGATACCTTTCCATTCCACATTCCCTTACATTCACAGATGCCAATGACGCCTCCGTAAGTCAGCCACATAATGCACCACTACACATCGAAGCCTTCATACATAAACATAGAATCAAACGAGTCCTGATAGATGGAGGAGCAGGTCTAAACATTTGTACATTGAGCACAATTAAACAATTGGGATATTCTGATAAAGCTGTGAATTCTACAAACAAAATCACCATCAAGGCATATGACGATGAAGAGCGTTCATCCAAGGGCACAGTCACCTTACCTCTCAGAGTTGGGCCAGTTACAAAGGATGTGGTTTGTCAAGTACTTGATCTGGATCTCACATACAACATATTGCTAGGACGTCCTTGGATTCATGAGATGAGAGCAGTCCCATCTACATATCATCGATGTATCAAGTTTCCACACAATGGAGTTGAAGTGACCATAAAAGCGGATCCAAATCCATTCATATATTGCAACAATCTACAACCTCGGTCAGAAATAACAATCCCAGTCAATCAAGAAGCTATTCCTTCCTCAGCATATGTGGATCCAGAATCCTTGAAAGCTTTTACATCAAAACAAGCAGAGATCAAAGAAAAGTTCAAGTTTAAAGACATGGGATGTGGGGAGTATATCTTTCATGTTGATCAACTCCCACTATCTCCTCACACATTCAGTCAACATGAACAATCTACAAACAAATTGCAATGCCAAGGAATTGGGTGTGAACCACCTAGTGTTGTGGCTACTAAGTCTAAATACAAATCTCCTTTAGTGGTGCAAGCATCTCTTGATATCAACAGTCCTAAGAGTGGTTCCAACAAAGAATCTATTGAGCATATCGCCAGCCCTCTTGATAACTCACATAGCTTTACCATATCATCCACTCATTCCATTTCCACTCCACTTCCAGACTTGGATCAACAAGAATTACAAAAGCCCTTACTCATTGGGGATCAAAAATCAAGCTTTCAAAAGAAAAATCTAAAAGTCAAAACTAAAGAAAAGTCCTTTAGTCCAAATCAAAATCAAAAGCTACTGGACTCTGCAAAAATCAAAGTCAAGGATAAAAATCCTATGAAGCAAAAAGAGAAAGAGTTGATCTCCCCTAATATCAAAATAACTGGGGGCAAAAGTTCTACAATTTTAAGTCAAAAAGCATACTTGTTGATCCTAAGTCTCCATCATGCTATCCTACTTTCACTTCTTTTCACAATCATAAGCCTTCATAACTCTTTCACTTGTTCCACACATCCATCCCCTTCTAGCGATACATCATGGACCTTTAATGGAGCTTCCTCGAAGGACTTTGTTATCAGGGATGCCCAAACTTCTTCAGGTGACACGCATACAGGCCTGCGTAGTTCACACACTAGTAATCCTATCTCAGTTCCTTTATCAAGGAAGACAGACACTCAAGCTACACATCATTCAGTCAAGAAACAATGCAACTACAATCACAAAGTCAAGCCTCACACATTTGAGGTAGGTGACTTGGTTCTCAGAGAAAATCCCAAACATCAGCAAGACAGAGAGAAGAAGGGCAAGTTTGAACCAAACTGGCTTGGTCCTTACATCATCACAGCGGTATATGGATCTGGGGCATATCAGCTCTCAACTACAGAAGGTGAACCCTTGGAGGATCCTATCAACAGCATGCACCTTCGCAGGTTCTACACATAAGCTCTTTGGAATATCCTAATTCAAAAATACAAAAAAAAAAAAATCAAAAATTTTCAAAAAAATACAAAAAAAATTATAAAACAAAAAAATCGTTACTTGGTGAAAACCTGGCCAACAGGCGCCTTGTGACAACAAAATAATTGAAAAATCCAAAAAAGTAAAGAGAAATAATTTCGTCCAACGGTGAAAACCACTTCGGTGGCGCCCTGGGCAAGTACCATGGTGAAAACTGGGTCACCAGCGCCATGCGTAGGGACTTTGCTCCTCCCTCCTTCAGGATTCACTTTCATCCTTTCACTTTGCACACACTCACAACTTATTCACTCACAATAAACTTACCCATTCCCATCATGGCTTGTTATTGATCTACCTAAGATTGGTTAGCCATCCATAACCCTCCCTTTTCACTCCCTTTCCATCCATAATAAATCAGATCCTATCTGTGGCTAAGGCAAAATCCTATGTCTAGTGATGGCTGTGGAACTGAGAACATCACATGTTTCGAGGAGTACAGTTTCTTCCAGCTTCCTTCAGTCTATTCGCGCACAATCCGCAATAAAGAAACATCTGCATCGCCAGTCCACAATAAAGTTCCATCTTCTCCACAATAAGGTATCAGTTTCATGGATTCAGTCAGTTTCAAAGGAGACACAGCAGCAACAATGAGCTTCAACAAAATCAAATCTTTCAACAGACTTAGACAACATATGGTTCAGTGCTATCTATCCTTTTTGTGAAAGTGAACATTGTGACCACAATCGAATAAGACTTAAACAAGTGACAAGAGACACTAAACTTGAGGACTACAGTGGATGTTGGTGTCGAGTCTTGGTTTTCTTTTGATTTTATCTTTTGGTGACATGTCTTTTAGCTTTTCCAGGATGTCTTTGACTAGAGATTCTATCTCCAGGATGTCTTTGACTAGAAAGGCGAGGATGGGGTATCGTCACCTATTTGCATTTGCTGTCTGTCGATTGTCTTTTAGTAATGCTATGACTTGTCCAAGGATATGAGGACACTGTGAGTCTAGTATGAACTGGGGCATTCCTTGTTTGTGACTGTCTTATCTCCATGCAAATGGGTACAATGACTTTCTGGGTCAAACAAATGCCTCGATTGTCATAACCTATTTTGCCATAATAAGCTCAATGATGATAACGCACAAGAAGCTCTTTCATGTTCATATCTTCTGTCTTCCATCCCCCTTTCTTGATTGACTTCCATTGTCCTTCTCGAGTCCGCGTAGCCCGCTATCACATGACTGAGTATAATGACACACCAAAAAAATTTGCATTTCATATAGCTGCACCTACATTACCACATATAAGCATCTCATACATACATATAGATATCACAACTGCATCACATCCTGCACACAACACTTGTTAGCACAATTTACATTTGCATTATCATATTCATCTGCATTACTTACATTCACATTTGCATCATGCATACACATATAGAATCATAAAAGAACAAAAAAAAAAATATTGCATTGCATCATATACATATTTGCATCCATATCATAAGCATCACATAAGAACATCTCATCACATAGGTACACATGCATATAGCTGCCGTAAAGATGAATCATCTCATATATATATAAAGTGTCATGATACAATGATGTCAAAATCATATGGCTACAATCACCCGCAGGTGTCTACATCATTATACAAAATGGTACAAAACTGATACAGAGAAACTCACTGATCACTCCTGCCAACACTATTGGTAGTGCTAATCCTGTCCATGTCATGGTATCCCATGCCACATGTCCCACCCTCATCCCTAGTCCTGGATCCTAGAACACTCATCTCAGTGCATCCCTATCTCCATCTCGATCATAGGGTACTAACTCCCCATCGATCGGTATCCGTAGAATCCTATATACATCCTCCAAGGTGACTGTCATCTCACCCATCGGCAGATGCAAACTACAAGTCTCTGAGTGCCATCTCTCAGCCAGTGCAGTCAACAATCCCATGTTCACCCGAAACTCAGGCACATACAAAATGTATCTCAATCCCATAACCTCAATCGTAGCTCAGTCCTCGACTGTCAACTCAGGTCGCAACCTTTGAGTCGATGGGAATCTCTCCTGTGACTCCAGCATTGGCAAGTACTCTTGCAATCAAGCAAATCAAATCATGTCAGTTATAGTGGCATTCACTGTTTATCACAAAATGCTACTCGCTATCTAAATGCATATGGCTATCTACCCTAGTGACACTCACTGTTCATCACAAACTGTTGCTATCTATCCTAGTAGTACTCCCTGTTCATCACAAAGTACTACGTGTGTGACACTCACTGTTCATCACAAAGTGTTACTCACATTTGCACTCCCTGTTCATCACAAAGTGCTGCTCATATTTTAGTACTCCCTGTTCATCACAAAGTACTTTATCTTGGTACTCACTATTCATCACAAAGTGCCTTGATCTATCCTAGTCTTGCTAGAGGACCTGTTTGAGTGTATCCTCTCAGCAGCTTATCCAATCGACAGCGTATGTTCATCACAGAACTGCCGATTTGACCTAGAAGATGCAAATTCATACTTTTCAAATGCAAACGTGCTTTCATGACATAAACGTACATTTATTACATTACCTAGCATGCATTAATGACAACAATAAATGCATCAAAGTACGAGGAGGTTTGGTGGTACTTATCGGCTCTCCTGCCTCTGTTGGCCTCTGAAATCGGCGAACACGGTCGAATCTGTGAATGAAAGCCATCGCTGCTGACTGCTCCTGCTCTATTTTCGCTCTGCAATATGCTCTTGTGAATGTGTAGATGACAATGAGGATGTATTTTCCCCCGTGGTCTATCTTATAGACTACCCCTAGCCCTCGCCTTCATTTCTCGAGTCAGTCTTCTTTATCCCGTGACTTTGTCACTTTATCTGATCAGTCCATTCTATCCTGTCTTTCTTATCGAGAGATTGTCTGCAATCTTTTCAGACATTTTCATCCAATCTCTCGAGGGGGCATATCATTCCCATTTTGGGGCAACTCTGTATCAGTTCATCTTATCTTCTTTGAAACAACGCGACAAGCCGCATTGTCTCAAAGAGGGGCAAAATGTAGACACCTAAAATTGTCATGTCTAATTAAATAAATATTTTATTTATTTAATTATCTAAGCCTAATTCTTCTATTAATTAAATAAATTTTTATTTATTTAATTAATTCATTTATCCTCTTCTAGCCTTATTTCTCATTTAAATAAATACATTTATTTATTTAAATTATCCCTTTCCTAAATTAAATAAATATTTTATTTATTTAATTGTCCTACTTCTTCTATTAATTAAATAAATCTTTATTTATTTAATTAATTCATTATCTTTTTCTACACATGACACATGTCATTCATCTCTTAATTCATACACTACCTACCCCTTTCATTATTTTATTATTTCCTTTACCTACCCTCTAATCTTAGCCGACCTCTCTTTTTACACCTCTCAATCTTATCCCTCCATTTCATATTGTGTCTTCTATTTAAGGAGATGCTTTCTTCATTGTCAAACCCTAATGACAAACCCTAATGACTGATTTTGGAGTACTTGGCTACACTACGATCCTACTTGCAACCACATTCCGTTCTTTGTTGAGCTCTTGTGCATACAAAAATCTGAGAGCAAGCATATCAAACAAGATCAATGGAGATAGGAAGAATGGAGATCAAAACCCTATTGGACATGTGATAGTATAATCTTTGTGATTTTGGGTTATTTGCATTGTCTTAGGTAATCTTCATATGTTATGGTGGATCTTTGTTGTTGTTAGGCTAGGGTTTTGTGGTTGAATTCATTTAGCCTTTCAATATTGTTATTATTGTTATCCATTTTCACCATAAACAATTAGCATGAAATATCTATAACCTTGTAAGCTTTTAGTTCTAGCTAGGCCACATAAATCAGTATGAATCAAATCAAGAGCATTATTGGATTTTTCTAGAATACTGTTGAAACTAGCTCTAACTTGTTTTCCAAATTGACATTCCTGACAAATTGTATTCTAAGGTTTCACAATTTTAGGTAGATCACTAACTACCTTAGAAGTACTGATCTTCACAATGCAATCAAAGTTTACATGACAGAGTCTCTTATGCCATAACCAACTTTCATCTATATGTGCAATCAAGCATGCTTTTTCACTATTATTCAAATGAAAGATATTACCTCTAGTCTGATTACCAGTTGCAATTTCCAAACCAGTTCTATTCATGATTTTGCATTTTCCATTCTTAAATTGTAACTAAAATCCTTTCTCAACCAATTGACCAACACTTAAAAGATTATGCTTTAATCCTTCAACATAGTAGACATTGTCAGTGTTATGCTTACCATCAAGAGATCTTGTACCCTTACCTTTGATTGAACATGCTTTGTCATCTCCAATTCTTACTAAACCTCCATTGTATTCTTGAAAGTTAAAGAATTTACCTTTGTCTCCTGTCATATGATGTGAGCATCCCAAGTCAATGATCCATTCATCCTTTACTTCAACTTTAGCTGCTAGGGCTTGTTCTATCGGTTGGGCAGTAGGTGCTGGTTGATATTCTGTTATAGCAACAAAAACCCATCCATTGTCTACTAGATCCTCATCAGAATCATCAGTCACACCTTCATCAATAATGTAACAAGATTTGTCTTTGTTCTTCTTAAATCTGTATCTCTGATATTCAGGATTAGGCTTGTATGTTCTTCTAGCTTCTTCTCTTAGTCTAGCATGTCTATCAGGGCATCTTGAAGCCATATGACCATTCTTATTGCAATTAAAACATTTAAAGGGTGCTTTACCTTCATACTTACTTCCAACTGGACCTTTTGGCATTTTCCTTGCAAATACTGCTTCAAGTTCTTCAAGATCTTCATTCTCCTTCCTCGTTTCTTCAAGTTCTCTTGCATAAAAGGCTTTCCAATCTGATTTGTCAAATGATGGAGCAGATGATGTTGATTCTTTAAAGGCCAAATCTGTCTTTATAGTAGCAAGAGGACCAAATTCCTCAATTTCAAAAGCTGAAAGTTTTCCAATCAATGTATCCCTAGTTACTGATGTACTAAGCATTGTTCTCAACTCATTTATAGCAGTAACCTTCATTTTATATGCTGGTGGCAATCCTCTTAAGATAATTAAAACAATATCATCCTCACTCAAGGTTCCTCCACAACATTTAATACCCAAAACAATTTCATTTACTCTTTCCATAAAGGTAGAAATCCTTTCATCTTCTTCCATTTTCAGATGTTCATACCTAACTCGAAAGCTTTCAAGTTTTGCAATCTTGACTATGGAATCTCCTTCATTCAGTGTTTCCAAATGATCTCAAATAGCTTTAGCAGTAGACCTATCTGATAATCCCATGATTTGTTGATCTGATAATGCGCTTAAAAGTGCTTCTCTTGCTTTGCAATCATTCTCCTCATCTTTAGCTAAGGTAGTTGGAGCAGTCTAACAAGCTACAACAGTAGTATAACCTTTCTTTGTAACTTCCCAAATGTCTTTACCAATGTAATTTAGATGTGTCTTGATCCTGATCTTCCATATCCCATAGTTGGTTCCATCAAGTTTAGGATTGTCCTTCCTGAAATAATTAGCAGACATTGGATCTCCTCAAGTTCTTAAACTTCTGCAAAAAGAGGACTAGGCTCTGATACCAATTGTTAGGTCCCGGAGACAACTGAGAGGGGGGGGGGGGGTGAATCAGTTGTCTAATAAATTCAAACCAAAAACCACTTAACCAACTTAATTCTTAATACTGGTAAACCAGTTAAGTATGCCGATAGACATTGTTAATAGTAAATTGCTATATTGGTAAAGATTAATGCATGAAAAATAAATACAAAGTCATCCACAACACATAACACCAATATTTGTATGTGGAAACCCTGTAAGGGGAAAAACCATAGTGGGAGACCTTACCCACAATCAGATGATACTACTGCAGATAGTAAGTGTACATAAATGGGGTCTGCACATGCAAAAAGGCCAATATCCTAGAGCTCACTGCTCAATCACAAAATGGGAGTCACACTGACTACAGTTGGATAGTTAAATCCAATAAGAATGTACTACCCAAAATAGCATCTTCATATGCTGGATTCAGTACTGGTGTAATGTTGATATGCTTTCACAAAAACCTAGCTTCACCTTCAAATGATGTCTTCGTGTATACCTCTGCTTAATCTCGCATATACCTTCACACAATTCTTTTTCGCATTCCACACTCGATCTTACATTTATACCATAACCTAAGACCAATTTTAGTAGATTGGATCTACAAGATATTACAATAAAAACATTTTACAATCAATATAATATCCAATGCAATAACTGATTAAACATGTCGGCTTAATGCATTTACAACAATAATAAATCATCTTCATAGCCTGCCATACTGATCTGGAAAAGATAAACCTGCCAGTGTAACCCTAGGTAACCCTGGACCTATTTGTCAGTAAAAGCAAATATGCAAATATGATTATACCAGTGATTAATTCTTTAAAACAAAGTGTCCACACGATGTCTTCGACATTACCAGGTGTCTTCCATATCATTCCAAGTACCGATGATCATTATATCTTGCTAATGAACTATATACTAGTAATTGTGCAATAGTTACTTGCTTGCCAATGAATGCTGCTGGATCTCCAAAGTGCTAGTGTTTTAGTAGGTGTTGACATCAAAGACAAAACCATACCAAAATACCAACAATTGGATCTAGGCATATTGTTTTGAAAATAAGAAAAATTGTTGTAGGCCTTTCTTCTACACACATTAGTAGTATGTCCTTCTTTAAGACAATTAAAGAAAACAGGTTTAAATTTTTTCTTACCTTTATCCTTGAATGCCAGTGGCTTCTTTGATGCTTCATCTTTTGTTCCAGAGGTCTTTCCTTCCTCATACCTAGAGAAACCAAGTTCAGTGGTATTCTTTACTATCTTTGTTGATTCTAGCTTTTGCTCTAGCTTAGCAGTACTCTGATTAAATTTGGCAAGTATCTCCTTTGACTTAGTAAGTTCCTTGGAAATAGAAGCATTGGATTCCATCAAGGTTTTAGGATTCCCAAAGATACTGAGAGGGGGGGTGAATCAGTATCTAACTGGTTGTTGAATTTACTTGATTTAAAACATGTAAAGCTTATCAATACTGTATACCGGTAAAACAAGAATAATGTAGTAAACAAGTATAACAACAACCACATGAAAAGAAAACCATAACACAGTAGTTTAATGAGGAAAGTCAGTGTGGGAAAAACCTCAGTGGGATTTGTGACCCATAATATTCGCTTACTGGCCAATAAGTGAATATTACTCTTACAATAGGGGCTTGCACATGCAGGAAGGCCAAGTGCCTAGAGCTCACTACTCAATTACAAAATAAGAAGTCACACTGACTTACAAAATGGATTATACAAATCCAATGTCTTGTATTGCTTCAAATTAGCATCTGCTATGCCAAATCCAGTACCGATTTTAGCTCTGCTTCATACATAAACCCTTAACCTATAATTTGCATATTAGGTCTGCCTTCTTTCACCTATATCATTCTTCTTTCAAAATTTTCTACAATGATCTCATACATATATGAGTCATATTACAACTTGCCATGTTAGCTTACAATGATTTTACAATTAATTACAAAATACATTATAAACAAAATTCTTGTCAACCAGGGTGCCGGTATCCTTCCTTTCTCTACCGGTGTTCTATGTGCCAATGTAGAGTTTGTCATTGCCGGTGTCGATATATTGTCATGCCGATATCATATGATTGTAGGGTTGCCATCAATGACAAAACCTTCAATCACCTACAATTTCTCATTGGAGTGTGCATTTGCCAACAATCTCCCCCTTTGGCATTGATGGCAACACTCATGAGAAAAATCCAAAAAGTGTCATCCAAAAATGAGTTTGCCAGAATTGTCTTACCAAAAAAGTATGAGCTCCCCCTGAGCTGATGAGCGATTTGTTGATCATTTTTCTCATAGCCTCTACTCCCCCTTTGACATCAATGATAAAGGTTGTCATTCGCTGTTAGTGGAGTCCTGCCTGGTTTCTTGTAATTAGTGGGTTACACTCTGAAAAATATCTGTCAAAATTAAATTTATGTCGTTGCTGAATGTTCTACTGTTTGTTATAGCTTCATGGGTTCTTTGCACTGTACTAGTGAGTATGTGTATTTTCTCTTCTGGTGTCTTTAGTCTGGGAACCAAAGCCTTAGATATTTCTTTTCTCAAAGAAATAAGATACTCTAGTTTTGGACCAAGTCTGCATTTTAAGTCCTTTGCTTTGTCCTTTATTCTTTGTTTTTCATTTTCCAGTTTCCTGATTTTCTCTTCCTGCTCTGCAATTTTCTTCTCTAATTCCAAAAAAGAATTTGATGTCCCAATCAGATTGTTAGCAATATTGTTAATCTTATCCTGTGTCTTTCTGATTTCATTGTCAAGATCTTCTGTTAATACATCCGTTTTGCATGTATCCTTGTACAATTTGTTGAAGTAAAAAATGATTTCATTAAGTTCCAGTAAAAGAGTATTCATCTCCTCTTTGTTCTTATTCACAATTTCCATAAAGAATTTCTTTTTTTCTTTTATCATCCTTTCCTTAAAAGTATCCTCATTTATTTGATGAATAGTGATTAAGTTACTGGTGATGAATTTAGACAATGTGTCTAATTATTCTAAAGAATCTTTATTCTCTATTTTACACTTGTGCAATCATCTTCAAAATCGGTATGGTGTCATCAATATCCTTATATGCTAGTGCATTACAATCTGTTATTTTCTTAATTGAATCTAGCAATACCTCTATCACATTTGTTGGTCTAAATCCAGACATGGAGGTTCCAGATGTTTGTCCAACTATCTTCACAATTTGGAATCTGCCGGTGGTGATAATAGCATTGCTTTCCTCTTTCACTAGAGGATTAGTTTGCGTCTGCATTTCAGCTACCAAAGGTTTAGGTCTTTTAGTTGTAGTCGGTGGCACTGTCTCTAAATGTACTTGTGAATGAACCTGTTGTTCTACCTATTTCTCTGTACTCTCTACTGATGGTTTCTCTGATGGTGCCTCTGATGATTTTGCAGTGGTATCCACTGTCGGTTTATCTTTTTGTGACTTTGTATTTTCTACTAGTTTCTCTATGCTTGCTCCTGAAATATTTTCAATTGGTATCTCACTAGATTTTTCATTGTTATCAGTTGTTGGTTGCTCAATATTATGTACACCAGTGCTATCACCTTGTCCTGTATCCGTTGTCTGTCTAGTTTGTTGCTCACTCCTAATTTCAATGTCTCCAATTGTATCTTCAACATTTGTCTCAAATGTTGTGTCTTCTATTGGTGGCTCAGTTGCCACATCTCTTTTCTCATTTGTTTCCTTATCAACCATAATGTTGACTTCCTATGTGTCGATATTCATTGTGTACAACACCTCAAAATCAGGATATGTGTCCTCATGTGTTGTCTTCATACTCTCTATTTCCAGTTGATTTTCAGTAGTGTCTACTGGTGGAGTATCTAAAGGTGGTGGGGTAAGTTGTATGTTATCTTTATACTAGGAGGTCCACCAACCTTGCCTTTTCCTTTGTCCCTATCCTTTTGATATACCTTGAAGGTTTTAGGTTTTTGATACTCTTCTTGTTTCTCCTTTTCTACCAGGAATATATCCCATGCATCTGTTGTTTCCTATGTTATCTGATTCACTCTTCCTGCCATCAGTGCTACATCCTGATGAGCAGTTGAAAATACTGACCGGTTAGCCTCAGAGATCAATTGATCTATCTCATCAGGTGAGTTAATAGGGTGTACAACAAGTAGTTTTTCAATCTTTATTTTCTTATCTAGCTCAATAATAGCTACTCTTCTACCTTCTAGTCTGTTGTATAGATCTGTCGGTATTTCATCAACAACTTGCATCAAAAATTTCTTGAAAATATCTAAGTGTAATATTACACTGTTCTCTATTCTCTCTTTGTCATCAGTGGATAGTGTGTTATACAGTTTGTTGATATTCTTCAACTTGCCATCCTCAGTAATTTCATTCAATAATTTATCAATAGGAGCTATAGTTTGTTTTGACTTCTTCTTAGGAGTCAACTTCTTTTTCTTTGGAGTTAATTTTTTTGCTGGGGGCCTTACTACCTATTGCTTCTGTCTTTTTGGTGTAGGAGAAGGTGTCGATGAAGGTTTTCTTTTCCTCTCAACTCTCTTGAATACTACAGGTATGTCACTTTCTGAGGAAGTTCCAATCGATGAAAGGTGTGTTTCCAGTTGGATTGCTTCTAATTCATCTTCAGTTATACTGGTTTGCTTTAGCACATCTTCTTTAATGGCTTTTTCCTATCTGGTTCCTTTTCTAACAGTTGCCTCAACCTTTTTAACTCTTTTCTTTGATTGAATTTTGACTTTCTATAGTTTCAGCATTGCCAAATACTTCTGCTTCAGGTTCCTTAGGAGCTTGTAGGAGGGATTTTGTATAGGTTTCTATTATATTGTCATCAGTCTCATACCCCATTTCAGTAACCCAGATGGTTCTAGGAACAACTACCTCCATCCAGATTTCATCTTTCTTTATTACAAAACATATTTCCTTTTTTTTACTTATCCGCAATAGCTTGTGATAACCTTACTCTTGTTTTCATTCAAGATTTTAGTGCTTGAAAGTTCTCATTTATGGTTTTCTCCTTGTTCTCTGCCATATTGTTTAGCAATTTTGATAGTTGTTTCCTACCGGTATATCAAATCCAAAATCTTTGGTGCCAATACCAGGTACTTGTTTGGTTATATATAGAATTAGACAAACAAGTAGGTTTCCAAATCTAAATGTTCCTTTCTTTTCCCTTTTGATCTTTGCTAGATTGTCTATTAGTTCATCTTTAAGCCATTCACATATGTCTATCCTTGCATTATCATTTATCATATCATAGGCACTCTTAATACATAGGCTAGAAACTGAGTTTAACCTATTTGCATGTGTAGTCTTGTAACCTAAGATCATACTGATAAATCTGATATTTGTATCCTTTACATCATTTACCCTTAGTGATCTCTTATCAAATGTTGCATCAGTTAGTTTTGTCACTAAATCATTTGAGACCTTCTTAGTTTTTTCAGGTCTATTGTCAGTGGAGGGTAACCCTATCACAACCTTTATTGCTTCTTTTGTGATTTTATGAACTGAGTCCAACTAGAAAAATTCACCATGTACTCTACTTAATACTATCCTTATGATATCCTAGGGGAAATCTGGGATACTGAGAATTTCAGTGAAACCTAGGGTTTCTATTATCTTATGTTCAGGTTTGACATTTCCCGATTCATCACAAATCATAGATTCATGCATATTCTTAATTTCCTCATCACCTAGTTCATCAATATGATAGTGTATATAAATTCTAGGGTCTTCAACATATACTACCCCTTTAGGTATTTGAGAAAATGCACCTAAACTATCATCTTCCTTTGCAATTTTGGGAACTAGCTAGAATACGGGTCTAGGGCGTTTAATAACTTCAACAAAAGTAGGGTTTGCAATAAATTCAGGAGTAGATGAAGATGCCATAGCTATAAATACCTTAATCTGCCTTAGGGATGAAAGATTTGATAGATTTCTTCGCTTCTTTTCTTGGAATGCCTTTGCTCAGGATTTTCACGCTCTCGAAGATTTGAATGCTCGGTGAAATGAAAATGGAGCCAAAACACTTGTTTTATAATGTTATTTGCTTCACCTACCATATTTAATGCTTGCCAGTTAAGTCACAACTTAACTTATCTGTCGGTAAAGAAGTAATCTCAACTTCTCACCATCAACCGAGGGAATAATAGCATGTTTCTCATTTAGTTGCTAAACCCTTGAATGATTTTCCTTTAGTTAGATGTAGAGTCTCCTATTGGTGGAGTGTTACTTTGTTCTACTAGTGGAGGAGTATTCCCATCAACATTCTGTTCTGATTTTCTAATCCATTGTTTTGAGAATTCTTGCTTTACCTCTTCAACCTTTTCTTTACCTTTCAAACTAGGACCTTTGTTATTTTTTGGTGAGGACTTGCTTCTACAAAATTTAGCAATGTGTCCAATCTTGTTACAAGCATAACAAGTCACAATATTTTTTTGAATAGCTTTCCAATATCCTATGCTGGTTTGTGTTCTGCATTGATTAGATAAGTGTCCAAATCTCCCACAAACATAACATCTTACATTCATTCTGCAATTCTTTGAATTATGACAAACTTTGTTGCATTTAGAACATTGACCAGTGGGTGTATTGGTGTTCTGATAATTTCTAGATCTACATTGATTTTCTCTATGACCATACTTGTTATAGTTAAAGCATTTGCCATTAAATTTATAAGCATTTGGTTGCCTTACCAGTTTTCTATGATCATGTGTGTTTGCAATACCGGAGCTTTCACCAGCTTCAAAGCCAAGGCCATTAGTGTCACCATTAGGTTTCTGCTTCTTCAGCATGTCACCAAGTTCTTATGAGCTTTTCTTGAATTTTTCTTTGTGCTGATTTGCAGTAGCCAATTCTCTTTCCAAGATTCCTTTCTGTCTCATAAGTTCATTTGAGTCATTTTGTGTATGCATCAAATCTGTCTTCAACATATCATTTTCATAACTAAGTCTTGTGTTTTCATTTGTAGCATCATTCAGTCTTCTAGTTAGATCTTCTTCATTTTTCTTCCTATCTTCAATTTCTTTGCAAAATCTCATAGTCATATCCCACATTTTATTCTTTGTAGTACTGCTTTCTTGTCTCAGTTTGTTTACCAGATCATTAAGAGTTTCCTTTTCATCATTCTCATTCTCTATCTTTTCACAAAGTTCTCTTCTCTTATTTCTTCCAATGGTAAGAGTTTCTTTAAGTGCTTGAATAATATCCTGTGCAACTTTTAGATCATCTTCAAGTTTGATATTTTTCAATTTTTCTGCATCATAGTCTGAAAGAGTTGTTTCCAATTGTTTCTTCAAGTTTTCCATCTCTACTAGTTTCAAGATCTTCCTCAAGCTGTTAGGCTTCTGAAAATAGAGAACCGGGCTCTGATACCAATTGTTAGGATTCCCAAAGATACTGAGAGGGGGGGGTGAATCAGTATCTAATCGGTTGTTGAATTTACTTGATTTAAAACATGTACAGCTTATCAATACTATATATCGATAAACCAAGAATAATGCAGTAAACATGAATAACAACAACCACATGAAAAGCACACCATAACACAGTAGTTTAACGAGGAAACCTAGTTTGGGAAAAACCTCAGTGGGATTTGTGACCCACAATATTGGCTTACTGGCCAATAAGTGAATATTACTCTTACAATAGGGGCTTGCACATGCAGGAAGGCCAAGTGCCTATAGCTCACTGCTCAATTACAAAATAAGAAGTCACACTGACTTACAAAATGGATTATAAAATTCCAATGTCTTGTACTGCTTCAAATTAGCATCTGCTATGCCAGATCCAGTATCGGTTTTAGCTCTGCTTCATACATAAACCCTTAACCTATAATTCACATATTAGGTTTGCCTTCTTTTGCCTACATCATTCTTATTTCAAAATGTTCTAAAATGATCTCATACATATATGAGTCATATTACAACTCGCCATGTCAGCTTACAATGATTTTACAATTAATTACAAAATACATTATAAACAAAATTCCTGTCGGCCAGGGTGCTAGTATCCTTCCTTTCTCTATTGGTGTTCTGTGTGCTGGTGTAGAATTTGTCATTGTTGGTGTTGGTCTATTGTCTTGCCAGTATCATATGATTGCAAGGTTTCCGTCAATGACAAAACCTTCAATCACCTACAATTTCTCATTAGAGTGTGTAATTGCCAACACAAGGTTGCATTCTCAGAAATAGCCATGTTTAGTTCACCTTGCATTTCCTCTTTTTGCACTTTACTCTCTTGGAGGTGAGCAGTAAGGGCATTGATTTCTTGCTTTAGATTCGAGATCTCATGATCTTTGTCTTTTACTAGATCTTCAACTTTCCTTCTATTCTCAAGCTCTTGACACATTTTGATAGTCAGTCCTTCCAACTCTTTTCTCAGATTGGCTTTTGATTCATTCAGTTTTTCAACTTCTTCAACTAGGGCATCCATGTATGCTTCATCAGAAGAGCTATTTTCAGTTAGTTCCATTAGTTTCTTAGCATGCTCTCTTATCTTGGCCAAAGAGGCTTTATACTTGACTTTGAGTTCATCATAGGCTCTCTTAGTCTAAGTAAGATGATGAGTAAGTTCCCTCACATTGTATTCCCCCATATCTCCTTCCAAGTGGTTAGACTTATAGATTGGTTGGCTCTGATACCAATTGATGAATACTAAGAGGGGGGGTGAATTAGTATGCCAAAATATACTATAAACAAACTTTTAAACAATTTAGTAGATAACCGGTACAACATATTCACTAATAAACTGGTTAAGATAAATGCAAGCCAAATAGAAAATAGAGCATTCACCCACAAGATCACAATCACCATAACACAAGATATTTGACATGGAAACCCAAATGGGAAAAACCACGGTGAGCAGAAACTCACAAGTAACTATTTGCATAATAGAAACTAGACCGATTAAGGTTGTACAGTGTTCTTCACTAGAACATATCCTATTAGGAATCTAGATCTTTGTTAGGAGACAAGTCCTGTTAAAGACTACCTTGTTAAAGGATTTCAGATCCACAATTGTGAACCACCTTGTTAGAGGATTTACAAAGGCTTTGCTGGGCCTACCCGGTTAAGGTTTTCAAACTTGTCAAAGATATTAGTAATCAATAAGTGAATGATCTAGATGATAGCATAGTATGCTTAGTTAGATCTTTGACAACTCATTGTTAATGCATTTCAACATTACTTCAGTCTTCAATATCTCCATACTCTATATCTTCACATAGACCTAATCTTCTCTGCAAAGATCACACATAACCTTTTCTCTATTATGTCTCACATATTACACATCATACATGCAAACCCTAGACATGATGTCCTTATAAAGGAATATGATTTCATGTCGGTCCAATAGGATTAGACTACAAGTTCCTAGGTTTACTGCATCTGGACACATTTGGTAACACAAGACAAAATCACCGCCAAAGTGTCTGTGGATGATAACTCATCACACATTACAGAAATACCAGTTGGTAACTCATCGCAGAGTAATACCGGTTAGTACAATATACCGATTACTAGTTGTAAAAAATGAAGACTGGTAGATCATAGTGTTCTGATCAAAATTTAACTACTGCTTGAGCTCCTCAAACCTCTTGGGTCTATAGTCAGTCTATGACTGGTAAACATCTTCTGCAAAATACCGATAGTCTAAAGACTATACATTCAATAATACACAATACCGGTTGGAGCAATTACCGGTTGAGCATAACTCATACATCAAGAAAGTGTGTGTCCATCAATGAAAATCAAAACATCATCAAAATGCCAACACATGAGGTATAGGTTCCCAATCCCTGGGATATAGGATTTACTTGATTGCTTGGGGAGTGTAAAATATTTCACCAAAATGGATCTAAAGAGTGGATACCATCAGATTAGAATAAGGCCAGGGGATGAATGGAGAACAACTTTTAAAACCAATGAGGGGTTATATGAGTGGAAAGTTGTGCCATTTGGGTTGTCCAATGCCCCTAGTACCTTTATGAGGTTGATGAATGAGGTCTTGGTGGAGTTCATAGGAAATTTTGATGATATCTTGATCTTTATGTTAGTTGAATGAGACGGGGGGTGAATCAGATAAACTCACAATTCAATGTTCTAATCAGATTCAACCTCAGTAGAACTTCCTTGATATGCAACTATGACTGTAAATCATTCAAACTCATAAATAGATAAAATTGAAACATCAAAACACATTTGACACCAGATTTAATGTGGAAACCCAAATAGGGAAAAACCACTGTGCGATTTCGGACCCACTAAGAAAATATACTCTTCTAGAGTATGCTCGGTTAAAAGCCCATCCTGTTAAAGATTACATAAATACATTGTTAGATGTGACTCGGTCAAGGGATTTCCCTCAGATCTATCAGAATCTTGCACTTTGTTAGAAGTGACCTTGTCAAAGGATTTCAAACACTCTATTAGAATGTTACCTTGCTAGAGGATTTACGAATAAGACGGTTAGGTCCACTTGGTTAAGAGATTTCCTGTCACATACAAAAATAAATAACAATAATAAAATATATTTGCAACTTCACATCTGAAATGCTATAGCAGATTCTATGTGCTCAAAATAATCTTGTCATAAGACTTATCTTTCTCCTTGCTGGGCTTCTCACTCTATTCTTCAAACAGATCTTCAATCTTCTGTACTCAGTTATCACTTCAGTAGCATCACTGTTCTTCTATTTGCTCGCATACTTTGTTCTTCAAATTTTCTTTATTTATAAGCATTTCCTAACTGCTTAATCTCCTTAATCACATTTCCCATGATTAATCTTAACCATCAAATCTTCAAGCTTGACTAGGTTCATTGAATCCTTCGAACTGAATTTTTTTTATCTTGCCTTGAAACTTGTATTTCTTCCTTGGTACTTGTACTCAGTTATGACCGTTCAATTTGTGTTGTAGATCTAACTCTATGAATTTTCATTTTCATTGGTCCTTAACAAACTTCTTGCACGACATTCCAATCTTCTATAAATCTCTAGCTCATTGGCATCCTTCATTTAATAATGTATTTACTCATCCAATGCATTCTGTTACTGCTCGGTTGATACTTGGTTAATTCTGAACTTTACTCGGTAGACATTCTTCCTTCTTTAATTGACATCGATAACCTTGGAGTTTACTGACTGGCTCCTTGCTCAGTAAAATAGAATAGTATCAAACCTTTACTCATTCTATTGCATGAAATATTTTCTCCTTCTTATTCAGTCTTCGAATACACATATATAGGATATCAAAACAATCAAAATATCATAATCTCATCACTGTCTAACTCGGTAATAGTTGCCCATTGAATAACTTATTACTCCCCTTCATTTTCACATTCTTTTAGTGTCACTTACCGACATCTTTATACTCATCAACACATACTCTTTAAGATATGGCAACATCATACTGAATCAAAAAATCAATTGCTTGACATCAATGACAAAATAATAATATTAAGACAGTAATCATCATTTATCAATTATATCAACAAACTTACTATAATGCCAACATTTTAGTCACTCAAGGGAGGAGAACCTCAAACACATAGATATGGTCCTTAGGAGGTTACATGAAGAGCAGCTAATGATAAATTTGGATAAGTGTTTGTTCATGCAAGAGGAGATCATCTACTTGGGCTTTGTAATTTTACAAGGTGAATTGAAAATGGACCAGGAGAAGGTACGTGCTATATTGTCTTGGCCTACACCTAAAACTATGAATGATGTATGGATTTTCCATGGCTTAGCAACCTTCTATAGGAATTTTATAAGGGGATTTAGTCATGTTTGTGCACCAATGTTTGACACCATAAAGGGAGGACAAAAGTGCAGGTTTAGTTGGACTAAGGAGGCATATGACTCATTTGAAACTTTGAAGAAGAAGGTTGCAAAACAACCCATCCTAGCCTTACCAAACTTCAACAAGATATTTCAGGTGGAATGTGATGCAAGCCACATGTCTATTGGAGTAGTGTTTAGTCAAGAAGGAAGGCCAATAGCCTTTTTTAGTGAGAATATAAATGATGCCAAAAGGAGATACTCATCCTACGACTTGGAGATGTATGCTTTGGTTCAGTCATTGAAGAAATGGAGGCACTATTTATTGCCTAAGGAGTTCAATTTTTTTACTGATAATCAGACACTCATTTTCATAAATAATCAAGAGAAGTTAAACCACAGGCACATGAAGTGGGTAGAGACCCTACAAGCCTTCACCTTCAATCTCAAGCATAAAAAGGGGGTCAAGCACAAAGTTGCAGATGCCTTGAGTAGGAGGGTCTTAACTATCAATCAAATCAAGATGGAAAGTGTTGGTATTAACCCCTTGAAGAACATGTATGATGCTGATGAAGATTTTGGAGAGATCTACAAGGTATGTGAGTCTTTTGGTGAGAGGTATCACCTTTAATTATCTAAGTTTTTTATACAAGATAGATTTCTATTCAAAGGTGGACAAGTATGCATTCCTAAGTGTTCAATGAGATTGAATATCATTAGAGAGAAGCATTGCGGAGCAATGGCAGGTCATTCTAGTCTTGACAAGACCCTTGACCTTTTGAAAAGACATTACTACTGGCCTAAGTTGCAAATAGATGTGAGGAATTTTGTGGAGACATGTGTAATCTGTCAGAAAGCCAAGGGGAAATCCACCAATGCAGGCTTGTACCAACCCTTAACCATTCCTTCTAGGCCATGGGAGAGCATAAGCATGGATTTTGTGTTGGGCCTTCTTAGGACAAGGAGAGAGTTTGACAATGTCTTTGCAGTGGTGGATAGATTTAGAAAAATGGCTCATTTCTTGCCATGCAAAACCTCTTGTGATGCCTCATATGTTGCAGACTTGTTTTTTAAAGAGATAGTTAGGATACATGGGTTACCTCTAAACATAGTTTCAAACAAGGATGTGAAGTTCATAGGACACTTTTGTAGGACCCTATGGAATAAGTTGGGAACCAACCTAGCTTTCTCATCTGCCTACCATCCCCAAATGGATGGACAAACTGAAGTTGTCAATAGGTCCTTGGGGAACCTATTAAGATGTTTGACAAGACAACATGGAGAGAAACGGGACAACATATTATCACAAGTAGAGTTTTCATACAATGACACCATAAATAGAAGCACTGGGAAGTCTCCTTTCCAAATTGTGTATGGCGTCCACCCAAGAGGTGTGTTAGTGTTGAGAGAGTTACCCAAAAAAGAATCCATCAGTGCAGATGGTGAAGCTTTTGCATCAACTATCATGAAGGTACATGATCAAGTGAAGTCTCATCTCCAATAATCTATAGAGAAGTACAAGGCTTATGCTGACAAGAAAAAGAGAGATGTGTAGTTTAGTGTTGGGGACTTGGTATGGGTACATTTGAAAGAGAGACTCCCAAAAGGAAAACACACAAAGCTAATGTAGAGGAAGATTAGAACATGTCATATTTTGAAGAAATGTGGACAAAATGCTTATGAAATCCAACTTCCTCCTAATCTTGGATTGTCACCCATCTTCAATGTGTGTGATAATACACCTTACAAAGGCAATGTAAATGAGGAAGAAGAACCAATGTAGGTTGCAACCGATGATGATATTCCAAAGCATGATCCACCAAAGTTGAGCAAGGTTTTGGACACTAGAGTCACAAAGAGGACAACAAACAATGATTACATAGAATATTTGGTGGTTTGGCAGGGCAAATCAGACTCTGAAGTAGTTTGGATGACATACAAACAAATTTCTAACCATGGTGCAGACCTTCAAACTCTTATCTCAAGTGGCCTTGAGATCTCATTTCCTGAGGAGTATGGTGCAAGAGCACCTCTTCAAAAAGATAATCATGCAACTGATGATGAAGAATAGGATCTTAGGGTCATTGTGAATTTATTTTCTGTGTGAACTTTTCATGTATTTAATAAAGACCCCACCATGTAAACCAATGTCACAAATTAGGCATCTTGATAAGCCAATTTGGACAATTTGGTCAATAGGGGTAGTTGGATGTTTTTTTTGTGTTTGATAGGTTTTTAGGGTGTCTTAATGGTGTTTGGTTGATCCAAGTTGTGTGGATCCCAAGCTCATGGTGTTTGACAACTTTTGTGTCAAAATGCAACTTTTGAGAGGAAAAGTGCAACTTTTCAAAGTTGGGTTGTTGTAACCCTCTCAACGAATCCAACCTCTTCAAAATTAGGTTGGAAACCATTGGAGATGGATATAAACCTTTTGGACATGATTACCAAGGTTAGATATCTTGTGGTTTAAAGTCTGGAAGAAAAGAAACACTAAATAAACTAAGTTTTCCCATAAATTATGAGTTTGCAGAGATTGTACGTCCTTGTACGGATTGAATTGGTAAAACCCATTCAGGGGGTAGTTGGAGGGTTGAATCACTTTTGATTTGGTAGTGGTCTAAGGTCCAAAAATTTTTTGAGTAAGGAGAACCCTTCAAATTTCTGACTATTACTCAGAAAGTAAGGGTTTGGCTAGGGTTTTAGCCAAAAATGGCCATATCTTGCATTCCTTTCACCAAGAAGTTTCTTCCTTTAGTGGAGTGTAGGATTGGCCTATGTACTCTAGGATTTTTAGGGGTTCTTGTAGGGAAGACTTGGTTGTGAGGACTAAGAGCCAAATCTAGGTAGGCATCTCCATGTGACTACCTCATGCGAAATTAGGACAGTCACCCTAAAACCTTGTAGTCGTGGATTCCAAGCATTCAACCCTACAATTAGAATTTATTTACCATTCCCCACATTCCCATTTACTTGGTTTTGTAGTTTGGAATGAAGAAATGATGGTTTCTTTGTAAAATAGGCCTAATCGCCCTAATTAGGTCCCTAGACTCCTAAAGGGTTCAGACCCCTAGATTGGAGATCTTGCCAATCCCTTTTGGGAATGAGTAGAACCCCTTAAAGGGTATCTAAAATGGTAGGTTGTTTGTTATATTGTGAGAAATATTTTAGAGTTAAGGGAAAAATACCCTCTAAATAGGGCTACTAGCCTAGGGGGTAGGACTCCAAAGGAGGTATAGGGTATTGATTCCTAAGTCTAAAACCAATGCTTGGAATGGTACTTAGCTATCATGAGTAGACAAAATACAAGAACCTTAAGAGTAGGAATCATGGTGAGGCATGTTGGGAATGTTGTTTACTCAACTTGAGTAGGTGCCAGTCTAGAGGAGTGTGAGTGGTACAAACCGAAAGGTGTGGAGTCCTTCTTGAAGGATCCTTGTTACCATTTAGAAGGGATCAAAATGAACCTTTTCGACCTATCCTTACGTGTAAGAAGGCCTCTACATCACCTTACCACTTAATTTTGAAGCTTGAATTTTGGGAAAAAGGGGGGAAATTGAAAATTTAAATTGTAGGAATGAAGACTAATCTAAGAACAATCATAAATCTGAAAATTAAATGGAAATCCAATTTTTGCACAAGTTCAAGATGTTTTTTGAAAAGTAGGGTTTTAATAGGTAACATCTTAATTTTGTAAATTTTAATTGCAAATTGAACAAGACAATGAGGAAATTGAATTTGACAATTTTTTCAGATCTAAGATAACCACAAGCAATTTTTACAAATCACAAGTTCAATTGTTTTTTTAAAACTAGGGTGTTTAATGATTTAACCACTAAGTTTGTAGAAAATGTTGAAACCTATAAATGAAAATATGCAATTTTGTTCAAAAGAAAGCATGCTAGATGTTGGGTTGACCAAAATGTAATGGTGGGAAAATGGCGAATGATAAATCAAGAAGGAAACTACCCTTTCCCTCAAAGAGAGATGAGAGTTTCGCTATCGATTACCATTCAATCACTTTTCAACATTATATTAGAAAGAGGAGAGGATAATTCAATAGCTTCAATCCCTCCACATAAATATGGTAGATTGAATTCTAAATGAATGGGGAATGCTAAGTTGATCCACTCTTTCTTGTTTGATTTGGAAAGGAAATTGATTGAATTGTGTAGTGCAAAAGTGAAAAAGAATTGATTATAACTTGATATCGGAATATGGGATGAAGTTGTGCACCTTGATCTGATAGTAAAATGTTGAGATGAAGTCGCCCTGTGAATTTGAAGAAAAAATTTCTGGGCCGTGGCAGGAATGTACACGTTCCTCCCAAAAATCCTGTGAAATGAAAAGGTTTTTTCCACCTCTACAAATGGAGCCCGAATATAAAAGTATAGTTGCAAACCTACAACCTACACATAGAAAAGAGAGGAAAATGGGTTGGGATTTGAGGTTCGCCTTTAGGTCAAAACTCAGTTTTGGAATTAACCAAGTAATGAAAGAAAGTACTTGCACGTAGATGTAAATTAAAGACTAAATTGTAAATCACCTCAAGGGAGGTTGTAGTAGCAATGTTGATAAAAGTGCTTGTGTGGAATTGAATGTTGAAATTAGTCTCCTCTTCAATGGTTTAATCCTTGACTTGAATGCAACACCTAGCCTTGAAGGGATACTTGAGAATGCTCAATGCTGGAAAAGAATGATTGAATGCTTGTGAATTTTTGACTCATCAAACTTATTGAACTTCCCTTATACAAATTAGATGAAAAATGCCCCTTAAATATGCTGGTGATTTTGGTGGAATTGATTATGTGTTGCATTGATGCCAACACTAGCTTTTTGGATGCTTTACCATCACCCTTTTGGTCCTAGTAGGTTGAGTGGTTTCTAGTTAATCTGGAGCTGGCATGATCCGGTAGGCTCTGGTATGGTTTGGTGATGGAATTGGCTTGTTCATGATACTCATGCTCATATTTGGTCAGTTGGTTTTGGTCTGGTGATCGGAAGCTATCTTGCTTGCTTAGAAGCTTAGCTTCTAGTTCCGATGTGGGTTTCACTGGTAGAGATTTTTGATAAAGATGTTTGATGAATTGCATAAGTGGTGTTGGTCCATCTTTTGGTGGAGTTTCAGGATGTTGTTGGTGATCATGTTCGAGACTTGGTGGATGGAGATCATTGTTGTAGTGTGTGGACCTATACTGGGTCCCGGTTGATCTAGGTTATGGACCAACTTTAATTTAAAGTGTGGATTGGACCTCTCGATGTATTCCCAAGATATCTTATGTGTTTGATATTATTTTTTTGGTATTAGGATGACATGGTTTTCAATTATGTAATTGGTATATTATCTGGTGGCCGACTTAATTGTTTATGTTCGAGGGTTTGTATATATAGAGGTAACATCTCATTGTAGATCATCATGGTTATGGTTAGAGGTCATGGTCAAGGAATGTATTGTGTGAATAATGTAATATCATTCAGATAGAGGATTTGATCAATCACTGGAGATCGAATTGGGTTTCTATAAGAGGATTCAGTCCTCTGGTATTGAGCTTAAGTGGAATTGTACTCAGGCATAGGAGATGTTATCTTTTGTAGTTCAACATTTCTCAGGATTGTAGTATGGATTTCTATGTAGTTAGTGAGGCTCCTTTTATGATGAGAAGTGCACTCTAGGCTATTGGCCTTCCTGCAAGTGCATGCCCCTCAATTGTAATTCACATACTTAATGCAGAAGTCTTATCTGTGGGTAGGCTTCCCACCGTGGTTTTCCCTTTACTGAGTTTTCCACGTATAAATCATGGTGTCATGTGGATGGATTTTATTTTGTGATTATTGTTTATGCTTAATTAATTTAACTGCTATTCCGGTATTTTGTTTAAGCATTCTGGTATTAATGTTTTGGGTTTTGGTATTAAATTTTTAATTGCTAATAGTTTCGGTAATCTGTGACAAATGATTCACGCCCCCCCCTCCTCTCATTTGTCTTCCGGTTATTTAAACTATCTAACAATTTGTATCAGATATTTTTTCCTCTCTGTAGAAAGCTTAACCACTTGGGGAAGATCCTATGGTGACTAACAGTTCAAGTTCATCCAGTTCTTCTGGAGCTACCTTTTGGAGGGATATTTTGAAGCTTGATAGAACAAATTACATAGTATGGAAGATTCAGATGGAGACTCATTTGAGATGTCTTGGCAAGGAGATTTGGGAGATCACATAGAATGGTGTCACACCCTATAATCAGGGATTTGGAAATCCTCCTCCAACAAAACTAGACAAGGAGCTTGAGAATGATTTTAGAGCAAGAGAAGCCCTCTTGTGTGCACTTTCTAATAAGAAAATAATGGGATTAACCGACAAATCATCTAGAAAGGCTATCTGGGATGATTTGGAGATTCTTAATGAAGGTGACCTTACAGTGAAGATTTCTAAACCTTATAGTTACTGGGTGAGCTATGCAAACCTCAAGATGGAAGAAGATGAAAGGATTACTGCATTCATGGAAAGGGTAAATGAGATTGTTATGGGAATTCAATATTGTGGTGGAACTCTGAGTGAAGATGAAATTGTTTCTAAAGTCCTCATAGCCCTACAACCAGCTTACAAAATGAAGGATACTACTATTAATGAGTTGAGAACAATGGCTAATACATCTATCAATAAAGATGCTTTGGTTGGGAAACTATATGCTTTTGATCTTGAAGAATTTGGACCTTCTGGAGCTGTGAAGTCTAAACCTTATTTTCATGCATCTACATTTGCAAGTTGGTAAGAAAGACTAGAAAGCTTTATATGCAAAGGAATTAGAAGATATGAAGAGAGAAGATGATGAGTTTGAGAAACTTGAAGCACTATTTCTAGAAGAGTACCTAAAGGACCGGTATGAAGTAAGTATGAATGAAAAACACCTTTTAAATGTTTTGCATGTAATAAGACTGGTCATTTTGTATCTAGATGTCCTGAAAGGAATTCAATATTTGAAGATAGAGTTAGAAGATAATTTAAACCTAACCCTGGCTATTAGAACAAGTATAAGTTCAATAAAAACAAAGATAAATCATGGTACATAGCGGATGAGGAAGGCATTACTGATTTTGATGATGAATTGACAAAAGACTCTGCTAGTGGTTTTGGGAATGGGACGAAATGGGTGTTCCTAGCTATCAAGGAAGATGATCTGGCATTGGAAGAAAATGTACCTAAAGAGAAGGCACTTGCTACTAAAATTGAAGACAATGATGAATGGGTAATCAACAGCGGTTGTTCACATCATATGACTAGGGATAAAGGGAAGTTTCTATCTTTGCAAGAATTTGATGGTGGTCTAGTTAGATTTAGAGATTAAAAAGCATGTATGATCAAAGGAAAAGGAAATATATCATTGGATGGTGAGAACAATATTGACAATGTTTATTATGTTGAAGGTTTAAGGCATAATCTTTTGAGTGTAGGATGATTGGAAGATAAGGGATTTCAATTATAGTTCAAGGATGGAAAATGGAAAATCATTAATAGATCTGGTTTGGAGATTGCAATCGGTACATAGACAAAAGGTAATATAATTCATTTGAACTTTGGTGAGAAGACCTGTTTGAGTACACAGATTGATGAGAGTTGGCTATGGCATAAAACGTTGTGTCATGTTAATTTTTGATTGCATTGTGAAGATAAGTTCAACTAAGGCAGTTAGGGATATACCTAAGATTATGAGGCCCTATAATCTGGTATGTAAAAAATATAAAATGGGTAAAGATTTTAGAACATCTTTTAAGAGTATACAAGATAAATCAAATGATGTTCTTGATCTTATTCATATTGATTTATGTGGCCCTGCTAGAGTTAAAAGTTTTCAAGGTGATAGATATTTCATGCTAATCATTGATAATTATTCTAGAGTGATGTGGGTTACTTTTTTGAGAGAAAAATATGAAGCATTTGAAAAGTTTAAAATATTAAATGGTTGAGATCAAATCATGGTGGAGAATTCACATCTAGTGAGTTCAATAACTTTTATGAGAAGAATGGTATAAGAAGATAATTTTCTACTCCCTAGACACCTTAGCAAAATGGAGTTGTGGAAAGGAAGAACATAACTATCTTGGATGTTGCTATAACAATGATGATGAAAGCTAGTCTACCTCATATCTATGGGAGAGAAGCAATGAGCACAATGGTTTATACATTCAATAGAGTACATATCATGTGTTATTTTTCTCAATCTAATCTAATTCTTCTTCCATAGCTTTCAACCAATATTCATCTTTACATGCATCAATTACTGATACCAGTTCAACTTGTGGAATTAAACATACCTCATTAGTTGCCAGTCTTCTTCTTTTCATCACTCCATTTCTCTTATCCCCAATGATCTAATCTTCTGAATGATTCAATCTCACATACCTAGGAATCTTTTGATTTTCTGTTCCTCTTCCCCATTCTTTAGTTACTGTAGAATTCTCTGATACTGCTCGAGCAACTAGTTCAACACTCTATTCTGGTAAAGGTGCTACCAGTTCCTTCTCATAAACTCTGATTTGACTTATGTTCAACTCATCTACTATGACATTAGCACTCTCCACAATTTTCTACAATCTCTTGTTATAACATCTAAATTTTTTTCTTTCATTAGAATAACCAAGAAATATGCCTTCATGACATCTAGGATCAAATTACCCAATGACTTGATGGACTTTATCAATTTCAATGCTCTCATTGATATGGATCTTAATGGGGCATCCTACACTTGGTCTAACTAAAGGGATGGGGAAGACCTCATTCAGGTAAGACTTGATAGATCCCTTGTCACTAATGATTGGATTCTTTCTCATAGATGCTCCCTGTCTATTATTAATAGAATTGGTTCGGATCATTGTCCCATTACTTTTGCTGTTGAGAATTTTAAGAATAATCAGAGTTTCCCTTTTAGGTTTGAAAGGATGTGGATTTCCCACCCTTATCTTGAAAAATCTATTGCCAACTGGTGTAATATTGATGTGAATGGAACTGCCATGTATAAAGTTGCTAAAAAACTTAAAAATATCAAAGTCAACATTAAGATATGGAACAAGAAGGTTTTTGGTGATATTTTTGATTCAAAGAAAAAGCTGAAGGAGGAACTTGAACAAATCTAAAATTCAATATAGAAATATGGCTATAAAAAGTATTCTAAAGCCATGGAAGATGATGTTTTAGTCAAACTCCACAATATCATCTCTAGGGAGGAAATCTATTGGAGGCAGAGATCTAGGGTGATTTGGTTGGAGGTTGGGGATAGAAACACTAAATTTTTCCACATGACTTCTCTAAAACATAAAGCTACAAACAGAATTTCCAAATTAATTGTTGAGGATAAAACTCTTCTTGATAAGGATGAAATTAGGGAGGAAGTAGTTGGTTTCTTCAATCAACTCCTCACCAGGAACAAGGACATTGATTTTACCCAACAATATAATTTGGTTAATATCATTCCCAAGATCATTAATCCTACTCAAAATAAGGCCCTCTCAGCTATCCATTCTGCTGGAGAAATTTAAAAAGTTGTCTTTTCATTTCAAGGGGATAAAGCTCCAGGTCCTGATGGCTTCCCTATATTTTTCTTTCAGGAATTCTGGCATATTGTGGGAGAAGACACGGTTAATGCGGTGAAAGAATTTTTTGGCTCCAGAAGAATCCTTAAGGAACTCAATTCCACGTTTATTTCCTTAATTCCTAAAGTTGTTGGGGCGGATTCAATGGGAAAATTTAGACCAATAAGTCTATGTAACTCTTTCTATAAGATCATTTCAAAAGTTTTGACTACTAGAATTTTGGCGGTTCTTCCCTTCATCATCTATGAGGAGTAGAAAGTATTTATTCCTGGCAGACAAAATTTGGACTCTATCATTCTTGTGCATGAGAATATTCATTCCCTCAATGCTGCTAAAAAATAAGGATTTTTGATAAAGTTGGATCTGGTGAAGGCTTATGATAGAGTGGATTGGCATGTTCTTTTTAGAATGATGGTGGCTTTTGGATTTGATGAGAAGATAACCAAAATTATCAGAGAGCTGACCACCACTCCTATGTTTTCAATTCTTATTAATGGATCTCCTACAAAATTCTTTAAATCTTCTAGGGGGCTCAGACAAGGAGATCCCATATCTCCTATACTTTTCACCATTTTGGCAGAGAGCATGAGCAGATTGATACATAATTTGAAAGTGAATAAAATCATCAAAGGCCTTCAACCTTCCTCTACAAATGTTTTTTGTTCTCATCAACAGTTTGCTGATGATACTATCCTCATGGGATATTCTTTTGTTGGGGAGGCTGAGGCCTTCAAAACTGCTCTTAATTCTTATGCTTTGGCTACTGGCCAGCAATTCAATTGGGATAAATCAGCTATATACTTTATGAACACTCTGGTCATAAGAAAACAGAGAATTGCTAAAATTATTGGTTGCAAGGTGGACATGCTCCCTTCCACCTACTCGGGTCTTCCCTTGGGTTTAGCTCCCCCAAACTCCTTTCAGAATATTCTTATTGAAAAACTTAACAAAAAACTTGTTGGGTGGAAAGGTTCCATTGTATCTTAGGCCGGGAAAGTGTAGCTCCTTCAAGCTACACTCCAGATGCTCCCTGTTTATGCTCTCATCTTATTTGGTATCTCGGCTAAATTTGCTGAAGCATTGGAAAGAATCCAGAAGATATTTCTATGGTCAGGAGTTGAAAAAAAAAAGAGGATATCCTTGGTTGCTTGGGACAAAGTTTGTAGACCAAAGAACAAAGGAGGGCTGGGGATTAAAGCTCTTAAAACCTTTAATAAAGCTCTCCTAGCAAAACAATTATGGAGAGCTTATGATACCAAGAAAGATTGGAATCAAATCTGGTTTGGCAAATATATTCAATATCAGCCTATCTAGGGGGTCCTTAATTTTGAAGACATCCCTGTTGGATCCTTCATTTGGAATAGTATCATCAAATCCATAGAAGTGGTCAAAGCTGGAGCTGGATGGCTCCTTGGAAAAGGTGACAAAATAAGGTTTTGGGAGGATCCTTGGATGAAGAGTGAAGCTCTTTCTGATCAAGGAAACAGTCAATTTATTAAGGAATGTAAAGGGAGGTTTGGTCTTATGGTGTATGACTACTTGAAGGAAAACAAATGGGTGAAGCTTGATGTTATACATGCTGGATTTTCTCTGCTCTAGAAGGAGCTATTGTCTTTTTCTCTTAACAAAGACTATGATGATGTTTTTCTCTGGAAAAGCAATCCTAGAGGTGAATTTACGGTTGCTTCTACCTACAAAAACACTCTTTCTCAGACTAGTGATCCCATATGGAGTAAATTTTGGAACAACATTCTAATCCCTAAAGTCAATATGTTCTTTTGGTTTGCTACTCACAATAGGACCCTTACTATTGACAATTTGGTCTGAAGATGCTTTAAATTTCCTAATAGGTGCGAGCTTTGCCAAAAAGAGGAAGAATCAGTTGATCTTCTTTTTCTTCACTGCTCATTTACATGGGAAATTTGGAGTAAGCTGTGGGAGAAATGGAAAGTTGATTGGGTTATGAACAAGAATCTCAAGGATATTATCTGGCAATGGAATTTCCCTATCAAATGCCATCTTATCAAGAACCTTTGGTCTTTGACCCTCCCCATGACTTGCTGGGGTATTTGGAAAGAAAGAAATAACAGAATATTTAGGGAAGCTAAGTGCACCTCTTAGGTGGTCTTTGAAAAAATTTGCAAGGATATAAAAGAGAACATCAATATTCCTCATAGGAATAATAAGCAATGGTTTGTTATTGATATGAATGAAATGGAGAAAGGTATCCTCACTAAATGGAACCTAATACACAAAGTCTACAGATCTGACAATAAGAATAGGAGAAATAATATTGTTTGGAGTTTTCCTGATCATGATTGGATAAAGGTGAATTTTGATGGGGCAGCTAAAGGCAACCCTGGGAAGTCTGGTGGTGAAGGAGCTATCAGAAATGCTCAAGGAGTCTACATTGCGGCTATTTCTTCTCCTTTGGGGGTCCAAAATAACCATGTGGCTAAAGCTCTGGCCATGCTAAAACGCCTCCAGCTTGCTCAGGGATTCAAATTTAAAAAAAATTGGTTGGAAGGGGATTCCCTAAATATCATCCAGGCCCTCAAAGGTACAAGCTCCATCTCTTGGAATATTACTAACTTAGTGGAAAGTGCTAAAAAATTGTTAAATAACTATGTTAGTATTATCATATCTCATACCCTAAGAGAAGGCAATAAGGTAGCGGATATCTTAGCTAATGAAGGGGTCAATTTAGAGGATGATGTTAAATATATTGGAGAAACTAATTGTAAAAGGGATGTTAGAGAGCAATTATTTTTTGATCGCATCAATGGGTCAAGTTAATATAATGATTATCTTTTGGGGACCAGATTCCAAAGATAGATTTTGGGGGTAGATTAACTATTAGTTAATGATTGCCTTTTGGCATCATTTCTATTATCATGTGTGTGAGGGGGATTATAATATTAAATGCTTGTTTTGTGTGGCCATTAACATAAGATTCAAAACCATGTAAGAGACTCTGTTCTGTAACTTCAAAATTTTATACAAGAAATTGGGGCTACACCTATGGATTGTGAATTACATCTTTGGGCACTTCTACTTGCTGGTCAACATGGGTGGTAATTTAAACATGAATGAGCCCCCAGGATGCGAAAACTGGAAGAGTAAATGAAAAGTCTGGAGAAGGCTTCATAGATATGGCTTTACTGATTATATGGAAAAGCTTCATGGAAGCAGAAATTTGGTGTCATATGGTTTTGCTAGAGGTTGGAATAACAATAGAGTAACCTTGTTCGGGGAGATATGGCAAATTGATGAGGAGCCGGTTGCAGAGGTCACAGGTCTTCATAAGGAGGGTACTAAATTCTATAGAGACCAGAAGTATGTAGCCGAAGCATTCAAAAACTTCTCGAAATCAGAGGAGGAGAAGGGAAAGCTTGTTAAGAAAGACAACATCTCCTACTACATTCCCCAATAGGTAAAGCCCTTTTGGAAAAAAGTTTTAAGGGTTTTAATGGAGTTTCTCACTATTGATGGTAGATTTACTAAAATCTATAACTATCACTTTGCAATTCTTAACCACTTTCATCATGGGGCTAAAATTTCCCTGCCTTATTACTTAGCATCCTCTTTGAATGAGAGTATAGCCGATCACACTAAAAAGCCTAATTCTTACCCTATAGCCCATCAGGGGCTCATATTGCTCATTTATGAATATATGAAGGATAAGGCTAGGCTACCAGAGATGATCCCCTGATCACCAATGCACATATTTCTGAGAGCTGCAAAGACTCTGTTTCAGATTAGGATCAGCCTAATGTCCCTACCCACAAAAAAAGGAGAGTTGATATAGATAATGTGGAAATAGAGGTGCACGATGATGTGGAGGAGGAAAGGGGGAAGGATATTGAGACAAAAATGGAGAGTGAGAAGGATGAGAATGTTGATGAAAAGGAAGAAAGTGGAAACTCTGAAAACCTCACTCTAACCCTATGGGCTCGGATAGTAGGAATGTCACTCTGTCTAAGGAGGAAGAAAACCCTAACTCTGTGGGCACTAAGTAGGGCAGGGATTATGCAAATACAATTCTGAATACTACCCGTAACTGTGCTCTAGAATCCTTCAATTTCCAAAAATGGGTTGTTGACAACATTACCAGTATGCAAAGTAAACAGAGGGATCTAGAAAATAAGATAAATAATTTGATTAAGGATACAAATTCTGGGAAAAAGAATGAGGAGATGGAAACTAGTGAAGTCGAGGAGGAAGTCGAGATGGAGGATTGGCTGGAAAAAGACCTGATCAAAGGGGATCTGAAACATCTGGAGGATGTTATTAGAATTTTGAAAGAACAGACTGAGGAGGATAAAGACAATATCAATACCCGAGTTGCCCGCATTAAGAAGGCTCTGAAAAGTTTCATGAACCACAGTCTTCAAGTCCTAAAAGTTTTGTCACAAAATATGAATGCACTAGTGGATCACTTAGAGAGGAAAAATTAGGATAATAATTTGGTAATCATTGAAGATGTACCAACTTCCAGCTCCACTCATCAGATTTCCAGGCGAAGGACAAGGCAGAACACTACTGAGATGGAGACCAAATCGAAAGATATCCAGCTGAGACGGAAGAGCAATGATCTAGGGGAAGTGGCCAAGGCAATGATGCTTCTGGTTCAGAATGCTGAGGAGTCTATAAAAGTATTCAATTGATATGTAATGATGGGTTT
The DNA here is from genome assembly GCF_030272615.1 of Cryptomeria japonica. NCBI lineage: Eukaryota > Viridiplantae > Streptophyta > Pinopsida > Cupressales > Cupressaceae > Cryptomeria > Cryptomeria japonica. Next base: position 776,228,651 of record NC_081409.1, on the reverse strand, counting down.
GGGAGGCCAATTTCTTGTTGGCTCCTTGCTATCTTTTTGTCCTAGCTGCTAGTTTTTGTGTTGGTCTTTTGCAGCTATTTTATCTTGTTTCTTTATTGCCTATCTTTTGTAATGTAAGTGGGTTTGGGGTCCCTTAAAACCAATTTTTTCTTAATCAAAAACACATGGACCTTGGTTCCCCGACCTAAAAATAAAAATGTAATTGGAACTAAATGGGATTTTAGGAATAAATTGAATGAGGATGGTCAATTAATAAGGAATAAGGCTAGATTGGTTTGTAAAGGATATTCTTAGAAGGAAGGAATTGATTATGGAGAAACTTTTGCACCTGTAGCTAGGTTTGAAGCTATAATATTATTTCTTGCCTATGTGCTTATAAAAATTATAAGGTTTATTAGATGGATTTTAAATGTGCATTTTGAATGGGGATCTTGATGAGGAAGTTTATGTTGAGCAACCTAATGGTTTTTCACTATCTGATGATACAAATATGGTTTGCAGGTTAAGGAAATCTTTATATGGATTGAAACAAGCACCTAGAGCTTGGTATTTAGGCTAGATAAATATCTTTTGAAGCTTGGTTTTACTAAATGCGGTGCTGATAGTAATTTATATTATAAGATCATTGATGATAATATATGGATTATTGAAGTATTTGTTGAGGATATTATTTTTGGAGGTGAAGATAATTTATGCATAGAATTTATTCGAATATGGAGAAAGAATTTGAGATGTCTATGATTGGTGAGATGAAATTTTTCTTAGGTTTGCACATTACTCAGACTAAAAAAGGTGCTTTTATCTGTCAAATTAAATATGCTACTGAATTTTTGAAGAAATTTAGTATGGGAGATTATAAACCGGTAAGTACCCCTATGGTTACAAGTGAGACTTTGATAAGAAAAGATGTTTCTGCACCAGTAAATCCTACAAGATAGAAATCTATGATTGGAGGTCTTCTTTATTTGACTCAGACTAGACCTGACATTATGAATGTTGTTTGTATTGTTTCAAGATTTCAGAGTGATCCTAAAGAAAATCATGAGATTGCAGTGAAAAGGATATTTAGATACTTGCAAGGTACATCAGAATATGGCTTGTGGTACCCTAAGGATGATAACTTTACTTTATGCACATATACAAATTTTGATTTGGCTAGAGATGTTGATGATCGGAAAAGCACTTACGGTGGAGCTTTCTTTCTTGGAAAGAAGTTGGTTTCATGGATCAGAAAGAAACAGTCATGTACTTCTTTATCTACTGCTGAAGCTGATATGTTGCTGGTGCTACTAACTATACACAAGTTTTATGGATGAAGAAAATGTTGAAAGATATAAAGGTGGATTGTGATGCACCGGTAGTTATTCACTATGATAACTCTATTGCTATTGATATATCAAATAATTTGATATTTCATTCTAAAACAAAGCACATGTCTATCAAGTATACTTTTTTTAAGGAAAAGGTGGAAGCAAATTAAGTTAGACTGCCTTATGTGAACGCTAAAGAGCAGATTGCAGATATTTTCACTAAACCTTTGCCCAAGGAATCATTTGAGTACCTGAGAGATAGATTGGGAGTTTTTGCCCCTCTTCTAGAATCTTAACTAATGCGGTTTGGCATTAGTCCAACATTCACTATCAGAGATACTATTCATTCTAGCATTGATGTATAATGCTACTAGTTAGGGGGAGTAGTCAGCTTTGGGATTCAATGGTTTATGTTCTTGCTTTGATATTTTTGTTAGATTTCTAGCATTGATGTCAAAGGGAGAGAGATATTGATGTGAAAAAGACAAAGAAATAAAAATAAAAAGTTAAAGGGGGAGAGATATGGGAGAGATATTGACATTCAGAGCTGTATGCAGGAGATTGTTGGTTGTATTCCATTGGGGAAGACTTGTTTGGCATTTCTTGGTACTTAGATGTTTTTCACATCTAGTGTTGGCATCAATGAAAAAGGGGGAGATTGTTGGCCATTTGGTGGAATTAATTATGTGTTGCATTGATGTTTTTTCATTGATGCCAACACTAGTTGTTTGGATGCTTTACTGGTACCCTTTTGGTCCCAGTAGGTTGAGTGGTTTCTGGTTAATCTGGATCCGACATGATCTAGTAGGATTTGGTATAGTTTGGTGATGGAATTGTCTTTTTCTTCATACTCATGCTCATATTTGGTCAGTTGGTTTTGGTCTAGTGATCGGATTCTATCCTGCTTACTTAGAAGCTTAGTTTCTGGTTCTAGTGAGGGTTTCACTGGCAAAGCTTTTTGATAAAGATCTTTGATGAACTACATATTTGGTGTTGGTGCGACTTCTGGTGGAGTTTCAGGATGCTATTGGTGATCATGTTTGAGACTTGGTGAATGGAGATCATTCTTGTAGCACGTGGACCTATATTGGGTCTTGGTTGATCTAGGTTATGGACCAGTTTTAATGTAACGTGTGGATTGGACCTCTCAATGTATTTTTGGGATGTTTTATGTGTTGGATATTATTTGTTTGGTGTTAGGTCGACATGGTTTTAAATTATGTAATTGGTTTATTATCTGGTGGGTGACCTAATTGTTTATGGTTGAGGGTTTGTATATATAAATATAAGATCTCATTGTACATCATCATGGTTATCATTAGAGGTCATGGTCAAGGAATGTATTGTGCGAGTAATGTAATATCATTCAAGCAGAGGATTTGGTTGATTATTGAAGACCGAATTGGGTTTATTGAAGAGGATTTAGTCGTCCGAAATTGAGCTTAACCGGAACTATACTCAGGCATAGGAGATGCTATCTTTTGCAGTTTAACACTTCTCTGGATTGTAGTCTAGATTTCTATGTATTCAGTGAGGCTACTTTTGTGATGAGTAGTACGCTTTAGGCTATTGGACTTCCTCCAAGTGCAGGCCCCTAAATTTTAATTCACATAATTACTACAAAAGTATTATTTGATTGTGGGCAGGCTCCCCAATGTGGATTTTCCCTTTAGCATCTTTTCCACGTACAAATCTTGGTGTCATGTGGATGGCTTTTATTCTATGATTATTTTTTATGCTTAATCAGTTTAACTGCTATTCTGGTATTTTGTTTAAGCATTTTGGTATTAATGTTTTGGGTTTCGGTATTAAAGTTTTAATTGCTAATATTTTTGGTAATCTGTGACAATTCATTCACCCCCCCTCTCAGTTCTCTTTTGGTTATTTGAACTTTCTAACAAAATACATGTTAGTGGGTTTCAATTTCATCACGGGCTGACATCAGGGGAGTTTTCCCGCTCAAGGCACAACCAACAATGCAACCCTAGGAAGGGTCCTGCCCCAAAATAGGGTGGGGATAGGGGCACCATGCCCTTGTCCTGAGAGGACAAGGGTGCCACTCCCTTGTCCAAGGGTGGATAGTGGCACAATGCCCCCTTCCTACACATTTCTCTAGCATAGAGTGCGAATGAGGTGATGCAGAGGTCAAGGAAGAAGTTGTTTCTGCAAGCTTGAGCAATCTTTGGTCTCCGATTAGGCTAGAGGATTCAAATTCTCATGCATGAGGACCCTAATGCTATCAAAAATTGCTAGGATCACAATTTTATGACAGTATAATAGGGTGTAGAAAATCTATGTTGAATATGATATTTCTTGAGGAACTTCTTCGCATCCTTATTTTTAAATGAAGTTCTATTATCTAAAGTAATCCAAATCAAGAAATAATGTTCTCTAGGATGAATTGACAAATTACCTTAGCAGTAGTGGATCTAATGGGAATTGCTTCCACCCACTTTGTAAAGTAATTAGTTGTACTGATGATGAAAGTATGTCCTTGGGATGAAGGAGGAGATATTTTACCAATGAGATCCAAACTTCATGTAGAAAAGGGCCAAGATGCTACTTGAGATCAAAGCTCTTGGGCGGGAGCATGGATCAAATTTCTATGTTGCTGACATTGATGACATTTCTTAACAAATGAAAAGGAATCCCTTTCCATGGTTTTCCAATAATATCCTATTTGAAGCAATCTATGAACTAAAGATCTATCCCCAAAATGCTCCCCACAAGCACCTGAGTGTATTTCCTTAAGAGATAGGGATTTCATCTTTGATAAGACATCAAAGGAGAAGACCATTATAACCCCTTCTATAAAGAACATTAGAAAGGATAATGTATCTAGTGTCCAACTTGCAAATCCTAGCCCTAGTATTCTTGTTCGTGGAGCTAGGAAAGGTACCATCACTCAAATATCTCACGATATGTGGGTACCATTCATCATAATCTATAATGCAACAATATGCCGCATCACTAGGATTATCAGCAATATCCAAGGTAATGAGGTTGTGAATAGTGAATTTAAGATCTACCAAGGGATCCTCTAAAGATACAAGAGAGGCTACACATGCCATTTCATTAGCATGTTGATTATCTTTTCAAGGAACATTCTCCATGGTATAAGAATCAAATTTCTATAACAAGGATATAGCTAGATCTCTATATTGTGATAATTTGTCTTGCTTAGTTTGATAAACTCCTGTCACTTATCTTATGATTAGTTGAGAATCTTCATACATATGTAAATTTTTTATATTTAATACTAAGGCTTCTTTAATTCGAGCTATAAGAGCCTCATATTCAGCAATGTTGTTGGTACATAAGAAATTGAGATGATATGATAAGGAAATAGGCTTTTTTAGGAGAAATTAAGACTACCCCTGCCCCTGATCCTGTACAACATCTAGAGCCATCAAAATATAATTCCCAAATCTCATCCATCTCAATAGAGAAAATGTATTCATCAGTAAAGGACTCTAAACAAGGTAGGGAGAAGGGTGAAGGAGCCTCAACTACGTGGTCAGTCAACACTTGACCCTTTATTGCCTTCTGTGAGACAAACTTAAGGTCAAATTCAATCAACATCATAAACCACTTAGCTGAGTGTCCCAAAATGTTAGCTCTAGAGAAAAGATGCTTGAGAAGATCAAATTTAATGATAACATGGACTTGAACATTCAAAAGGTAATGCCTTAACTTTTTGGCTGCAAAGACCAAAGCAAGGCACTACCTTTCTATCATAGAATATCGGACTTTGTAATCAAGTAGAGTATGACTTATATAATAAATTGGACATTCTCTACCATCATTATCACATTGTGCCAATAAGGTTGGAAGAGAATGAAGGGAAGCAACTATTTATAGAAAAAAGGGTTTAGAAGGGTTAGCGGGTTGAAGAATAGGAGGACTAGCCAAATAAGTTTTTAGGTCTTCAAATGCTTGATGACCCTAATCCCACTCTCATACACATTAAGACTTTGAAGCGAAAGAGCCTAGGGAGGTAACACACTTAGAGTACTTCTTATGAGAAAGAGAGTCTTGGATTACCTCTTAGGGTTTCTATTCCTTTGTTGTAAATGAGAGAGGGGAATGATTCAAAATGTAATTTAACCTAAAGTGCAAGTAAGGAAGAAAACCCTAATCTGGAAATGCAAAACAAAAAACAACTGATAAACTACTGAAAAGTATAGATTAGGAAGTAGAGGTTCACCTGTGTTTGAAATCTAAGCCAAAATGATCGAGACTAGGGTACCACGCCATTGTCTTGATTCTACAAGTCTAAAGTTGCACTTGATAGGATAGGATCTTATTTATGCAACCTGCTGCACTATCAAATCTTGCTAAAAACAGGCAGGACCAGGGTGCCACGCCCCTGTCCTAGGTAGGACTAGGGAACCACGCCCCTGTCCTAGGGGTTTTTGATGAGTTCTGAGCCCTGGGACAACCTTTGTGCGCTTTGTCAGTCCTAAAACTTCCAGCGACGGTCGGATCCAAACCTGTACCTGTAGTTGGAAAATAAGGTTCTCGGTGGCTATATAGGGTTTTTCCTTAGTCAAACCCCTATTTTAGTGATTTCCAGCTCAATAAATAGCCGATAATGTACTGAATATGTGTGTGCTAGAACCTTGTGTGTGTGCAGGATCCTACAATGAAAGCAAACAATCTAGAGCAACCTTAAAGAGTAAACTCTAATTTCTTATAATTGACAAAGTAAATGCTCTAAATCCATGATGCAAAATGGTCTAAAGCATGAATATGATGCTTGATGAATGTTTGATTTATAAATGTAAAATGTTGTTAAACACTTCAAAGATCTACTCTTTCGCTACAAAGAAGGCTCTTTATGCTCCAAAAACCTGCTCTTAGATTCTTAGAAGAAGACCCCTTCAAATGAAGAAAGAGAGCTCTTAAGTATGAACCCCTAGATCTTAATTTCTTCTTTAGGCCTACCTAGGATTTGAATTTCTTGCCAATCTTTTGCGGTTAAGCATTATTATATCATAGGATTATGCTCCCAAAATTTCGAGAAAAAAAGTCAAGGACCATGTGCACTTTCAACATGGTCTAACCAACTTTCCATCAAATTTTCAAGGCCGTTAGATATGATGATATTAGAGAAGATCCCAAAGTTACATCTGATTTCGAGACGTTTTGATATGCAAAATCGGGCCTTAAAGGTCAAAATAAGACATAATTAGGGTTTATGATTAAATTATTTCTTGAAGGAATAAGATGAAAAGGGGCACACTTAGGGTAAAGGGCCCAACTTTATAACATGTGAAGAGGTGAAACGTGATTTAGATTTAATTAGATTAATTAACTAAATTCTTAAAAGAGATTATAAATGTAAGATACAAAACACACTAAGGTGAGTGCTAAACTAAGTGTGAGATTGTACCACCCTAGCAAGGGTGTACAATTTACAACACTATAACTTGTTACCCTTCATCTTCCAAATAACTCAACTTGTCAAGAGTGTTTCTAAGGACACTATTTAAATGTGTGTCAAATTAGTGGGTAAATGTATTCTACTAGGTCAAATCTCTTTGGGAATCTGAATTAATAATGATGAAAAAATATATGGATACATGCATATAGCCTATATGATGATAATGTAGATTTGATTTTTTATTGTTCTTGTGATTTACATGTGAATTTATTGTACCTTGAATGCCTTTAAATACCTTGACATAGCAACATGTTACACAAGTATGGATGTAGAGTTCGCTAGTAATAACTAGTAAAAGGGATCAAAATATAGAATTTGAATTTAAGCTATTCAAATTTAAGGTTCATTTCAATGGGGTTTAAGACTGAAAAAGGTCAATCCCAAGCCATTTGGAAATGAATTGTAGAAATAATTTAGTAATTTCAAAATATGAAGTGAATCTTTTTAAGTAAATGAGAATGAGGGGGCTATAATGATAGGTAAATCACAAACATATAAAAATAGTGTAAATAAGAGTAAATAAAAGTGAATAGATATCAACCTACAAGGATATATCATTATCAAGTCACTTGGAAATGAACCTTGAGAATAAAATAGTAGTTTCAATGTCTGAAGTGAATATGTTGAAGTAAATGAGAATGAAAGTTCTACAATGATTAGTAGATGATAAATATATAAAAAATAGTATAAATCGAAGTAAACGAAAACAAATTGAAATCAAATCATTAAGGCAACCAAAAGAATATATCACTATCAATATACTATTTGTTATAATATTATAACAAAATGAACATTAAGTTAATGAAAAATGACATAGGGGAAGTGTATCAATAGTTGTTATAGCTAACTTCGTACACAAGTATATCCTAAATGGTACATCAGATTCAATGATTTTTTTATGTTGTCTTCATATGACTTAACTGCTTATAGATATTGCTCCAGCTTATGGGTAATAATGAAGTATGTTGTGGGATCCGTTATGTGCACAAGGGTCAAAAAGTACACATTTCAAAGTGTTGTCCAATACCTAATTAAAGATGCCCCAATAATCATGCACTTAAAATTGTAAAGACTTATGCACACATACCTGAGTAGTCGTGCATTATGGATACCAATGAAGGTGCACAAATGGGCCAATTATGATTCAAAAATGCTAACTAGTGAGGCCAAAGTGGGTGGCTATTGCCACATGTGAAATTTATTAATAGACTTTTAATTATCATTTTTTGACTTTCTTTGCAGTTAGTAATTTGAAGGCTAAGTGCACAAAACGTGAACGGTTATTAGAACTGTAATGACTACGATACTCATCACCTTTTCACTAACCATTTCTCTAAAGCCTAACATAACCATATCTTAGTCTTGATGGCTAAGCATTAAACTTGTCACACTAGTCTTCATTATTTTACCGTGAACTCTCAAACCACATCGATCCAGATCTTTTCGGAATAAGACTTTGTGAACCACCGTACTCTTCTATGTCAATTCTCAAAAAGCACAGTAAAGAAACAATGGAAGATTCATGTGAATCTCATACCACGAAGAAAGTCTTGAGAAAAAGAGGCACCCTAATGCTATAAACGGCTTAGAAACACTCTACTTTCCGATATTTTCTCATAATTGAATTCAATGGCCCCCCTCAACCACTCATATCAACATCCAACATTAAGAAGTACAGCTGAAGTCTGTCAGCTTTTCACATCTGATCAAGTTTCAACTTTTCTTAGTCCAGAATTTAATCAGAGTAATCCCATGAGTGGATAGCGAAAGACTTAACTCAGAAGGAACATGACACAATATACAGAGAAAGAAATGAATGTGAAGGGTTGACAATTTTGCCAGTGTGTTAAAAAAAATCTTCAGAACTTTCAACTAACATTGAATTCCATGCAATTGAATGGTTGCAACGCGTTTTTATATGGAATTCTAAATAGACTGATTTGTGCATAGGGTGGCGTGGTACAATGAATGATAACACGTCAGAACTTTATGACTGTTGTTTGTTGAATAGCATGTCAAATTGGATTTCTGTGTGGGGTAGTGTGGCGCCTTCAATTATAATATGTTAGAACATTTCAAGCCACAAATCAGAAAAGTGGCATAAAAGTCTTCCATTTTGGTGTTATTGTTGTTTCTGAATGTCATAACTTTCATGTCTTTTCTTTATTGTACCTTTACTTTATGGGGCCTTTGTATTTAAGGATGTGCACAAATTTAGGCAGGATTTGAGGCACAGCAGGCAAGGTTCCTTAAATTCATGGATAAAACTCGAAGGCATGAATACATTTTAAGCTCACGAGGTACACTAGTTATCCCTTCCCCACTTACCACCCATTCGTTTATTCTAGATATCTTTATCAATGTGTCATGGAAATGAAAGAGATTGAGATGAAAAGGTTTGTTGTCACAGTTTAAGTATCATTATATTAGATGTTATGTTTGAATTTGTAGTGTCATAAAAGTATTAGAGTTAAAAAGAAAAAGTTATATTTCGTAAGATAATGTGTATGAACATTTTGGTAATAAGATGAGGTCTATTGACTATGATGCATTTTAGGAACAAGATGAAGCTTCTAATTTGTGACTTGAACTATTGATTATGTTTAAATTGTGTTTAGTTTTATAATTTCTTTTTGTCTTCTTATTTTGAGATGTGAGTACTAGCCAAACACCTATTTTTTGGATACTTTCTATATATGCTTAGCTATTTATTTTGATTCAAGGTGCTAGAGCCAACAATTGATTGGATTATGACAGCCAATCATTTTGCAACCCTAATACCTTGAGAGAGGGACACTAAGACTCTTTCTATCCATTATTGGTTTAGAGGACACAGATTGATCAATTGATAAGGTCATTTGTTCTTGCATCATCCCTTCACTCTCACTCCTCTCCCTAAAGAGTTTTTATAAAGAGTTTTTATAGACCTATTTGTTCTTAACATTTTAGAAATGAATGATCTCATTCCCACTATTTTCTTGTAGTCATCACCCTATAAATAGTAGGAAATAATAATCTCTATAACCTTCACCAAAGCAAGTGAAAACTTCACTTTAATAGGTCTACTAATAGTGCTACCTAGTCAATTGGGTCAACTACTGATCTTAGCTCTCCTTATCAAAGTATTCATAATACAAGTATAGAAATAGGTTATAATATTGAGAATGTAAACTATGGTTACACTATATAAATAAATAAATAATTGTGAAAAAAAAATGTGTGCAAAAAAATTGTAAAATAAAAATGTTTTAGAAAGAGAATAATTATGTCAATTGTAAAAAATGAATATCACAACAATTTGTAGTGACTAATCTTTATCAAAATATGGATGTCTAACTTTTTTAATTGAACTTTATACTAACTATACATAAATCTTCCCACTATGATATCTTTGAATTATCAAATAGTATAGTTATGCTTAATATATGTTATTGGTGCTAACTTCATTAATATGTTATAATTATGTAGATTTTTGAAATAAATTAATCTAAGTTGATCTTTAAGTAGTGAGAATATCAATAGAATAATCTTACAAAACTCTAATAAAGTGGAAAGTAAAGGATGAATGATCAATAGAATAATCTTACAAAACTCTAATAAAGTGGAAAGTAAAGGATGAATGATCAATAGAATAATCTTACAAAACTCTAATAAAGTGGAAAGTAAAGGATGAATGACAAATTAGACATATTAAGAATTTTTCAAAAATACTCTATGTCAAAGTATCCATTGCTTAAATCAAGTGGCTTTTTTTTTTTTTTGTGATAATAACATTGAATCCATATGGATTATATATGATAACCAAAATTATATAGCCATGATGTAAAAAATGGGTGTAAAGGCATACTAAAAAGTAAACAAAACAAAAAACTACATCATAGATAAACTTATGCATTCTTTCATTCCAAATATAAGAATGTTATGGTAAAGTGGACTTCAAGTTTTGTTGATAAAATATGTTATGAAATAAATAAATTAATTATAATTAATACATGTAAAAGAAAATTATATAAAAAAGTTTTATATTGTAGTTAATTCTTGTCGTTGTATAATATGTCTAAATTTTTTGACGTATTTATCATGCATTTTCAATGAGTAGTTGCAAATGGATATTTTACTTGTGTATTACAATTTTATGGCATGCTTGTTCATGTATTTGTTTGGTCTTTGATTTTTGAGCTACTTTTTATGTGTTGAGGTTAATGTTTGTAATGACAATTGTCATATTATCTAGCTTAAATGGAATTCTACAAATTATTAGTGTTTGGCCATAAATGGTAAATAAGTAGACATGAAGGCTATTTTGGTCATGCATCATGAAGCATATGTTATTTTTTTTCATGTAAATTTCATGGAATTTTATTTTTTTTTAATTCAATTTTTTACTTATTGAGATTAAATTCTCCCAAGATAACTATTAAAATTATGAAAATTTAGATTGAATAACGTGTTATTCATAATAACAATTAAATGTTTACATACAACAATTACAAGGTTAAATAACATAATAATAAAGTATTGAAAATGACAAGATTCTTTTCTCTATTTTATCAAAATGGAAAGTACTATCTCCTTGAACTACTTATATAATGTAATAAAATAGCATACCACTATGACATAAAGAGGACAAAAATATCAATTTCTGTAATTACTCAATTACTACATGAACTACCATATAAATTAACATTCGCAAAATAAGTTTTATTGTAATCCAAATTCACCTATTTAAACTATTTTACATATATAAATAACTAATACATTAATCACAACATATCCATGATTTCCTCTCCCACCTTTACCCTACTCAATCCCAATTTACATCATATAATAATTATATTGATATTAAATAACATAATAATAAAGTATTGGTAATGACAAGCTCCTTTTCCTTATTATATAAAAAAGGCTAAACATTATTTCCATGAACTACAAGTATAAAATAAAAACATAGATCCGGGAAAAATGTCAATTGTTATAATTGTCCAATAAGTACATAAAACCAACAAAAACATCAATTGTTATAATCAACCAAAGTTACTACATGAGCTACCATATAAATTGATATTCAACATAAATTAAACAATAACCTAAATCAACATATTTTAAACTACATAAGTAGCTAATACATTAATGAGAACATATCAATGATTTTCTCTCCCCTTCTCACCCTATCAAACTTCAAGTACAATGTAGTAAAATAGCAAACTACTACTACATAGAATTGACAAAAATATCGATTTCTATAATTACCTAACTACTACATAGAACAATGAAGACATCAATTGCTATGATTACCCAGCTACTACATGAACCATCATATAAATTAATATTCATAACATATGACAGGTAACCTACGTTGACCTATTTTAAGTTCCCATCCATACAAAAACAACTAACACAATAATGATGACATAACCATTATTTCCTCTCCCATCCTCATCCTACCCAATCTCAGTATCTATCATACATTAACTACAAGATTAAATAACATACTAATAAAGTGTTGAAATGGACAAGCTCCTTTTTCCCTATTATATCAAAAAGGTAAGTACTATATCCTTGAACTACAAGTATATTGTAATAAAATATCAAACTACTACTACATAGAAGGGACAAAAATATCAATTTCTATAATTACCGATCTACTACATGAACCATCATATAAATTAATATTTGTTACATAGGTTAAACAATAACCTACATTGACCTATTTTAAAATCTTGCCCATATATAATCAACCAATACATTAATTACAACATACCCATGATTTCCTCTCTCATCCTCACTCTACCCAACAATATTAAACACAAACTTAAATAACATAATAATAAAGTATCGAAAACAACAAGCTCCTTTTCCTCATTATATAATAAATATAAGTATTATTTCCTCAAACTACAAATACAATGTAATAAAATCTCAATTTGCAACTACTTAGAACATCTCAAAAAATATCAATTGCTATAATTACCCAACTAAAAAATGAACCATCATATAAATTAATATTGAGGACATAAATTAAACAATATCCTAATTTGACCTATTTCAAATTCTCATCCATATATAAACAACTAACACATTAATCACAACATACCCATGATTTCCTCTCATATCCTCACCCTATCCAATTGCAATGCCCATCATATATTAGCTCTAAGATTGAATAACACAATAATAAATAATTGAAAATGACAAACTCCTTTTTCCTATTATATCAAAATAGTAAGTATATTTTACAAGTATAATGTAATAAAATACCAAACCACTACTACATAGAATGGACAAAACTATCAATTGTTATAATTAACCAACTACTACATGAACCACTATATAAATAATATTCTCAACATAGAATAAATAATAACCTAAGTTGACCTATTTCAAACTCTTGTCCATATATAAATAACTAACACATTAATCATAACATACCCATGATTTCCTATCCCATCCTCACCCTACCCAATCACAATGCCCAACATACATTAACTACAAGATTGAATAACATAATAATCAAGTATTGAAAATGACAAGCTCCTTTTCCCTATTATATTTAAGAGGTAAGTATTATTTCCTCAAACTATAAGTACAATGTAATAAAATACCAAACTACTACAACAATCAGACAAAATATCAATTGCTATAATTACCCAACTACTACATAGAACAATGAAAACATCAATTGTTATAATTACCCAACTACTACATGAACCACCACATAAATTAATATTCACGACACAAGTTGATCAATAACCAAAATTAACCTACTTTTAACATAAGTTAAACACTAACCCGAATTGACCTATTTTTAACATAACTTGAACACTAACTCATATTGACCTATTTCAAACTCTTGTTCTACATAAACAAGAAACAAATTAATGATAACATACTAATGATTCCATCTCTAATCTTCCCCCTATCCAAACACAATTTCTATCATGCATTAACTACAATATCAAATAACATAATAATAAAGCATTTGAAAATGACAACCTCCTTTTGCCTATTATATCTAAAAGGTAAATTGTATTATTTCCTCAAACTACAAGTACAATACAATAAAATATAAAATTACTACTACTCAAAGAAACAAAATATCAATTGCAATAACTACCCAACTATTACATATACTATCATATAAATTAATATTCAAGACATAAGATTTACAGTAACCCAAATGGACCCATTTCAAACTCTTGATTGTACATAAACAACCAACACATTAATCATAATGTACCCATGATTTCCTCTCTCATCCTCACCCTACCCAATCACAATTTTCATCATACATTAACTACAAGATCAAATAACATAATAATAAAACATTAAAAACAACAAGCTCCTTTTCCCTATTATACCAAAAAGATAAGTATTATTTCCTTAAACAAAAAGTACAATGCAATAAAATATCAAACTACTACTCCATAGAACAAACAGAATATCAATTACCATAATTACCCAACTACTACATGAACTACCATATAAATTAATATTTACGACATAAAATTTATAGTAACACAAATTGACCCATTTCAAGCTCTCGTCCTTATATAAACAATGAACACATTAATCACAAATTAATCCATTTCAAATGCTCATACGTACATAAACAACCAACACATTAATCACAACATGTACCATGACTTCCTCTCTCATCCTCACCCTACCCAATCACAATTTCCATCATACATTAACTACAAGATCAAATAACATAATAATAAAACATTGAAAATGACAAGCTCCTTTCCCAAAATTAATATTCACGACACAAGTTGATCAATAACCAAAATTAACCTACTTTTAACATAAGTTAAACACTAACCCGAATTGACCTATTTTTAACATAACTTGAACACTAACTCAAATTGACCTATTTCAAACTCTTGTCCTACATAAACAAGAAACAAATTAATGATAACATACTAATGATTCCATCTCTAATCTTCCCCCTATCCAATCACAATTTATGTCATGCATTAACTACAATATCAAATAACATAATAATAAAGCATTTGAAAATGACAACCTCCTTTTGCCTATTATATCTAAAAGGTAAATTGTATTATTTCCTCAAACTACAAGTACAATACAATAAAATATCAATTGCAATAACTACCCAACTATTACATAAACTAGCATATAAATTAATTTTCAAGACATAAGATTTACAGTAACCCAAATGGACCCATTTCAAACTCTTGATTGTACATAAACAACCAACACATTAATCATAATGTACCCATGATTTCCTCTCTCATCCTCACCCTTCCCAATCACAATTTTCATCATACATTAACTACAAGATCAAATAAAATAATAATAAAACATTGAAAACGACAAGCTCCTTTTCCCTATTATATCAAAAAGCTAAGTATTATTTCCTTAAACAAAAAGTACAATGCAATAAAATATCAAACTACTACTCCATAGAACAAACAAAATATCAATTACCATAATTACCCAACTACTACATGAACTACCATATAAATTAATATTTACAACATAAAATTTACAGTAACCCAAATTGACCCATTTCAAGCTCTCGTCCTTATATAAACAACCAACACATTAATCACAAATTAATCCATTTCAAATGCTCGTACGTACATAAACAACCAACACATTAATCACAACATGTACCATGACTTCCTCTCTCATCCTCACTCTACCCAATCACAATTTCCATCATACATTAACTACAAGATCAAATAACATAATAATAAAACATTGAAAACGACAAGCTCCTTTTCCCTATTATATAGAAAAGCTAAGTATTAATTTCTCAAAAAACAAGTACAATGCAATAAAATATCAATCTACTATTGCACATAACAGACAAAATATCAATTCCTATAATTACCCAACTACTACATGAAGTTCTACCAAATACATTAATATTCACGGAATAAGATTTATAATAATCCAAATTGATCAATTTCAAACTCTTGGTCTTATATAAACAACCAACATATTAATCACAAATTGACCCATTTCAAATTCTTGTCCTTACATAAACAACCAAAACATTAATCACAACGTACCCATGACTTCCCCTCCATCCAAACCCTACCCAATCACAATTTCCATCATACATTTGTGTGAATGAGCTTTGTCAGCCCTTTAAGAGCGTGTGGGGCTGAATGCACAAGAGACAAGCCAGGAAAGGTGGGGGTGGTGTCCCTTGACACGTAATTTAGGGTTTTATAAAGATGTGAATAGAAGCCTATATGTCAAAAGGTGAGCATTAAATTCCAAATGCGACAAAATGATGCTTTCCACTTTTCTACCCTAGATTCGATGTATTTAAACCGCGTTAGAATACGCTTTTGGCTGTCCCAGTCGAAAGCCGTGAGACTACAAAAAAAATAAAGAATGGCTGGCTTTTAGTCTCTTCCAATTTGGATGCTTCACGCTCACGTCTCACGTCTCACGTCTCACGTTGTAATTGACTGGACTGGCGTGAGGAAGGTATTAATGGCGAAAAATACTTCACAGAAAAATGAGACCATGGGAAAGAGCTGGGTTAGTACGCAATTGTTTTCATTTTTCTCATTTATAGTTGAGAGGAACAGTAGAACAAAGTCTTAAATATCGCGGGTGTTGAACGAATTATATATGAGCAACCATTAATTGCAATCCATAGATTCGTGACACCTTAGTGACCGGAGTACATTGACATTTTCTTTCATGGATAAATATGTACAGTGACATTTTTCTTATGGTGATTGTGTGAATTCATGAATAAAGTAGTTAAGAGTACTGACATTTTTTTCATGGACATATGTACAGTGACCTTTTTCTTGACAATTTTTTCATGGACATATGTACAGTGACCTTTTTCTTGACAATTTTTTCATGGACATATGTACAGTGACCTTTTTCTTTTGGTTGGTATTGTAAATTTGTGTACAAATTAGTTATAGTATAGTGACATTTTTTCACGGATTTATGTACATTGACATTTTTTTCATTGATGTATGTATAGTGACATTTTTCTTATGGACAGATGTCTACTGATTATGTGAGTTCATATACAAAATAGTCAAAATAAAATGACATTTTCTTCATGGGCACAAGTCCAGTAACATTTTCTTCATGGGCGTATGTACATGACATTTTTCTTGTGGATAGATGTGTAATGATTAGGTGAACTCTTTCACAAAATGAATGGAGTACAATGACATTTTTCTTGTGGACACGTGTAATGATTATGTGATTTGTGTACAAAGCAATTAGATTGCTTCATGGATATATGTAGAATGACAATTTTCTTGTAGCTAGATGTATAATGATTATGTGAATAGCTCCACAAAATGGGTAGAGTACTATGACATTTGTCTTGTGGATTTGCGTAAAGATTATGTGAATTTGAGTACAATGTAGTCAGAGTATAGTATCATTTTTCCCATGGACATTTTCTTCATGGGTGTATGTAAAGTGACATTTTTCTTGTGGATAGATGTGTAACGATTATGTGAATTCCTTCACAAAACGGATGGAGTACAATGATATTTTTCTTGAGGACACGTGGAAGGATTATGTGATTTGTGTTCAAAGTAGCTAGAGTGCTTCATGGATATATGTACATCGATAATTTTCTTGTAGCTAGATGTATAATGATTATGTGAATAGCTGCACAAAATGGGTAGAGTATAATGACATTTGTCTTGTCGATTTGTGTAAAGATTATGTGAATCTGAGTACAATGTAGTCATAGTATAGTATCATTTTTCCCATGGACATTTTCTTCATGGGCATATGTACAGTGACATTTTCTTCATGGGAGTATGTACAACAACTTTTCTTTTATGGACAAATGTGTAACGATTATGTGAATTCCTTCACAAAATGGAGAGAGTACAATGACATTTTTCTTGTGGACAAATGTGTAATGATTATGTGATTTGTGTACAAAGTAATTAGAGTACTTCATGGACATATGTACGTTGACATTTTTCTTGTAGATAGATGTGTATTGATTATGTGAATAGCTGCACAAAATGGGTAGAGTATAGTGACATTTGTCTTTTGGACGTGTGTAAAGATTATGTGAATTTGAGTACAATGTAGTTATAGTATCATTTTTCCCATGGACATATGCATAGTAGGATTGTTCTTATAAATAGATATGTGATGATTGTGTGAATTATGACATAGAATGGACAGATTATTGTGATGTTTTCCTCATGGACATATGAACGCTGACAATTTTGTTATGAACAAATCTATAGTGACAATTTTCTCATGGATAGATGTGTAAGGATCATGTTATTTTTTATCTTTATTTTTTTGTTTTCTTTTTAATTATGTGATTTGTGTACAAAGCAATCAGAGTACTTCATGGACATATGTATAGTGACATTTTATTTTGTAGATAGTTGTGTAACGATTATGTGACAATACATATTTTTTCAAAGTATATATTCTTTTAATTTAATTAACCCACAAACACCTATATAAACATCTATATTAAAAAAAATCATGTTTAAATTTGTAATCTACCAACACAATATATGCATTTGAAAATTTGAACCACTTTATTGAAAGGATTCACTAGAAAATGCAAATTTATTAATTAACATGATATGTTTCTGAATTTGATTGTGAATTTTTAATCAATTTTTCGAATCAAACTATATGATATATCATACATACAGACTTTAATATACTATCTCTCAATTTAAATCTCCTTAAATTTATTATTTTGATTCAATATAAAAAAGCTTATCTATTACACCCTTTAAAGATGAGAATGCTCATATACATCCAATATTTTGATTAGACGCTGCTTAAGAGTTTCAATAATTTGTACTCACATGATAATGTCAAATTCAAGTACCTTTTTACTACTTATTGAATTAAAACAGAAAAAATATAAGAATTCAACAAGAACATTGAATGTATTTATCAAAATAAATTCATGATTTGACAATGGTATTGCTGATAAATTCTCTAAAGACTTTCACAATGAGCATATAGCATATGTAAATCATTCACACACTATAACAAAATAAATTAAAAAACATCTCCAATAGTAAACCTTTACTCGTATTAAAATTAATCACATTTAAATATCAAGATAATGTTAACAATAATCCATGCAACACATTTAAAATAAATAAATAAAAAATCAAGTAGTGGGCTTTTACACGGCACCTTTTTGGTTGCCTAAAAATAAGAATTCATGCTTTACGTTATCACACTAAGTACCTTTTGGATTGTAACAAATTCATTGACTTAAAAGAGGATAATTTTTCTTTTTAGAAAGGCATTCATATATTTTTAAAGAAAATAGCACGATAAAAGAAAAAAGTATGAAAACATGCAAATTTATTTGTATTAAATTATTCAAAAGATTAGGAAAAGAGAAACATTTTTTTATGATGGCACTTGTTAGCATATTGAGGAAAGTTTTAGATAACAATTTAATGTGTAAGTATATTTTTATTATATTTTGTAAATTATTTTATAAAATAGAATGTCTTATCATATTATTTTGTTAGTTTGTTTAATTATTCTTCTTATTTGGTTAAAAATGTGCTTGTCATTATAGTCTTTATAATTATTTGTACGTTCACATAAAATCAATGAATGAAGAACAACATTCTTCACATTATTTGCATCACATGTTATTTCATGGTTTTTTTCTTCTATAAAGCTTCCGTATAAGAAGCATCTAATAGAAACAAATCTATCTCCAATAAATGATTGTTTCTAACAACAAATTGTGCCTTTCAAAATCATCAAACACATATCCCCTTTTGATTGTTCTTAGGGTTTTTCAAAATCTCATTGCATAATAATCCACAAAGCAATGAAAGAATATTGATAAAGATAGATTGAGTTATATATCATTGATAAATAGGAGTCACAATTGTTTGATTCTTAGCATCTCACATTAATTGCTTCAAAATTATAGTGTATATGTATATAAGATAATAATGCAATCATTTTGGAAACATATATAGAAGTTACCCTATATTCTAATTACAAATATATTTATACTATATATTGCAAAAGAATAACTTGTGTAACCCATCTATACACCAAAAATTCTAATTATAAATTAGCACAAATGCCTTTATTTTCTTCTAAAAAGGATTTAGCCCACAATAGAATTTCCCCCAACACGTGTCAAAAGTTTCAAAACTAAACATGGAAAAATAAGAAATCATGGTGGAAGTAAAATTATAAAGAATTACAATACATAAGTAATTTCAACACGCATTGCCCTATTAGTAATTGCAATACATTTAGGATAATGTAAGCTACCTAGCATAAAATTCTTGCTTTGGTTTTTGTACACACAACTATTGAGGTAGTGGTATATCTTGTCAATTCTTGGGAGTTGACCACTAGTCGATGCTTGGGAGGTGACCACTAGGATTTGAATGCTTCTTTGTATTTTTTTTTGCTTTGTATTAAAAAAATGAGAAATCAAATTCCCACTTGATTATGCATTTCTATAAATGAAGAATCATTGAAGGCCTCAATTTAATATTTATATTTTAAATATTAGTTGTTTGAATTCATCACTATCAAGATTGGTTGACAAGTGAGATCCATTCCATGTGGACCAATTAGATCAAATGAATTTGGCATATTGGATAGCATCCACTACATTGTGTGAGAGATAATCAACCTTTTGACTTTAAAGCTTTTGAAGCATGTCATGTTAAACATGATATTGTTGGTATGTGGCAACTAATCATGATGTTGGGCTTAAATTTTGGTGACTTTTTTTAGCCACATTTTCTCCCCAAATCAATTAACAAAGGAGTGGAGGGAGGGCAAAGCTCCTATTGGATGATCCCATAATGCTAGGTTACAATTTTTTGCCAAACTTGACACTAAAATCAACATTTTGCATCAGATTTGTACTTTCTAAAACTTATAGTAGCCAAACAATTAAGAATTTGAGGATGAAGTAAACCATTAATTTGTGAGATTTTAAATATAGATTCTATATATATATATATATATATATATATATATATATATATATATATATATATATATATATATATATATATATATATATATATATATATATATATATATATATATATATATATATATATATATATATAAAATAATTAGAAATTAATTGTCCATACTGTTATGTAACTTTTAATAACTCAATATTAAAAGTAATCAATATTTTTCAGAAGCGACATTTATTTGGTAATGCATAATATTTTTTATAGGAAGAAGAAAATTCTAATTTTTGAAATATAGAATTGTCACACCAATATCTAGTGAATGGATATTTTTTCATAATTTTTTGTTACATATATTGTTTTAGTTAATTTTTGAAGGCAGCGTAATTGTAATTTGGATAGAGGTTTATTTTGTAATGCATAAATTTTTTTGTATGCAATTGAATTAACTTATTCTTTTTGTGTTGAACTGAGGATATCAATACCTAGGGAAAAGATAATTTTTACAAAAAAAATTCTCTATTTTTCAAATATTTTCATGTGTGAAACACAATCCTTAATGTTCGATGAAAAACCTGCATTCATAAGAAATAAAACATAAATAAATTAATGAAATTAAATATATTTAAAATTATTGTTTGGAAAGGTTATTATAAGGACTAAATACTTTTAAAAAAACATCTAAATGAATTCATTTGACCCCCCAAAAGCTAATGTAAAAGTGTTTTTTAAACAACATTTTGATAGGTGCAAGGGAGACTCCATTGCAGGTATGATTTAGAAGTAGAGAGGTTCTATCCAAGAAATTTTAATCTAAGAGCCTTTGATCTAACTCTCCTCAATTAATTACTTCAAATGGGACCACTTAAAGCTTAAATCATTATATTTTCTAAAAATTGTATGATTTCAACAAAAATAAAGATGTACCAAAAAAGTGTAACCAAGTATTGTGGGATCACCCTATTGCATGGGTCAAGGGCCTCATCCCCATAACAAGGTCTTGGGGGCAAAGCCCATAGTAGCAGTCTAGGGGCAATGCCCCAATTGGGGATATTGTGGGTAGCACCCCCAACCACGTTGCCTCTAAAGAAAAAATTGCCCATTATTTAATAAAGGACTCTAGTATTATTTTGACATGTAAACCAACAAAAGGCTTGATAAAATAGTAGTTGTGTAATGTGAAAATATCATATTGCAATTTTATTTTCACTAAGCAATAGAAAAAAAGTGGATGATTGTTTCTTTAGTGGATGTAGTCCACATTGGGTGAACCACATTAAATCTTTGTCCTATTATGAATTTGTTTATTTTTTGTCTTTTATTGTGCATTATATTTAATATTGTTTACTGCTCTAGTATGCCTTAAAACCCTAGAAACTAGTATCAAAGTCATGTATTTTAGTCATTGGGCAAGAGTTTTTCATATTCATGTGGGATCAATGAAAAAAGGAGGAAATATTAACGTTGATGAGCTTGATGGTCAAAACTATCAGTTATGGAAGATGCAAATGGAAGATTATCTATGTCATAAGGATCTTTACTTACCATTGGGTGGACAATAAAAGAAGCCAATGATAATGATAGATCCATAATAGGAGGTTCTTAATAGGATGGCACTAGGAACAATACGAGTGTGCTTGGCATCATCAATGGCTTTCAATACAACAAAAGAAACAACAATGGTAGGTCTAATGGTGGCATTAGAAAAATTATATAAGAAACCCTCAATCTCTAATAAGGTATTTCGTATAAAATATTTATTTACTATGAAAATGGTAGAAGGTGGGTCTTTTGTTGGTCATTTGAATGAGTTTAACATAGTCACTAGCTAGCTATGTTTTGTAAAAGTAGCTTTTGATGATAAGGTTAGGGATCTCTTGATTTTGTGCCCATTAACAGCAAGTTGGAGTGGCTTGGTCGTGGTTGTAAGTAATTATGTCTCTGGTTCAAACACTTTAAATTTTGATGATGAAGTTGTTGGTGTTATCCTTAGTGAGGAAATGTGACAAAAAAAGCATAGGTGAGAAATTAGGTAATGCTTGGACTGTAGAGAATAGGTTAAGACAAAGGGAAAGAGGAAAGGGCCTAGTGAATCATGGGAAATATAGGAAAGGAAAATTCAAATCTAGGGAAAGGCTAGAGTGCTGGCATTGTAGAAAGAAAAGACATTTAAAGAAATATTGTTGGTTTTGACAGGGAAAACAAGGAGATGGATAACAACAAAAATAAAAAGGAAGCAAATCATGCAAAAGGTGGCTATTAAACACGTGAAATACCTAGAGGGGGGGGTAAATTGGTATTCTTAAAAAATATAAACCCTTAAACACAATTCAAAAAATCTCAAACACACCAACAACAATGTGAAATAAAGTTATGAACACAAATACATAAGAGATAACCAAATTTGTAGAAAACCCAACGAGGGAAAACTACGATGAGAAAAATTTCACTAATAAGAACAAAATTAGAATTTGTTTTAAGGCTCACTAGCTAAGAAAGAACACTACTCCCTAAAGGAATTACTAAATAATTTCACTGCCTCAAAGCAAGATAGAAGGACATGCTAAAGATATCCACTATCTCAAAGAATAATACATGAAAATTTGAATTATAATGAATAAGATTTTAGCTCATATCCTCCAACAGTCTCTTGAGAATCTAGTTGATGTTGACTCATTGCCTCAAGAAACCATTAAGCAATTAAACTTCAAAACTTTCACCACCCTCTTTAACTAAACCACTTTTTTTATCTCACATAATCCACACTCTTTGCAATTGATATCATCTTCTAAATATATCCTCTGCAATCAAGGAAAATAACAAATTAGGTCAGGCAAAATAGGAGACAAGCAATGACCCCAACAACTTGGCCTCATAGCATATTTACATAGCATATTTATAGTGAAAGTGGTCCAATCCAAGAGATAGAGTGGACTTAAGACAACTTATTATATCTTTCTATGTGGCTCCAAACATCAACCATACTAGCACACATCTTCCCAAGTCAGAAAAAAGGTAATGTGTAGATGAAATGTGTATCACTTAACTAGTCATCCTAAAAACAACTCATAACAATTGCCAATGCTAGCATAGACCCCTAAATGTATATCACAAACATGAGAATAGGTCTTGTCTTCTAGACAACCATATAACAACCTGAAAATTAAATTCAAATAATACGTGACACCAAAAAGATTAACCACTATCATGCAAAACATACAAAGACATTATATGAACATTTAACATTTCTATACACTTCTTTCATACTATCATGACAAAACAAGTTGGAACAACCAAACAAATAAAAAAAAAATTATACTTAGATGGCTAGAAAACATAGTTATGAGATAAAACATTATCAACTATACTTGTAGTACACCTCATCACCTAAAACCTAAAATAAGATGCTACACAAATAATATAAGAACATCCACCAAGTTGCAATAGTAGGAACAACAATGTAGGGAAACATGGAGTATTATTTGGACCAACATTAACAAGAAACCAAACTACCAACATACTCCATTTACCAAAAACATCTTGTGGTAACACCAGATACCTGATAGGATATGAATACAATGTCCATAGCGCATAGATGCTAAATCCCAAACTACAAGAATATTTCTTCAAGTGTGGAGGAATGCACAACATTCTCTCAAATCATCTTCAAAATACCTTCTTGCATTTTCACACTTCATCAATCTGTAGAGACCATAACATCCTCATAGTACCATTCTCACACTTCCTCACTCAAGAGAAACAAGATAGATAGAACAATAGCTTGTGGCATGCACAAGACCATTCTCATTATATCCATAACATCACAATGCTTCTGATCCTTATCTAAATACTTCTATTCCTCATCTTAATGCTTCTAGTCCTTGATGCAGGAGCATCCCTAGTTGATGAGCAATCTTGCATCAACCAAAAATATTTCCTTTCACTTTTGTTCTTATTTAGTTCTTTGTGCAGTTTTTTGTATTCTTATCGGTATGTATCGGTAGTTGCTTGTTGCTCGTAGCAGATCTTATTTTTGATTTCTTGATAATTTTATGTGCTTGATTCTAGATTTCTAGTTTATTTGGGTCCTTTACTAGTTAGTTATCACTTCCAGTTGACTGTTTTTAGGTTCCATGACAGTTCTTATGCTTACCGGTCGGTTTTCCTTCATTATCGGTGTGATTCTTGGCATGTGGATCCATCTTGGGTCTTGTCCAATGTTCTTTGGCATGTGGCCGACCTTCCCCCCTGGACTGCCTCACTTGGTTGTTATTTTTCAGAAAGATTTATTAATTCTTAGGGTCGACCTAATTACACATTTCATTTTCCTGCATCATTGGATGTAATCTTATGAGGTCAACCTAGAAGTGTTCCAGTGGGTATAAATATGTTATCATGTATTCATTTGTAGGGGGTAGAGGAAGTAGAACTAAGAATAAGGATTGATATTCATATGTTGTGATCTGACTCGTTCTTAGAGTACCGATTGGATTGCATTTCACTTGAAGCTTACATGTAACCAGTTAATTACTGGATGTTCTTTGATGATAATTTGATGATTGTCGGAAGTTATAAGGCTTGAATATGATCTGTTTATATGATTTTGTTATGTTTTCTTGCTGCATAAGCCGAATGACTCATTTGAGGGTTTTTACTAGTTATGGCTTCATAAATTGGTATCAGAGCTGGTTATGGACTAGCTAGTGGAAGGATCATTTGTAAACATTGAGGCATTCCTTGGGGTGGACAGATTACTGATTGGAGGCAGGTTGCGCATGTGTTCAATAGATCGCCAAGGGGAGGAAATTGAAACCAGTAGTCAGATCGCCGAGTTGAGGCAGTTCACTGGAGTAGAAGAAGAGATGTCGTCGGGAGGACAAACCCTTGGAGGGTAGAGAAGATGATGGAAGACTTCAAGAATGAAGTAAGGAATGAAATCCGAAATGCTTTGGCTAGTTTACGGAGAAACCTTGATTCTGAGGATGAATATGAGGAAGTCAGTGAAGAGCTTGAGCAAGCTGAAGGACCGAAAGATGAAAGAGAGGAAAGATTCCTAAGAGTAGTGGCACAAGAAAGTAAAGTCCATAAAGTTGAGGTTTCCAAATTTTTTGAAACGTTGAACCCAGAGGATTTGATCGATTGGATCAGAGAGTTAGAGGACTACTTTGAGTTTGAGGATACCAAGGACCCATAGAGAGTTTGGTTGGAACAGACCAAGTTGAAAGGGCATGCTTCCTTATGGTGGAAAGAATTACAAAAAGACAAGGTGGAGAATGGTGAATTGAAGATCACTTTATGGAGACAAATGGTTGCAATATTGAAGGCCAAGTTCATACCAGGAGACCATGAATTGTAGTTTTTCAAAAAGTTGTAGAACCTGAAACAGAGAAACATGACTGTGAAGGAATATACTGAGGAATTCTACAAGGTGGTGATTAGATCTAGACATAGAGAGATGGACAGAGAAAAGGTGGCAAGGTACATCAATGGACTTGCTTTTAACATTCAAGATGAGATGTTTATGTTGAAGGTTTCCACAATTGAATAAGATTACCAGTATGCTTTAAAGGCTTAGGAGAAGGTGAGGAGAAGACAACCGAATAAGGGAAAGGAGAAATTCAAGATTAGTGGTAGTATGAAGAAACCAATTGAAGAAGAGGAGTCAAAACCTAAGTGGAGTAAAGAACCAGAACAAAAGACACTGAGGAAAGGTGGTAGTAGTACCAGTGGAGAATTTCTTGGAATATATTTCAAGTGTGGAGAAACCAGACATAGATCCTATGAATGTAAGAAAGGAATGGAAAGAACTTGTGTGGCAAGTGAGGAACCAAAAGGTGATGGTAGCGGATTTGACTGTGCACTGGAGCAAGGAGAATCCCTTATGTTTAGAAGAAAGGATACCGGATCTACTTAGAGGAAGAGTCTTTTCTAGACTGTGTGTAAATCAGGTGGTAAGTGTTGCAAGGTCATTATAGATAGCAAAAGTACTGATAATTTAGTATCTGAGAAGATGTTTGTGAAGCTTGGGTTGAATAGGCTTAGGCATCCTTGTCCTTATGAGGTAAGTTGGTTACAAGATGATTAGAAGATAGAGATAAAGGAGTAGTGTTTGGTGAGTTTCAATATTGGGCCTTTCAGAGATGAATTTTTATGTGATGTTGTGTCTATGAGTGTTTGTCTTATCTTTTTGGGAAAACCTTGGCAGTATGATAGAGGAGCTATTTATGTCTGTAGAAGAAACCTAGTTACTATTGAAAAGGATGGACAAAAGCTCACATTGATTTCTTTGAAGGAGAAAGAGGAGGTGAAAAATTGGAGTCCTGAGAGAAGCTGCAATACTGAGAAACTAGTGGTAGAGGTTATACCAGAGGGTTTGAAGAAAGATCTGATAGAACCAGTTGCATAGGTTATACCAGAGGGTGACAGGAGCTTACAGAAGGATCTAATAGTTGAGCCTGATGGTACTAGTTGAAAGAGAGTTGATGGTGAAAAATCGAATGAAGTCTTGTGGCAGAACCAAATCAGAGTTGTAGAAATAGAGACAATGTACAAATTTGAAGCAAAGAAAGGGAAACAAAGAGGTTTAGAGGTTAGAGAAACTAGTTGAGGCACCGGAAGAGTTAAAACAGAGCTTGTCAGATAAAGAAGATGTTTGGATAAGAAATAAGCATGGGATTTTCATTCTAAATCCTTTTAGATGTTCTTGAGTTGCCTCTCATGGAACATATTTTTATACCTAGGTTATCTAATGTAGGAGCATCCCTGGTCGATGAGATAATCTTGCATCAACCAGAAATATTTCCTTTCAGTTTTATTCTTGTTTATTTCTTTGTGCGGTTTTGTGTATCCTTACCGGTATGCACCAGTAGTTGCTTGTTCCTCGTAGAAGATTTTATTTTTAGTTTCTAGACAGTTTTATGTGCTTGATTCCATATTTCCAGTTCATTTGGGTCCTTTATCGGTCAGTTATCGCTTTTGGTTGACTTTTTCTGGGTTTCGAGACAGTTCTTATGTTTACTAGTTGGTTTTCCTTCATTATCGGCGCAATTATTGGTGTGTGGATCCATCTTGGGTCTTGTCCGATGTTCTTTGGAATGTGGCCGACCTTCCCCCTAAACCACATCACTTGGTTGTTATTTTTTGGAAAGATTTAATTACACATTTCATTTTCCTGCATTGGTGGATGTAATCTTATGAGGCCGACCTGGAAGTGTTCCAGTGGGTATAAATATGTCATCATGTATTCATTTGTAGGGGGTAGAGGAAGTAGAACCAAGAATAAGGATTGAGATTCGTATGTTGTGATCTGGTTGGTTCTTAGAGTCCCGGTTGGATTGCATCTAGCTTGAAGCTTACATGTAACCGGTTAATTATCGGATGTTCTTTGATGATAATCTGATGATTTCCAGATGACTGCCACAAGTTATAAGGCTTTAATATGATCTATTTATGTGAATTTGTTATGTTTTCTTTCCGCTTTCGTTATGTCTCTCTTGTTGCATAAGTCGGTTGACTCTTTTGAGGGTTTTCATCGGTTATGGCTGCATCATTCCTCATCTTGATACTTCTAATCCTCATTTTAATACTTATAATCCTCATCTTAATATGATATCATCATTATCATAAATATCATAATCATCATAGAAGTGCAAAAATTAATGATAACACAACACATGGAGGGTTGATATCAACACCAAGTTGAGGGTTGACATCCAACCATGGACTTTATCATAGCTTGACAACATCTCAACATACATATGTACATCTGACATCCAACCATGGACTTTATCATAAATTGTAATAGGTCCAATTTACACCTCATGTTTGTGCTCCCACTTTAATGTGTAGATCTAGGTCTGTTCAGGTCATATTATCTAGATTTTGGGTCATGTGCAGCCTTTTGGTGGGTCCCATTATGAGATAGCCTCCCTCATTTGCCTTTTCTTGGTTCTTGATTGCAGAAGGACTAGAGTGTGGATCACCTTGGTCTAGACCATGGTGCCCCAGAACACCGTGCTCCCTCTCAAAGGGGCCCTAATTTGAAATAGGATAGGAGTTATATCTCCTCAATGATATTTGATTACCATGGCTACACATGACCATTGGAGGTCAGCCTATTTAGTAATTTACCTAGGGGACCCTATATAAAGGTATCATATCAATTCATTTATACCTATAGAATCAATATAAGACTCCATCCATAACATTTGTACATTTGTGAAGCATTCATCATCAAGCATTTTCAGAGATTCAAGGTTGGATTTCATCCTCATTGCGGAGCAAATTTATATCAATCTTCATGCAAGCATGTGTGTGTGATTAGTGTATTTCATTTTCATGTATTTGTCATGCCATTACATACAATATTTGTGATTACATTCAAAGAGCATTGCATCATCATTAACAATTGCAGATCTGATCTATATTTGCTTAACAATTATTTCAGTATTCGTATTGTTTCATTCAAGGTTAATTCGTAAACTAGGGTTAGACTTAGGCAATAGTGATGAATAGGTTTAGGTTTTGACAGAGTAAAATTCAGAGGACCATGAAAAATTGATACTACCTGGTCCCAAAACATCAGGCTGGACTTCTAAGAACGTGTTCTCATCTTCTTTTTCCCAAATCTAGGTAAGTGGCTTCTTGGGACATCTGTAGCCTACTGATTTTGTTAAATTACTTCAATTTGCACCTATTTTGCCCTAATTTCACATTCAAACCTTTCCAACTTAGAAAGAGGGAGTCAAACCCTAACGAGTGAATCTAATTAGAAATATTGGCCCTTTCCTTAGTTGAATTAAACAAACACACATATATTATGTTCACCCCTCTTTCACCTTTTGTTTGGTTAATTTGGATCATTAGTGGTTTTATTATCTCAATTAACCCTAATTCTAAATTATACAATTACATTTTGTTGAACTCGACATCTTACATCATAATTTTTTATTTGTATTATTAGATATGATTTGTATGCAATTTGATTTTTAAATTTGGTAGTCATAGGTTATATTTCCAATTAAAAACATAAATTTAGAGGTTAAATTCATAAAAAATCAAATTTATTTGCTAAATCTGAGTTGTGGGTTGCATAATTTTAAATTTATGTTTTCGGATTTGATCTTAGGCATAGATAATGGCTCTTACTAGAATTGATTTATTTTCCATTTCACATATGATTACATTTCTTTTTACTTACATTTATCAAAATCATATGTTAGATAATGGTTTCTTTCACTTTACATTGCTTCTTTTCATTCAAAGTACTTTGGCATATTTCACTTTTAGAATTTCTAAGATATTTTCTATTAATCAATCAAATTTTAATGCTTTCATCCATATTGTATGTTGTTTTATGGTGATATTTTTAAGAAAATGCATTACATATGTAGATAACATAAAACCTTTTGTAGACAATAGTAATCCTAGAGATGGCATTTAAAAACCAAACATGTGTAACTCTCCTAGGGTATCTCATGTGAATGAAGAAAGAGGCAATACTCATATCAATAATAGAAAGAAAGAATTGAACAGAAACATGGCACCATCTTCTTCTCATACACATACTCTAGCGCAAGGGGGAAAAGCTCAAAGTGTTTATATATTAGTCCTTCTAGATCCTCCTTATTCTCCTAGAGCTTATCTTAATCATCAAAACATTTGTAGAGAAGATGATATTATGCATTTTATTCATGAAATATTTCCCCACATAACATTAATTAAAGATGAAGCCTTAGATGATATGGATCTCCCTTCCCAACCTATCAAAGAGGACATGAATGATGATAGACATAAGAATCTCCCTAAAAAGGATATTCCTTCTTCACTTCTCCCTTTGACCCTTATTGGTGTCCTTACACTACATGTTTTAAAGAGTTTCATGATAATAGTCCTTCTTCACAATTGTAAAGTTCTTATAGGAGTGGTTATAATATAATATCAAAACAAGGTTATAATGGGCAAGGACCTGGAGAATATAAATAAGGCATCAATGTCCATATAAACCCTCCTTCAAAAGATAGTACCAAAAGTCCGGGACATCCTCATCATTCACCTAGGGACAATCTCCTTAAATTTCAAAGTTTGAAGGAGTATCTTGCAAGACATAAACTCTATCATCCATAATGGTACTTCTTCAAATACTCCTTTTTTCTCATATCATCAAATTAATGATCATGCCAATGAAAGCCAATATTTTGAAAATGGAATGAAAGAACTAGTTTAGAATGGAATAGTTAAAATAATAAAATGCAATCCATCTCCTTCTACTACCACACCTTGTCCTACATCTCAAGAGGAAGAACCAACTCCTATTGACAATCAAGAAAAGTTAGCTACAACAATCTTTTGGAGACTGAAGTATGATAGGAATGTTGTTTTTACCTTCATAAAACTTAACTATAATTATAAGAATAGGGAAGGTGATGAGCATTGTCTATTTCAACGCACTTATTCTAATTCTCTTGGTAATTATAAAACCTTTAAAACATTTATTCAAGACCAATATGATCAACGTCGCATAACTCTTGCAACTAATATTTCATTTTTTCTTGGTGAAGAGGTAGTGCCTTAACACTTCATTCACCTTATCATGTTGATCGCCACCCTATGGAAATAGTAGTAAACTCCATTAGGGGATGTCAAAAGAGGTGGTGCATTTTCAATTACAATCATACTTGGATAGCAGTATAATTCTTCCTTGTCTTCTTGCTCAAGGTGTTAGACACAATGTACCACTGAGAGAGGGGTGAATCAGTGGTTCTCAAAATTTTTCCTTTAGCTATCCTATTTGAGCATACTAGTTATGGGATCTAACACAATACATACTTACCGATTAGTGAGGAGACAAAAATACAAAAATAATCACACACAAAGGGCCATCACATAACACTAGCATGTACGAGGAAAACCCAAGATGGGAAAAACCTCGGCGAGTAATGCTACTGGAGTCTACTGCTCCAATCCATCCTCACAATGAAACTTTGTTACAATGTTTAGGGCTCCAACCTAGGGAGCTACAACCCCTGATTTAGGGCACCAACTCAAGGAGTACCAACCCTTGATTTGGGGCACCAAACCAAGGAGCACCAACCTCTAACTTTTTTATGTGATACAACACAACGGAGATACAACCCCTACACTGAGATACAACTCAATGTTCACAAAGATAAATTCAAATACAAAATTAATACTACTGTTACAAGTGAATCTTGTAACCATCTCATATACCTTACTCTATCGGTGAGATACCTTCTCTCCTGCATCGGTACACCTCTCCTACTAGTCTCAACTGCTTCTTTATTGTTGGTAAACTTTATCGATACACTTCTCCTCTTCTTCTACTCTATCAAGTCTTCACCTTACTCGCTGCTCTTCATTGGTACTACACTCTATCAGTTCTATGTCTGCTTTCTTTGCAGCTTCCTTCACTTCTACTCTATCGATATGGACACTACCGGTTTTGCTCTACTACCGGTTGAACACTTCAACTTGATTCTCCCTCACTCCCACTCTCTTCTCAGATACTCATTGAGCAGTTGGCAATTTTCTCTTACATGTAGAAGTAACACTCAATCACTTCGCAATTGTCATGACCAAACTTTTGGGCAAAAACGAAACAACAATTTTTTTTTAAAACAACATAAATACATTAAATAATCTACATTAAAAATGGAATAGATAAGTTTTGTCTTAACTAAGGGTTAACTCGGGATTAAAGAATGGCTTACTAAAGTTGATTTAATTAACTAAATCAATATGGCGACAATAATTAGAGAAGACTAATTATTCCGTAAAAGGGGTCATCACAACTTAATTAATTAATTAACTAAACTAATTAATAACCCCTAATTAAAATCCCTCCAACAATTGTTCAAGAGACATTAATTATGTCACCAGTATTTAAAATACTCAAGGCTAAATAAAATAATGTTAACTTATATTAAAAATAATTAATTGAACGAACGCAATTCCACTTTTAAATATAACTAATAAAGTTAACCAATAAATTAAAATATTTGCCAAATAAATATATTTTATGCTAAATTCAAACTTTTAAGTCCCCTTAGACATTTAAATTTTGACTATTTAATATTTGGCCAACAATGACCTCATAGGCTAAAATTTTACATTATACATTTAATAAATTTCATTAATAAAATCCCCCAAAGGAATTTTAACCCAAACATCCATATTTAGTTAAATATGAAACCTAACTAAAATTCTCATTAATAAACATTGTTAATGAAATTAAATCACTTATGAGAATAATATTGCTATATAAATATTAACCCCCAATTTCAATTAAACCTTGTTAATAAAAATCTATATTAACAATGAATTTTACCCTAGTCAATATTAAGGGTTAATTAACACCACATATTGACTATAGATAAATGGGGGGGAAATTATTTTTCAAATTTTATAACGAATTCCCCCTCATTTCATTTTAATATTATTTAATTACAAACCCTAACAAGGGTTGATCTATTCTTATAACTTAACTTATTTTTTTTATTTCTTTATTATCAAGCTAACCCTAACCTGAAATTGGGTTAGGGCTGCTTGTTCTACATTCTTCTCTCTTTTTTTTGGGGGGGGGGGTGTGTGTAGGTGAAAGAGGGAGAACCAACGGCCAAAGTTCTCATGGGGGCCGAAGGGTTCATGATGGCGGATCTAAAAAATATGAAGGAAGGAGGGCTCGGGTGGCCGACTATGGCTCACCACAGTGGCGGCCATGGCCATCCATTGTGGTTAGCCATAGTGGCGGCCGCAACTGCCCACTATGGTTTAACTGTAGTGCGGCTGCAACCGTTTACTGCGGCTTAACCCGTAGTGGCGACCACTAGCCGTTCACTACAGCCTAACCCGTAGTGGCGGCCACAAGCCATCCACTGTGGCTTAATCTGCAGTGGCAGCCAAGCCATCCACTATGGCTTAACTCGCAATGGCGGCAGCTCCGCCAAAGGTAGCCCCCCCAAAAAACTGCCTTCATCATTTTTTATTTTATTTTATTAATATTATTATTTTTATTTATTATTTGATTTAAAAGTCAATATATATATATATATATATATGAGCATTTTAAATATAAAGGCATTAAAACCTCACCCCTCTTTTTTTTAATTTATAATATAATATATATGTATATATACTGGAGAATATATATATATGTATATACTTATACTCTTAAATAATTCACTGAGCAAGTATTTTAAGATTAAGAAAAATTATGACAGTAATGGAAATTATTAACAGCTACTACTATCTTATTCTAATAATTTTTTTTTTATCAATAGCAGCAAGATGTAAAGCGGATTTATACTAACTCTAAAATGTCTGTTTATTTATTTCAAAAAATTCTATTAATTTATTTCCTACTTACATCCATTTACATAATAGAAAGATTAGCATAAAATGATTTATTTACAGCTGCAACAATAATCTTTCTACTATACATGTTTTTCGGACTAAAAAGAAAACAACGGTAAAGATTTTATTTACTGCTGCAACCATTTTTTTTTTCTAAAACGCAAACAACAAGATACAATGCATTATCAATACCAATTATTAAAATATCTATCTATTTTTCCTTTGTATCTGAACTATAAACATAAGCAATATTTCCTTTCTTTACTAATAACTACATTACATATTTGAATATATTTCATTTCTTTATGCACTAAATAATTAAAACAGAATAAAATATCATTTTCCAATCTTTTTGCAACAACTATATCAATACAGAAATAATCCAAAAATGCATTCATCTCATTTAAAGGATAAATACTTCAGGTTACAATACAATGCCTTTTTCTTTATATTTCATGGCAAAACTTAGTCAAATAAATACATTTTCTTTTCTGCAACTTAAATACAATAACAAACTTTTTTATTTTTGCAACAATATTAAACTCTTTTTTCTTTTCTGCAACTAAAATACAATAAACAATAGGATCATCTCAAGATTTTTCCTCCAATCTTTTCCCAAGCAAAACTTGCAATAAAACCTGAAGGTTGTGACCATGGAGGCTTACCTCCCAACCTAGGCTTACTAGAAGCCAATCCCGAGTTAGGAGAATCAAGGCTAGACGGGAAACACACATTCAAATACATACAAGTAGAAAACTCATAACAACAAAAGACACTCCCAACCCAAGGATTAAATAATGTCACTTATGTGACTTTTCAAGTGGGGTGAAGGCGGACTAAGTACCTCGAGGAGAATTATGCAAGTAGAGAACATAATGCCATATCAAGGCTGCAAATATAACACATCCACAAGTTCCAAACTTGTCCCTATAATTCCTTATGTCCCCTAGGGCATACAAGCCAACAAAACTCCCCTTATGACCCCCATTGCATAAATAGATCACTATGTAGCAAGGGTCACAAAATCCCTTATGAATCACTTTCTTCCAAAGAGAGCCTCTCACTCATAGGTTGTAAAACAACCCTTCACCCCAAGGCCACTCTACCCTCCCAAGAGTGAATTTGGTCTTGAAAACTCCCAAAACAATAAAATAAAAACTCAACCAAAAACACATAAGGAAGAACTCTACATCTTCCTACACATATTAAAAAAACAAAAACAATGGAAAACGATTACAACGACAATCTTAAAAAAAAAAAAACATCATATATGAGATAGGAGTTCAACCAACCTTAAATCTGCCAAAAGGGTAAAAGAAATTGTAGGAGAGCTGCCCAAATCCACAACTTTTTCCTTCAAGACTTAGCCAAAATCTTCCCAAAAACTTACAAAAATTCTTCCAAAAAGTTAAGTCTTCCCAATACCTTACAGACTCTCTAGCCAAGACACCTCAAAACAGATAAAAGGAATGGGGAAGAGCAATGCCAC
Source organism: Cryptomeria japonica (assembly GCF_030272615.1). Taxonomy (NCBI): domain Eukaryota; kingdom Viridiplantae; phylum Streptophyta; class Pinopsida; order Cupressales; family Cupressaceae; genus Cryptomeria; species Cryptomeria japonica. The sequence goes on along the minus strand of NC_081409.1, from coordinate 776,193,095 downwards.
TCATGAGGAGGGTTATCTAACCTAAGAAGGCTCTTCTAAAGCATCCATAGGTACATCATATGGCACACTAAAAATGCCCCTAACTTGACCCTAGGAGTTAGTTTAACCCCCTAGAAGTCCACCCAAAGTTTACCTATGAGTCAACCCTGAGTTGACCTTTCTAATGGCTCCCTATCCAAGACTTTCCTCAGACCATTCTAGGATAATTAAAAAATAATATGCATTCGTAAAACAAATTTCCTCAAAAAAGGGACATGTCATTGCCAACTCATCTTACAACACATGTGTAAAGTGACACCACAAAAAGAATTACATATCACTAAAATACACATGGCAAATGCCCCTTCTTTTTGGAATTTATAAATTAAACAATTTCCAAATTAAGCATACATCCACGCATAACATTTACAAATTAAAACACATTTACAAACGAGGTGTTGTCTCTCCAAATAGGAAACCCTTGGTTTCACAATCGCACATAGGCCTAGGCTTGATTCTTTGAATAGTTTCCATGGTCACATTGAATAATTTTCCTACACATCTCACTTCCACATTAGTAATTCCAAAAATCACATATAATATTATAAAAAAAAAAGAATACAATTGAGACATCGCATACAATTTGAATTATAAAATTCAAGTATCCAATTATCTAATAACATCCACATAAATAATCTAATAAATGGCATCATCATCATAATCATGAAATTAAATCATTTATAGAGAAAGCATCCACAATTTCTAGCATCAAAATAAACTACTGCAAATCAAAGTAAATGACATAATCATATCAATGTTATCCAAACACTGGATCATATAAAATCTAGGTCCATAATGCATCAAAATATAGTATCAATAATAGGTCCAACATGAAAATAATTGAAATGCTATGACGACTCGGGGTAGGGCCTCACAGCAGCAGCACACTCTTGTTCCATTTAGCAACAACTTAACTATGTCTTTGGCCTGCATATTTATAGTCTGGTTTTCCCACCTAAGGCCAATTCAAATATCAGGTGGTTATGGTTTCCTCATTATCCTTGAGGTAAACAAAATCTAATCAGATCTTTCCCGATCTAATCTCCCTGATAGCCAACTGTACATCTCTCCCATTTATTCGTCTTCTTGATCATGCCTACTATCTTTGGCGATCTTATTTTTCCCTTATCGGTTGATCTCTTGGTCAACCACCAAGATCAGTCTTGTTGTTTCCTTCATCTACCTTGATCTCCTCAATCACTCTTGGTTGGCTCATAGTTTTCCTCCAAACCTTGAGCCACAAACCTCTGCAATGACTCTGCAACATGTCCCATGATTTGTGGGATCTTCCATTAATGTCAACCAACTCTGCAACCACCCCATCGATGTACATTCCTTCTTCATTCGAATGCAAGTATGCCACCTTGACTCCATGTGGCATCCATGTCAACCAACTGGCAGCTTGACTCTTCATGTCGGTCCAGATAGGATCACCGACCAAACACTCTATCAGTTCCTCTTTCCTGCCAGTTTTCTAACCCTATCGGTATCTCACATTCTACCAGTTAACTCCTCATGACTGCTCTTTTATCAACTGTCGGTGGAACATCAAAACTGGTCTCTAGACATGTCTATCCAAAGAATGCTCATTCCCACAAGGTGGGAATACATCTGCATCTACACCTTGTCCATATTAAAGGTGGACTTACATACCGGTAAGCACTCTTGATGACACTCTATCATCAACCTTCACCAGACTCCAACTTAAGTCAGGCCACATTCCTCTATTTGCATCTACTCAACCTTGCCTTCTCCTTGATCAGCTTGGACCATATCACAACTATTTTCTCAAGATGATAAACACATCACACTCCATCTATTCTAGAAACTCAACTTGCCTTCTTTGTCAGTCCAGTGTAAATTCCTATTCTTGTGTACTTAAGGCATTCCCTCAATTCACTGGTAGATCCGGTGTGAACATTCAAACACCTACCTTTACATCTTCTTCCTTATCTCACAGAGCTATGATGCACACAATTCATCATAGGAGATAAGCTCCACTTACTGGTGGAGTGACACCATCTACTTTCTTCAATGTACTCATGTGACTTCCCTATTTGTGCAGCATATCTTCAACCAGGTACATGTGATCCAGTGTTGGACATTCATTGTCAGTCATCTCTTCCCATGGTAACTACATCTTCATCTGGTGGGAGTCTTGTTGTTCTACAACCTCACAGCATACCGATGACCTATTCATTCTTCTCTTCTGGTGTTGATGTGATTTAGGTAACATTCTGCCTCTTCATTACAAACACCATCAAAGCATTCTGCTCATTGTCAACACTTCATTTGTCAGTTGACATACTCTTCTTGCTAGTGATACATTGTGCCAGTACTGGTAACCTTACCATTCCATCCACACAAGTTAGGCACAAACTTGTGTATCGGTGACTCCAAAGATCATCTTCCTTACCTTACCGGTCTTCTGTAACACAAGGTGATATCCAACATATCACATTTTGTACTCCATAACAGTGTTGCACATACATCCCTTCTCCTGATAGTCATCCCATACCAATTGACATCAGAGACAACATAATGCCAACATAGGGAGTACGGATGATATATTAAATTATATCTCTCCCCTTTTGAAGATTACCTATTCTTTTGTTTTGTATCTTGCATAACTTGATGTCTTTTCTCACATAGAATATTCCTTCATGCAAGTAAATGCATGTTCCTTATTTAGGACCTTTTCTTTTCTTGAGGAGCTACATTTATTTGTGCATTCTCTCTCTTTGTAAGTTTTATAATGCTTTTCTTTGTCGCTATGCTTGGGGGCCACTGATTTCCTTTATCCTTTCTAAGGATCCACTTTTCCTTTATTGAGTGTGTAGTATCATAAAATTGTGACCCTAGCAATTTTCGACCACATTAGGGTCCTCATGCATGCAAAATTGAATCCCCTAGCCTGATCGAAGATGAGAGACTACTCAACCCCTAAAGAATATATGTCCATAATGCATTAAAATATAGTATCAATAATAGGTCCAACATGAAAATAACTGAAATGCTATGACGGCTCGGGGTAGGGCCTCACACCCTCCCCCTCTAGGCATGAACTTCCTCCTAGAGTTCATAAAAAAGATGGGGGTACTGAGCTCTCATCTGCACTGTGTCCTCCCATGATGTCGTAACCTCATCATAACAATCACATTGGACCCTAACCTGGTCCAGCTCTCGACCTCGAAGAGACAATGTCCGGCGAGCCAAAATGTAGATGGGCTCCAAAGCTAGCTGCCTGTCCGACTCTACTTGCAAGGCATCCCAATCAAGAATATGAGACTCATCATAAATGTACTTCCTCAAAACTAATACATGAAACACATCATGGATGCATGACACGATAGGTGGCAAAGCTAGACGATAAGCAATTGGTCCTATCCTCTCAAGGATCTCAAATGGTCCGACAAAGCGAGGTGCAAGATTAGAACACTTTCCATAATGGATTGGACTCTTATGTAGTTGCACTCTCAAGAAAAATTTGTCCCCAACCATGAAGCTATGGTCTATCCTCTTTGCATCTACATACTTCTTCTTCCTATCATGTGCCTTTCTAAGGTGTTGTCTAATAAAAATCACCTGATGTTCCATCTTAGCACCTATGGCTACTCTATCCTCAATGCGGTTCCAACTCAAAGGTGTCCTGCAAGGTCTGCCATACAAAACCTAAAAAGGTGGCATCCCCAAAGAAGTGTGATGCCCATTATTATAGGAAAACTCTACTAAAGGAAGGTACTCTTCCCATCTAGTCTGATGATCCATGACGTACATGTGGAGCATCTCTTCTAACACCTGGTTTACCCTCTCTGTCGGTCCATCTGTTTCTAGATGATAGGCTGTACTGAGGTTGAGTCGGGTGCCCATTGTTGCCTATAATGCCTTCCAAAAGGAATAAGTAAAGAGGGAGTCTCTATCTAAGATAATCTTGCGTGGAATGCCATGAAGTCTGACAATATCTTGCAAGAATACCTGTGCCACTACTAGTGTTGTGAAGGTAGTTCGAACTAATGAGAAGTGGGCCACCTTGGTCAACTTGTCAACTGTCACCATGATGGCATCATGATGATGTGATGACATAGGAAGAACAATTACAAAGTCCATCGTTATAGTATCCCACTTCCACTCTGGTATCGCATGAGACTGGAGAAACCCACCTCGATGGCAGTGCTCTACCTTGACTCTCTAGCACTCAAGGCATTGGGCTACTAGTACAACAATGAATTGCCGCATACCTGGCCAATGATATAATTATCTCAAATCTGCATGCATCTTCTTAACTCTAGGATGTGCTACATAAGGAGCTCTATGAGCCTCCAACATAGTGAAATCACACAATCCTCCAGAAGAAGGTACATAGATGCGCCCTCTATGGCATAGGAGTCCATCAAACTCTAATGAATAGTCTACAAATTTCCCTTCCAGGGTCTCCTGAGATTGCACTACCTGACATACCTCTAGATACCACTCATCCTGTGGTAGCTTCTGCAATATACGACCTCTCAAATCTATGTCCATAGTCATGGAGCATATCTCATGATGTCTCCTACTCAAGGCATCTGCAACTACGTTCTCTTTCCCCTTGATGTAATGAACATCAAAATCATACTCATATAAAAACTCCATCCATCTCCTCTGACGAGCATTAAGATTAGACTAAGTGAATATATACTGCAAGCTCTGATGATCTGAATGAAGCTCAAAATGATGACCCAAAAAGAATTGTCTCCACCTCAGAAGTGCATGTGCTACTACTGCAATCTCAAGGTCATGCGTAGGGTAGTTAAGCTTGTGAGTCTTAAGTTTCCTAGACTCATATTTTATAACTCGACCTTCCTGCATAAGGACTGCTCCTAATCCATCCAAGGAAGCATCTGTGCATACCATGAAATCAGCCAAGGGGCTGGTACAATAAGAATAGGTGCACTAGTGAGTACCCTTTTTAGATCCTAGAAGGCCCTCTCACACCTTTCTATCCACTCAAATTTCTTTCCCTTTTGCTAAAGGGATGTAATAGGATCTACAACCCTAGAGAACCCCTCAACGAAGCGTCTTTAGTACCCTGCTAGACCCATGAAACCCCTGACCTCTGTAACACTAGTTGGCACTGGCCAATCCATAATAGCTCTGATCTACGATGGGTCAACTGAGATCCCATCACCCAATATAACATGTCCTAGATATCTGACCTCTAATCTAAAGAATGCACGCTTCGATAGACTGCCATACAACTAATTATATCTCAAGCATTGCAATACCTGTCTCAAGTCCTCCTCGTGCTCCTTCTCATTCCAAGAATATATCAATATGTCATCGAGGAACACAATCACAAACCGGTCAAGGAAAGTGCAGAATACCCTATTCATGAGACTCATGAATATAGTTGGGGCATTCATAAGACCAAATGGGACCACAGTGAACTCATTGTGGCCATACCTGGTGCGAAAAGCGGTCTTGTGGATATCGCTCTCTACAATCCTCAACTCATGGTACCCTGACTTCAGATCTATCTTGGAAAACACTTTGGCACCCTAGAGTTGATCAAATAAGTTGTTGATCTTGGGCAAGGGATATTGGTTCTTGATGGTCACTTTGTTCAACTGCCTATAATCCATACATAACCAAAGGGATCCATCCTTCTTCTTCACGAAGATTACTGGTGCACCCCAAGGGGAGACGCTAGGAAAAATGTGACCATTCTCTAAGAGTTCCTCAAGCTGCATCTTGAGCTCATTAAGCTCATTTGTGGTCATCCTATATGGTGCTCTCAAAACCGGCTCATCTCCTGGTACAAGATCTATGTGAAAATCAATCTCTCTGCTAGGTGGCATACCAGGTAGCTCGAAAGGAAACACATCTACAAATTCCTCAAGGATGGGATGATCATCTAGGGAAGGATCCTTCTCATTCTCTTCCTCTCTATCATTGATGGTGATGGAAAACAACTGGTATCCCTTTCACATGCTCCGCTTAAGCTACATAGAAAAAATCACACAAAGTGATACAAGCCTCTAAATCCCTGAAATAACTATGGAGGTACCCTAATCGTCCACACACTCGATCTTTTTCTGGCAACAATCCATCTTGGCTCTGTGGGTGTATAGCCAATCTATGCCAAGAACAATGCCATAAGATCCTAGAGGTGTGACTAGAAGGTCTACTAAGGTGGTTGTACTCCCAAACTGAAGTCAACAACCCCTAACCACTGACTCAACAGACACTCTAGCTTCTGAAGCCAACTCCACTTCCCAACTAACACCTTGCCTAGATGTCACTAGACTGCAATGCTCCACTACCAATAGGGATATAAAAGAATCAGTAGCCCTTGAATCAAACAAGATAGAAACACTGCTACCTCTGATCATACTTGTGACCTCTATGACTATGGTCTGATGCTCTTCTTGGCAGTTGTCAACTGCTGCGAAGACTCTATGGGACTTACCCATGTCCCCAACTATAGGCTTTGAACTTGCCATTCTCTGATTGCCTACCATCTGACCCAATAGACACTCTCTCACCATGTTCCCCATGACCCCACAACTAAAGCAAGAACCATGTATTTGGAACTGAGCACCCCGTGGCCTACAGTATCCTCATCCTCCTATCCTACTCAAACCACTGAAACCACCCCTAGAGGATTGCTGAGTCTGTGTCGGAAGTGTTTAAGGACCCTGTGATCGCTGGCCACACCTAGGGCCCTGTGAATGCCACTACTTAGGCTTAAAGCCTTGTTGACCCTGTGGAGGCCTTTGTCTCTAATGTTGTTGTGGCTGCTATGGAGGAGAGGGTTTAAAGGACCCCAATGAATTCCCGTGGTTGCGCTTCTAGTGGGGTTTCTGAAACCCAAAAGACTGCAGTATGGGGTTTTGGTTCTGATGTCGATCCTGCGTACCCTGTGATCTACCCTGAATCTCAACCGATATCAAGGCCTTCTCCATGGCAACCTGAAGGCTCCCTAGAGCTTCCATCCAAACAGGTTTTTCTATCCTGACATTGAATCCTCTAATAAACTAGTTGACAAGTAATTTCTCATCTTTCAGGTAGTCTACGTAGGGTAAGAGCTCGAAGAAATTGCTCTCATACTGGGACACAGAGACACCCTTCCGCTAAAGGTCATGGAACTCATCAATCCTGCACTGTCTATAGTGCTATGACAGGTACCTATCTTTGAATCTCTCTGTAAAGATGTCCCAAGTAATAGTATCCCCAGATAAATCATTCTTGTACTCCTCTTGCCTCCACCATGTGGAAGTCGTCCCTCTCAGAAGGTGAATGGCAATTCATGCCTTCAAATTGATCTCATAGGCACACAATCCAAAGCACCTGTCTAGACTCAAAAGCCAAGCCTCAGCCTCTACCCCATCGGTAGATCCTACAAATGATGGTGGTTGAAGATGTAGAATCTCTCTGATCTGATCCCAGGGATCACGGGGTGCTCTCTAAAAAATAACCAGTGCCACTATTGGGGGTGCCTCAGGTTGATAGACTGACTCAGGCTCATGCTCAACCTGGGCCTCTATATGGTTAGGAGGTGGACTCCTACTCCCCTCCCTAGCTGTGGATCTATGACTCCCATAACTCTGGTGCTCTACCTGACGATCTACTGTTGGGAGTCTATCCTGAACTATGCCTATCAGGTTCTAGAGTGCAACCAAAATGTCTTTGTTGGGGTCAATCAGTTGTTCAGGAGAAGCTTCCTGATCCCCTTCTGGATCTGGCTCTTCCCGCATAGTGTCCTCACGTTCCATGTGAGCACGTCTAGGACCTCTACCACACTTAGGAACTTGTGACGTAACAGGCGACATCCTTAATGATCAATAAAATAAAATAAAGTAAATAAATAAAATTAATAACAATTCTTTAAAAAAATAATATTAAAAGTGAAACATAATGGAGAAAGGTTCCTAGTGTTGGAAACCTTTCTCTGATACCAAAATGTCATGCCCAAACTTTTGGGCAAAAATGGAACAACAATTTTTTTTCTAAAACAACATAAATACATTAAATAATCTACATTAAAGTGGAATAGATAAGTTTTCTCTTAACTAAGGGTGAACTCAGGATTAAAGAATGGCTTACTAAAGTTGATTTAATTAACTAAAACAATATAGCGACAATAATTAGAGAAGACTAATTATTCCCTAAAAGGGGTCATCACAACTTAATTAATTAATTAACTAAATTAATTAATAACCCCTAATTTAAATCTCTCCAACAATTGTTCAAGAGACATTAATTATCTCAATAGTATTTAAAATACTCAAGGCTAAATAAAATAATGTTAACTTATATAAAAATAATTAATTGAATGAACGCAATTGCACTTTTAAATATAACTAATAAAGTTAACCAATAAATTAAAATATTTGCCAAATAAATATATTTTATGCTAAAGTCAAACTTTTAAGTCCCCTTAGACATTTAAATTTCAACTATTTAATATTTGGCCAACAATGACCTCATAGGCTAAAATTTTACATTATACATTTAATAAATTTCATTAATAAAATCCCCCAAAGGAATTTTAACCCAAACATCCATATTTAGTTAAATATGCAAGCTAACTAAGATTCTCATTAATAAACCTTGTTAATGAAATTAAATCACTAATGAGAATAATATTGCTATATAAATATTAATCCCTAGTTTCAATTAAATCTTGTTCATAAAAGTCTATATTAATAATCAAATTTACCTTAGTCAATATTAGGGGTTAATTAACCCCACATATTCACTATAGATAAATTGGGGGGAAATTATTTATCAAGATTCAAAATGAATTCCCCCTCATTTTATTTTAATATTATTTAATTACAAACCCTAACTAGGGTTGATCTATTCTTATAACTTAACTTATTCTTTTTATTTCTTTATTATCAAGCTAACCCTAACCCGAAATTGGGTTAGGGCTGCTTGTTCTATATTTTTCTCTTTCTTTTTTTTTTTTTTGGTGTGTGCAAGTGAAAGAGGGAGAAACAAGGGCCAAAGTTCTTGTGGGGGCCGAAGGGTTCATGATGGCAGATCTAAAAAAGCCAAAGGAAGGAGGTCTCGGGTGGCCGACTGTGGCTCACCACAATGGTGGCCATGGTCGTCAATTGTGGTTAGCCACAATGGCAGCCGCAACCGCCCACTACAGTTAAAACGCAGTGTGGCTACAGCCGTTCACTGCAGCTTAGCCCGCAGTGGCAGCTGCTAGCCATCCACTGTGGCTTAACCCACAGTGGCGGCTATAGTCATTCACTACGGCTTAACCCGCAGTGGTGGTTGCTAGCTATTCACTGCGACTTAACCCGCAGTGATGACTACAGTCGTTCATTGCGGCTTAATCTGTAGTGGTGACTACAGTCATTCACTGTGGCTTAATCTAGAGTAGTTGCCGCAAGCTGTCCACTACGGCTTAATCCGCAGTGGTGGCCGAGCTGTCCACTGCGGCTTAACTTGCAATGGTGGTAGCTCCGCCAAAGGTAGCCCCCCAAAAAAACTTCATCATTTTTTTTTATATATTTTTTTAATTATTTGATTTAAAAGTTGAAATATATATATATATATATATATATATATATATATATAAGTGTGTGGACATGCATAACTTTAGTATGATCCAAAAATTTAAAATGACAAAGTATTTCATTTCCATAATATAATGTATAATATATATATATATATATATATATATATATATATATATATGAGCATTTTAAAATAAAGGCATTAAAACCTCACCCCTCTTATTCTTTAATTCATAATATAATATATATGTATATATATTGGAGAATATATATTTATGAATATACTTATACTCTTAAATAATTCACTCAGTAAGTATTTTTCAGATTAGGAAAAAATATGCTAGTAATGAAAATTATTAACATCTACTATCTTATTCTAATAAAAAAAAATTCTCAATAGCAACAAGATGTAAAGCGGATTTATTTTGATGATACATAAATAAAAAAATTCACATAGAAAAGATGGCTCTATGAATTCTCGATAGAATGAATTTCTAAAATAGAGACAGCAAAGAGTGCGATAGTGGGGTTCCGTCGACTTCTGGAAGGGCTTCCCCTCTGCAGGATCAACCATGGCAAGTGGTTTGAAGCAGGAGAACCATTAATGCGGAAAAGAGAAAGGCTAGGACCACACTGGACATAGCCCATATTTGGGTAGTCCCCATTACCGCACAAATCCCTTCCTTTGCTACCAAAGCAAACAAGGTTCCATTAGGTTCAAAGGTAGAATATGATTGGTCTCAACTTGGACCTCAAAGATACTAGGCAGAGGGTTCACTAAAACCATCCAGAATCAGAGAACCCGCACCTCATAGGTTTTACAATATCAAAAGCACTCTTGTAATGCAAAAAGAATGGAAGGAGCTGAAAATCCCTGTTAAAAAATAGATATCCACAAATCCCAAAAACCCTAGGCCAGAGCCCATCAAAATCTCAGCTCCCAATGCCGCTACGGAGTTAAGAAACTATTGTACTAAGCATGGACTATTTGCAAAATGGGAAGGCAATGGGCAATCCGCATCAAAAATATCCAACTGGTGGAGAGAAACGTTCCACAGACAGGTAAGTATAACATCCTGAACCAATAAATTCATCTTTATTGAATGCTTTAAGGAATCATTAAAATCTAGAATGCTAGAGGGAGAACAGGTGTTTTACAAAGGAATGAATTTTAAATTTCTAGATTGGAAACCTAAATTTGATTCGAATAGACATGAATTTAACACAAAATCTAGATGGATAATCATTCATAGCCTCCCTGTAGAGCTAATGCATGTCAAGATTCTTATTGACATTGGTAATAGTTTAGGTAAATTTGTCGCCCTAGAGAAAAACTGGTCGGATAAATCCGACATTAAAATACTAATAGATGTAGAGAGAAGCACTAATAATTTAAGAAATATATCCATCAACATGATGGATGGGAATTATAATTTAATTCCCGAATGGTTTAATGGTGAGATTTCGGAGGAGATATATGGTTTAAACCCTTATGTTAGAAAAACCCAGGCTAGAAAAACAAGGAAACTGAGGAAACCAGCTAACAAGGTTAACATCCAATTCAACAATGACATTGGCAGTTTTATCATTACAAAATCACAGATTGGGGATAAATAGGGGCCACCATCTAATACCCAGATTAGAAATAATCCAATCAAATCTGCCAACAACAACGAGGCCCCTGCAATGCCTGATGAGGGAAAAATTCAAAAAGAATTGGGAGATGTCATTGACAACCTAATGGGAAAATTTGCATAAGAAATAGTAGACGAAATGATTCAGGAAGCCAAGATAGCATAAAATAGCACCCCCTCGAAAGATTATGATCACATCTTAGACATTCCTCAGGAAATGAAAAATATGAATGAACAAGAAGAGGTGGTTCTTGAAACTCAGAACATGGATAACCCTTCTCCTGTGGTCAATGGGATGAATGAAGAAGAAGAAATAAACTTCATAATCAAGGAATTAATTAACATGTAGGAGGAGGAAAGGAACTAGGAATCAAATGTTAATCTTGAGGACACACCCAACAAGGGTATAATGTTGATAGAAGGAAACAAAGAGAACCTAGACTGTGGAAAACCCGGTAACAATAAGAGAGGTCGAAAGTCTTTTTTAGACAAAATGAAATTGGATGGGAAGGCGAAGGGGCAAACCAAAATAACAACCCTATTTGGTCCAAGAAAGAGCCCACCAGCCCCCAGACTAGAATAAAAATATTGACATGGAATGTAAGGGGCCTAGGCGCCCCTAGTAAGCAGCGCTTGATTAAGCATAGCATAAAAAGATCTGATATGGATATAGTCATGTTACAAGAAACTAAATTAAACAAGGAAGATATGTCTAAATTCTGTAGGAACCTCTACCAATGGCAGATGGAGACAACAGAATCCATTGGGGCATCAGGAGGACTAGCATTATTGTGGAAGAAAAACACAATAATATTTACAGGATATGTCAAGATGCAACACTGGATGGTAGGCAAAATAAAAGCACTTGATAGAGATACAAAATTTATCATCATAAATGTCTATGGTCTGATACCTACGGAGAAGAAAAAGTCAGTATGGCTAGAAATTGACCATTTTTAACAAATCAAAAGGCACCACACTACATTATAGGTGGAGACTTCAACACTATTCTCCACCAATCAGAGAAACGTGGAGGATCAAAAATCATTAGGCAACCTCAAAAAGATTTTATGGAATGGATAAATAATAACTATTTTTTAGAAATAAAAACTGACAGGGGTTCACACACATGGAATAACAGGAGATCGGGTTTCTCCAACATCTCTGAAATACTGGATAGGTTCTTCTTTAAAGGGGATCTAACTTCCTTCCAAACCAAGATGAAAGCCTCAGTACTACCATGGTCAGGATCCGATCACTTTCCAGTGATGCTAGAACTAATGGGAGAACTGAAAACCTTTGGGAGACCATTCAAGTTCGAATTCATGTGGTTTAAGCATGAGGATTTTTTCCCTAACAAACAAAAATGGTGGACATAAAGTAATTTTAAAGGTTCCAAAATGTTTTGTTTAACTTTGAAATTAAAAGAAATTAAACATAAATTACTAGATTGGAACAAGGAAAGATTTAAGAACATCTTCAAGGAAAAATTAAGAATCGAAAAAGAACTGGAGAATGTAAATAGAGAAGTAATTTGACATGGGATGGATCAAGTCTTATATGAAATAGAGAAAAGGCTCCTGGGTGAATATGAAGACATTCTAGCCAAGGAGGAAATTTTCTGGAAACAAAAATCTAGAGAAGTATGGTTGAGTGATGGAGATAAAAATACTAAGTTTTTTCATAATAGTGTCAAGCTGAGGAGAGCTAAGAATAGAATCACACAAATTACGAATGAGGAAAACTAGATTGTCATAGATCAAAAGATTATTGCAGAGGATGCAATCCAATACTTTAGAAACATGTTGAATAATTGGGAATACTCGGATCTCTCACACAATTGGGATTTGATTAAAAACATTCCTAAACTACTATCAAAAGAGGACAATAAGATGCTAAATGCCAAAATCACTAAGGAAGAAGTAAAATAGGCTCTATCACAATTTTTAGGGGACAAGGCCCCTGGACCAGATGGATACCCTCCTGGCTTCTACCAGAAATGTTGGCATATTATAGGTGATGAAGTGTCAGATGCCTTAGAAGCCGCTAGAAATGCAGGCAATTTTTTGAAGGAGATAAACAAAACATTCTTAGCACTTCTACCTAAAAAAGAAAACCCTTGAAAATGGGAAGAATTTAGACCCATATCTTTATGCAACATGACATATAAATTATTAACTAAAGTCATGACCAATAGATTAAAAAATCTCCTACTAGTTATCATTTCTGAAGAACAAATAGGGTTTGTTCCTAACAGATCAATCTTGGATGGGATTATTATTGTCCAAGAGGCTATTCATTCCATACAAAATCAAAGACAACCAAATATGCTAATAAAACTTGATATCAAGAATGCATATGATAAAGTAGATTGGTACTTCCTATGTAGTTGCATGAAAGTCTTCGACTTTAATAAAAAATGGATTAATTGGGTATATAGATGTATTTCAAGTCCCAGTTACTTGGTCTTGATAAACGAAAAACCGAAAGGATATTTTGAAGCAACAAGGGGTTTGAGACAAGGGGATCCGCTCTCCCCCTTCTTATTTATTATAATGTCTGAAGCCTTAGGAAGAGCCTTTAATGCCTCAAGATTAGGAGGTAGGCTGCAAGGTATACAGATAACAATAGGGGTAGAACCCTGTACACATCAGCAATTTGCTGATGATAAAATGATATTGGGGAAGGGCAAACTCAAAGAGGCTAAGGAAATCAAGAGAATCCTACTCGCATATGGAAAAGCATCAGGAGAATTAGTAAATAACCAAAAATAAGAAATTTTTTTCTTAAATATGTCTATACAAGAGGAAAATAAAATAGCTAGCTGGCTTGGGTATAGAATTGGACAATTACCATGCTCATATTTAGGAATACCAATAGACAAAGGAACAAGATCTAGCAAGCTTTGGGATCATCTCATTGAATGTATCAAGAAAAGACTCTCATCTTGGAAAGGCCTTTGGTTGACAGGGGCAGACAGATTAACATTGATTAAATCAGTCTTATTGGCAATACCCATTTACCTTCTATCTTGCATTCCTATATCAATAGGAGTACATAAGAACATATCCCAAATTATCAGAAATTTTTATTGGCAGGGCACAGAAGACAAAAACAAAATAAAATTAATATCCTAGGATAAAATTTGCAGAGACAAATGTGATGGGGGCACGAGTATAAGGAACCTAATATGGTAGAACAAGGCCTTAGGGGCAAAATTAATCTGGAAGACATATGTTTCATCTAATGCCAAATGGGCTAGAATCCTAAGAAATAAGTATCTGGAAAACAACCATAAGGAGGCAATATTCAGGGAAAAACACTTGTAGAAGGGTTCTAGAATCTGGAATTTTATAAAAGATTGTCACCCCATCATAATAAATCATCTGGCTTGGGACATCCACAATGGTAAATCAGCCTTGTTTTGGAAAGATTCCTGGGGGGACCAACCTCCAATAGATGTATTGATGGATACATCCAACTTCAAGCATCAAATAAAGAACCTTTGGGGTAATTATGTAAAGGATTACATAATTCCTGAACCAAAATCGGTATTTGGATGGAAATGGAAAAACATGCATCCATTTATGTCTGAAATCAAATTCCAAGAATTGCAAAAGATACTTAATCACAGACTGATTTTCTTTAGAAAAGGGGATGATAATTTAGTATGGTCAAAATCCAAGGATGGGCAATATAACTGCAGAGATGGCTTCAGGAGCATATACAATAAGGAAAAAGTCAGCAAATATCACATTCCAGTCAAACTCTGCTGGAATAAATTATGTCTTCCAAAGGTAGGCTTCTTTGCTTGGGTGGCAATTCAAAGGAAAGTACTTACTGTCGATCAATTCAGATGTAGGGGTTATGAAGGACCATCAATCTATCTATTATGTAGGGAAGATGAGGAAACAAGTGACCGTATTTTCATGACATGCAAATATGCCCAGAAATGTTGGTATTGGTTAATGGCACAGCTAGGATGGTTGGGAGCTATTAGCTCCTCCTTGATAGAATGGTGTTCATACTAGCCAATTATCAAGAAAAATAGTCTATTTCATAATTTATGGATCTGCAGCCCATCCATAGTAATATGGGAGATCTGGAAAGAAAGAAATAGGAGAATATTTCAAGAAAAGGAAATGCAAGTAGAAAAACTCATAATAAAGATAGAAGTGGCTATAACTGAAACCTCCAATAATAGGAATATGAACATTCCATTATACGGAAAGTCATTCATAGAATGGGACAACTTCATTAGAAAACAATGGAGTGGAATAAAAATCCCTCCTTTTACTGGAAAAACGGGAATAGACAAAGAAGAGATAAGGAAAACATGCAAATGGCAACCTCCAAAGCCTGGATGGTTCAAATTAAATTTTGATGGAGCATCCAGAGAAAACCCTGGATTAGCAGGGGCAGGATGTATTATACATTCAGATAAGGGAAAGTGTATTGGATCTAAATCCATTCATTTAAGACAGACCACCACCAATACCGATGAACTCCTAAGCCTCATAGAAGGACTAAATATGTGCAGAGAATTAAGTCTACATAAATTAGAAATTGAAGGTGACTCAGCAATAATAATCAATGCAATTAAGACTAAAGGAATGCCTAATTGGAAACTTAAAGGCATTCTTGATACAGCATTGGAATTACTCAATAATTTCACAAATTTTACTATCAACCATATATATAGAGAAGCAAACTCAGCAGCCGATGCTCTAGCCAATTTAAGGGCAGATGGGATAACTAAGACAACGATTAATATTTCAGACTCTACTGATAAGGAGCAAGTTGGATAAACAAATATTTGAAAATATATCTATATGCATATGGATAAGTCATAGACATATATGCATATAGATATGTTTCCATATTTACTCAGATTCATTCAATCTATAGATATATAGAGAAACCCACGGATATATACATAAATGCATATATATATATGAATATATTTATATATCATTATATAAATTGGACAGGTATTGATATATATTTACATACACATTTATATATATATACGTATACATATATATATATATACATATATATCTTTGTATACTTATATATCTATATATATATAATCATATATATATTTGTATATACCTATATATACATACAAATATATATATATGTATATATATATATATATGTATATATATATATATATATGTATATATATATATATATACATACTTTTATATATATGGGTATACATATATTGTTATATACTTGTATATCCATATATATACATTTATATATATATGGTCTTATACCCTTATAGCCTAACTCACTCTCTATTAGAATCTATTATTTTTTAGTAATATAAAAGCATCGATCTTATTATTTACAATTACCATGATGAGAGAAGTCCAAACTAGCCGAATTTAAGGAGATCACCGTGGATGCTCTCTAAGTGGCATGATCCTCTATGCAGACTTAATAGCATAATTAGGAGTGAAGATTATGCATTAGTTTTGATAATTCCAGATCTATGGAATGAACATTGATATCCAAAATTTATTTATGAACATGTGAAGGATAGGGCAGATAAGACCTTCAAAGTATGTCATTTCACATGAATCAATTACAGATAAATTAAACATGATCTCAATTTACGGAACATCTGCTAGTCATTAAAGGAGAATACGACATCAAGAGAATTTTTAGATACGAATTAGATCTTCATAATTAACAAAGAAGTTAACTTGGATTATCAATGCTTAAAATGGCATGAAATACATATTGCCATTTCGAATAATGATTGTGACCTGATATTTAGCCTGGCTCGTGTTTATATTAAAACATAGATCCCATATCTCTCAAACTTAAATTGGAAATAATGGATACAATTTATCAGACCCAAGAGTGACAAGAGACAAATGGCCTTTTGCGGGGAAATTTCCAAAAAACTGACAAGAGACAAATGGCCTAAATGAGATAATCTTATTCCCACATGAAGTTGTCATTTATGCAGTGAAGAAGGTGCTAGGAAAGGATTTCCTTTAGAATGACGACATAACCAGGCCAAATAGCGATATTGATGCAATGTTCCTCGCAATAGCCATGCGTTTTGATAGCAATAGAGATAATATAAGGAATTTATGCAGAAATATCTTTATTCCATCCATCCTAGGGGAACTAGATAGGGTTCTCTTCAATATAGATGACAATCTCACAATCCCATGGCCCAGACATTATGACATTTTCATAAGGAATACCAGACCAGCACCTAGGTTCCCCATCTTAATTCTAGGGGAGGAAGACAACTTCGGACTTCAACAGGAAGAGATTAGGCATAGCATAGATTTTCTATGCCGGTTAATGCATGTAAAGCCTCCACCAAAGGAGGATTGGTTTGAGGACTATCTAGCAACATAAAATATTACTGTATATGCGGAACCAATGGTTCCCATTAATATGGGCTAAGGTTGATTTTAGGCAAACACTATTTAATATATCTGCAATACTACTTAATATGTGAGTAGGTATGCAAATATAGTCATAAGATAAGACTTAAAACTAGATTATACTATGCTCTCAATATACTCTTTCGACCCTACTAGAATATGTGGTTGAATTTTTATATATGATTGATCAGACGCATATCTATATCTTCATATATATAGACATATACATATATTAACATAAGAATGGTGTATACATACTGCTTATGAGTTGTCCTAAATGACATGGTAAAAATGAGCAGGGGTATACTAATGACATTTTTAAGATCTGCTTACTTTCCTTCTTTGATCTGTTAATACATTTTGTTGAGATTTCCATAGCTGTAATGGCCCTTGGAAACTATAGTTTGAACATAAGGTTCAGGTTGAAGGCTAAGAATTCTGAAGCTTAGCCAAAAAAGGTAAATGCAACATTTGTAGCATTAAGGCTTCGTCAACAAGGTAAAATGGGACATTGTACAACTACAAACATGGTAAGGTTTTAAGTTGTTTTTCCTCCATCCTTATACTTGTTTTCAAAAAATCTCAGTCCAGAAGTGGCAAGCAAGGACTCCGGAATGTGAGGCATGATTTGAATAGATAATTATTCATTTACCAGGTGATGACTATGGAAACAATATAACTATTAAGGTTTATGAATTTCCTTTGTCGGATGCCTTTTTAAACTTCCATTTATTGTAGCCTGGCTATTCTCTTATCTTGATATAATCAGAATGATGGGATATCAAAATAAGAGAAACACAAGGCTACAATAACTGTTTGGAGAATGGATCAATAGTTTTACATTGTGAAAATTGGCTTATGATGCTACTAATAATCTTCCTGTGTGGTAGATGGGTTAAAATGTCTTCTTGTAGAAACAAATTACACTCAAAGTCCAGAAATAGTTAGGAGATAACAGTGTTCATTGCTATCAGAATATTGGTTATGGGATGCTACGATTGTATTATCCACAACAAGCTATTCTTCTACAGCGAAGCGTGGGAATCTATGAATTCCATTAGGAATTTGAAATTGTATGATTCATATCACATATCAATGTAATACTAATCTTATGATAGATCTGGGTGAAACCAGAAGTTTTCTTTCCTCCATTCTTTCCTATCGGTACCCACACTGAATGGAGGTGTAACATTATTTTTTAAATCAATAATAATATTGGCCTCGGCTTTTTATGGAAAAAAAAAAAGAAAAAAAAGATTTAAAGCAAATTTATACTAACTCTAAAATGTTTGTTTATTTATTTCAAAAATGTCTATTAATTTATTTCCTACTTACATGTATTTACGAAATAGAAAGATTAGCATAAAATGTTTATTTACAGCTGCAACATAAATCTTTCTACTATACATGTTTTTCGAACTAAAAAGAAAATAACGGCAAAGCTTTTATTTACTACTGCAACCATATTTATTTTTTCTAAAATCCAATCAAGCAATAACAACAAGATATAATGCATTATCAATACTAATTATTAAAATATCTATCTATTTTTCTTTTGTATCTGAACTATAGACATAAGCAATATTTCCTTTCTTTACTAATAACTACATTACATATTTGAACATATTTCATTTCTTTATGCATAATTAATTAAAACAGAATAAAATATCATTTTCCAATCTTTTTCCAGCAACTATATCAATACAGAAAAAATCCAAAAATGCATTCATCTCATTTAAAGGATAAATACTTCAGGTTACAATACAATGCCTTTTCTTTATACTTCATGGCAGAACTTAGTCAAATAAATACATTTTCTTTTCTGCAACTTAAATACAATAAGAAACCTTTTTTTCTGCAACAATAATAAACTCTTTTTTCTTTTCTGCAACTAAAATACAATAAACAATAGAATCATCTCAATATTTTTCCACCAATCTTTTCCCAAGCAAAATGTGCAATAAAACTTGAAGGTTGTGACCATGGAGGCTCACCTCCCAACCTAGGCTTACTAGAAGCCACCCCCGAGCTAGGAGAATCGAGGCTAGGCGAAAAACACACATTCAAACACATACAGGTAGAAAACTCATAACAACAAAAGACACTCCCAACCCAAGGATTAAACAATGTCACTTATGTGACTTTTCAAGTGGGGTGAAGGTGGACTAAGTACCTCAAGGAGAATTTTGCAAGTAAAGAACATAATTCCATATCAAGGTTGCAAATATAACACATCCACAAGTTCCAAACTTGTCCCTATAATCCCTTATGTCCCCCAAGGCATACAAGCCAACAAAACTACCCTTATGACCCCCATTGCATAAATAAATCACTATGCAGCAAGGGTCACAAAATCCCTTGTGAATCACTCTCTTCCAAAGAGAGCCTCTCACTCATAGGCTCTCAAACAACCCTTCACCCCAAGGCCACTGTACCCTCCCAAGGGTAAGTTTGGCCTTGAAAACTCCCAGAACAATAACATAAAAACTCAGCAAAAAACATAGAAGGAAGAACTCTACATCTTCCTACACACATAAAAAAAAATAACAACAATGGAAAACAATTACAACAACAATCTTTTCAAATAAAACAACATCATACATGAGATAGGAATTCAACCAACCTTAAATATGCCAAAAGGGTAAAAGAAGTTGTAGGAGAGCTGCCCAAATCCACAACTTTTTCCTTCAAGACTTAGCCAAAATCTTCCCAAAAACTTACAAAAATTCCTCCAAAAATCTAAGTCTCCAAAAAAATGGAGAGTGGGCGATCAAACTTCTCCCTCCCAAACTATCCCCTATGAAGACAATCCTCACTCTTTCCAACCCACTTGAGAAGGATGAAGGACCTTCGTTGGTTGGTCTTCCCAAAACCTTACAGACTCTCTAGCCAAGACACCTTAAAAAAGGTAAAAGGAATAGGGAATAGAAGTGCCACTCATGAGGAGGGTTATCTAACCTAGGAAGGCTCTTCTAAAGATGAAATTCGGCCAACTTGGGAAAGTCAATTTTTGGGGAGGCTAAACAGGCCCCTAGGGAGTGGACACATGGCTAAATTTGGCCTTCATCCATAGGTACATCATATGGCCCACTAAAAATGCCCCTAACTTGACCCTAGGAGTTAGTTTAACCCCTATAAGTCCACCCAAAGTCTACCTATAGGTCAACCCTGAGTTGACCTTTCTAATGGCTCCCTATCTAAGACTTTCTTAAGACCATTCTAGGATAATTAAAAACTAATATGCATTGGTAAAATAAATTTCCTCAAAAAAGGGACATGTCATTGCCAACTCATCTTACAACACATGTGTCAAGTGACACCACAAAAAGAATTACACATCACTAAAATACACATGGCAAATGCCCCTTCTTTTTGGAATTTATAAATTAAACAATTTCCAAATTAAACATACATCCAAGCATAAGATTTACAAATTAAAACACATTTACAAATGAGGTGTTGTCTCTCCAAATAGACAACCCTTGGTTTCACAATCGCACATAGCCCTAGGCTTGATTCTTCGAATAGTTTCCATGGTCACATGGAATAATTTTCCTGCACATCTCACTTGCACATTAGTAATTCCAAAAATCACATATAATATTATCAAAAAAAAGAATACAATTTAGACATCGCATATAATTTCAATTATAAAAATCAAGTATCCAATTATCTGATAACATCCACATAAATAATCTACTAAATGGCATCATCAGCATAATCATGGAATTAAATCATTTATAGAGCAAGCATCCACAATTTCTAGTATAAAAAAAAACTACTGCAAATCAAAGTAAATGACATAATCATATCAATGTTATCCAAACACTTGATCATATAAAATCTATGTCCATAGTGCATCAAAATATAGTATTAATAGTAGGTCCAACATGAAAATAACTGAAATGCTATGACGGCTTGGGGTAGGGCCTCATAGCAACAGCACACTCTTCATCCATTCAACACAAACTTAACTATGTCTTTGGCCTACATATTTATAGCCTGGTTTTCCCACCAAAGGCCAATTCAAATCTCAAGCAATTATGGTTTCCTCGTTATACTCGAGGCAAACCAAATTCAATCAAATCTTTCCTGATCTGATCTCCTTGATAGCCAATTGTACATATCTCCCATTTACTCACCTTCTTGATCATGCCTTCTATCTTTGGCGATCTGCTTTTTCCCTTATCGGTTGATCTCTTGGTCAACCACAAAGATCGGTCTTGTTGTTTCCTTCATTCACCTTGATCTCCTCAACCACTCTTGGTTGGCTCGTAGTTGTCCTCTAGACCTTGAGCCACAAACCTCTACAACATGTCTGGTGATTTGTGGGATATTCCATTAATGTTGACCAACTTTGCAACTACCCCATCGGTGTACATTCCTTCTTCATTCAAATGCAGGTCCGCCACCTTGACTCCATGTGGAATCTATGTCAACAAACTACCAACTTGACTCTTCATGTCCATCCAGATAGGATCACTGACCAAACACTCTACTGGTTCCTCTTTCCTGGCAATTTTCTAACCCTGTCGGTATCTCACATTCTATCGATTAACTCCTCATATCTGCTCTTTTCTGAATTGTTGGTGGAACATAAAAACTAGTCTCCAGACATGTCTATCCAAAGCATGCTCATTCCCACAAGGTGGGAATACATCTGCATCTACACCTTGTCCATATTACAGGTGGGCTTACATACTGGTAAGCACTCTTGATGACACTCTGTCATCAACCTTCACTTGACTCCAACTTTAGTCAGGCCACATTCCTCTATTTGCATCTACTCAGCCTTTCCTTCTCCTTGATCAGCTTGGACCATATCACAACTGTTTTGTCAAGATGTCAAATACATCACACTCCATCTATTCTAGAAACTCAACTTTCCTTCTCTTTCGGTCTGGTGCATATTCCTAGTCTCATGTACTTAAGGCATTCCCTCAATTCACAGGTAGATCCAGTGTGAACCTTCAAACACCTACCTTTACATCTTCTTCCTTATCTCACAGAGCTATGATGCACACAATTCATAATAGGCGATAAGCTTCACTTACCGGTGGAGTGATACCATCTACTTTCTTCAATGTACTAATGTGACTTCCCTATTTGTGCAGCATATCTTCAAACAAGTACATGTGATCCAGTGTTGGCACATTCATTGTCAGTCATCTCTTCCCATGGTGACTACATCTTCATTTGGTGGGAATCTTGTTGTTGTGTGACCTCACAACATATCGGTGACCTATTCATTCTTCTCTTCCGGTGTTGATGTGATTTAGGTAACATTCTGCCTCTTCATTACAAACACCATCCAAGCATTCTGCTCATTGTCAACACTTCACTTTCCAGTTGACATACTCTTCTTGCTGGTGATACACTATGCCGGTACCGGTAACCTTACCATTCCATCCACACAAATCAGGCACAAACTTGTGTACTAGTGACTCCAGAGATCATCTTCCTTACCTTACTAGTGTTCTGCAACTCAAGGTGATATCCAATATATCATATTCTGTACTCCTTCATAATAGTGTTGCACATACATCCCTTCTCCCGGTAGTTATCCCATACCGATTGAAATCAATGACAACACAATGCCAACATAGGGAGCAAGGATGGTATATTAAATTCTCTATATCCCCTTTTCAAGATTACCTATTCTTTTGTTTTGTATCTTGCATAGAATATTCCTTCATGCAAGTAAATGCATGTTCCTTATTTAGGACCTTTTATTTTCTTGAGGAGCTACATTTATTTATGCATTATCTCTCTTTGTAAGTTCTGTAACCCTTCTTTTTGTCCCTATGCTTGGGGGGCACTGATTTCCTTTATCCTTTCTAAGGATCCACTTTTCCTTTGTTGAGTGTGTAGTATTATTAAATTGTGACCTTAGCAATTTTCGACCACATTGGGGTCCTCACGCATGCAAAATTGAATCCCCTAGCTTGATCGAAGATCAAAGACTGCTCAACCCCTAAAAAATACTTCTCCCTTTCCCTTTGAACCACCATGTTTTCACTCTACATTGGGGAAAAGGGAAGGAAAGGGGCGTGGTGCCCCTATCCCTGCCATAATTTGTGGTAGGACCCTTCCTAAGTCTACATTGAAGGTTGTGCAGTGAGTGGGAAAACTTCCTCGATGTCGGCCTGTGACGAAAATCAGTTTCATTAACCTTAATTTACAAGTATAAAAGTTGCAATTTTCCTCTCATTTGTAGAAGTTCAATAAGGTGAAAATTTGTGATCAAGCATTCAAGAGCATTCAACATTCAAGCAGTCAAGGATTCAACCATTGAAGAGTTGATCCCTTTCAATATTCAATCCAATACAAGCATTTCTATCAACATTTCTATCACAACTTCCCTTGAGGTGATTTATGTTTCAGTCTTTCATTTACATTTACTTGCAAGTACTTTATTTCATTACTTGGTTAATTCCAAAACTAGGGTTTGACCTAAAGACAAACCCCCAATCCCAACCCCTTTTTCTCTATTTTCTGTGTGTAGGTTGAAGGTGCGCAACTATACTTTTGGATTTGAACTCCATTTGTAGAGGTGGAAAAACCATTTTCATTTCACAAATTTTTCAGAGGACCGTGTACATTCCCGCCATGGTCCAAGCAACTTTTCCTCAAATTCACAGGGTGGCTTCATCTCGACATATTACTACTAGATCCACATGCACAACTTCATTGCACACTTCAATCTCAAGTTATAATTAGTTCTTTGTCACTTTTGCACTTAGTCTCTATACATAATTCAATCAATTCCTTTCGATTTCAAATAGAAGAGGGGATTAACTTATCATTCCCATCTCCTTCAGAATTCTATCTTCTTCTTTGGAGGTTGAATCTAGTGAATTCCCCCCCCCCCCCTCTTCCAATGTAATGCGTGAAAAGTATTTGAAGGGAAATCTGTAGTGAAACTCTCATCTCTCCTTGGAGGGAAATGGTAGATTTCCTCTTGATGTCTCATTCACATCTTTTTCACCCACCATTACATTTTGGTGAACCCGACATCTTGCATGCTTTCCTTTGAACAAAATTGCATATTTTTCATTTGCAAGTTTCACATTTCTGCAAACTTAGTGGTTAAATCATTAAAAACCCTAGTTTTAAAAATTTAAATTGCACTTGTTATTTGTAAAAAATGATTTTGGTTATCTTAGATCTGAAAATTGTTTTGTTTGTCAAATTCCATTTCCTCATTGTCTTGTTCAATTTGCAAATCGAATTACAAAATTAAGTAGTTACTTGTTAAAACCCTAATTTTCAAAAAATCATCTTGAACTTGTGCAAAAATTAGGTTTCCATTTAATTTTCAGATTTTTGATTGTTCTCGGATTTTTTTCATTCCTACAATTCAAATTTTCAATTTCCCTCATTTTTCCCAAAATCCAAATTTCAAAAATTAAGTGGTTAGGTCATAAGAGTCTAATTTTTAAATTTAATTGGAGTATCATAGAATCACAATTTCAAGCAAACTTATTACAAATACTAGCTCCTTTTGAGCACCAAACTCAAAACAACAATTGGAAGACCAAGGGTCACAACTTAGAAATCCACTTTAAACAACCAATGGAAGACCAAGAGTCACAACATAGAATTCTACACAAAGGTGTCCCTCATGGGAGTTGAACTTGGGTCTCCACATTGAGAACTCATTGCTTTAACGAACTCTGCTCAACCCCTTGGACAACATTGTTCAAATTTGCAATTCAATTCCTCTTTTTCTTCAAAACCCTAATAGGGTCCTATTTTTACATCTGAACCTTAATTTCGCCCATCTAGAAATCATAAAATTCACCAATTTTGGGGGGGTTAGCTTTGAAATCATCGTAATATTCAGCCCTAAAAAAAATTAAAAAAGTTAGTCGGACCATGTAGATTCTTGCCACAGTCCTCGTCTTTTTTCCCAAAATTTCAAGAGACTATTATGACTATATTTAATAGCTTAAATCCAGAAGATTGGTTGATTTTTGTCGATTTTTGATCCCTCTAGAATCGAAAATACCTCCAAAATTAAACATTTCAAATTTCAAGAATTTTTTTAAAATTAAGAGGTTAGTTATAGTCTGCCCTGATTTTAAAAAAAAATTGATTTTAAAATTAAGTAGAATTCAGCCCTAATTTTAAAATTTTAATTTCCTTTCATTTTTGGAAATTGTGTCATCCTCTTCTACCAACAAAGTTCAAATTGTTCAATCAGTATTTTTCTTACATTTTGCATTAATCAATTTTTTAAGCTTTTTTTGAAAATTCAAAATTAATTTTTTTCCTCTAGTGAATGAGTTTAACCACTATTAGTCCTACCTATACTATCCCTATTAGACAAAGCATTAGAATTAAGGCCTCCCAAGTTTTAATTACCAAGGAGATGGAGCCTAATTTGGGTGACTTCTTTAATGAGGATCATGCAAATTCTTCCCATCCTAATCATGCGCCTATTCACCCCATTGATGAATCCCATGATGAAGAAGAAGCTTTAACTAGGGTCTCTATAGATCAACTTTCCACATTGGACAATCAATTTGATAACTTTCAACAATGGATATCCCAATAACACCCTAATAGTGAAGCTCTTCTATTAATTGAAGTCCTTAAGCACATGATTCAAAGTGATAAGAATGGAATTGATATATTGCATGGAATTTCACATATTGTTGGTTCTAATGTCATGCATATCAAGAATTATGTCAAAACCCTAGGTTATTCACAGCCTTCAACACAAGTCAATTTTTCAATTCCTTTGACTACTCTTATGACTAGTATTCCTACTTTAACCTCCAACATCATGGCTACTTCAACTCAAAATATCATCCCTACAACAATTAGTCATGGGGGAAATCCCTCTTCTTCATTTAATCCTCCATCTTTACCTATGTCTTCCATAAGTATTCATATTATCCCTCAACCAATCAATGTGACACAAGGGGGCAATTCCTTCAACAACTTTGTTCCTCCCTTAAGTGTCCCTTTTCCTACCCTATCATTACCCATGCCTACTTATCATAATGTCCCACCATCTTATTCTTAGTCCATGCCTTGTTTCAATAACATCACACCACCTTCTCAATCAACTATGTCTAAGATCAATTCTTCTACCGAAGTGTCAATTAACAATCTTGCTCAAACCATGTCTTCCTTACAACAACAAATTGCTTCTATGAGTCAATCCAAGATTAGTGTTCCCACCTTTGATGTTGCAAGCCCACTTTCTCTTGATATTGCTAAAGTCATGACACCTAAACATGTTGAGATCCCTCAATTATAACTCTATAATGGAAAAAGGTAATCCTCTTATGCATGTCAAAATATTTCAAACCTTGTGTACTGATTTTGCTTATGATCAAAGATTGCTTGCAAAATTGTTTACCAGCACACTAAGAGATAAGGATTTACAATGGTATTGTTCTTTTCCTTTTTACTCTATCACTTCCTTTCAACAAATGGAAAATTATTTCATCCAACAATTTCAAAACAACATTGTTCCTAAAATCACTTTGACCGATTTAATGCATTGTAAACAAGGTGTTAAAGAAAAAGTGACTGATTTCATTGGTAGATATAAGCATTTGTGTGCTCAAATTTCTTTTCTTGTACCAGATAATGATATTCAAATAATTTTCATTTCTAATTTACAAAAAGATATCAGTGAAAGGCTTCTTTTGTCTGAGTTTACTTCCTTTCTGCAATTATATGCAACACTCCACAATTATCAATTAAATATGAGTCAAATGGAGCAATCCACTCGTATGGCTCTGAGTGATAAGGGGGAGAGTGTTCAATAACTATTTGCAAAGTTCAAACCAATAAAAATCTTCATCAAGTTCAATGATACAATCAACAACCACAATGTGAATGCTACAACAAGTGTGCCTCCTATTTCTAAATGTTTTGAAAGAAAAAGACAATTTACTCCTTTGAATGAATCTTTAAATAGTATTATATCTCAATTGTTGCAAATAAATATTATAAAAATTCCTCCTATAAAACAAGTTGATCCTTCTACACTTGCATCCCCTTATTTTGATAACAATTCAGTTTGTCAATTTCATCATCAGCCTAGTCATGATACTGAGAATGTTTCGCATTGAAAAATATGATTCAAGATTTGATTGATAATAATACCATATATGTGGAAGGTGTGACTGATAAAGGGAATAAATTAATAGCTTGTCCTAATCAAAATCTTAAGATTTTCACTGATCCCTTTCCTTCTCATACCTCTAACGTTATTGAGATTGTGCCTCCTTCTTTCTCTTCTGAGGAATTCACCTCTATGGCTCCAAACTTGGTAAATATGGTAGAAAAATAAGATACGCCTAAGGATTCTTGTATTACATTTGACCCCAATGAGTCCATTAGAGAATGTGATGGTCCTTTATACATAGTTGTGAAGGTTAAGGATATACCTTGTCGTGGTTTACTTATTGATCCTTCTTGCATGGTTAATGTCATCACTAAGGAGTATCTTTTCACTTTACGATTGCATAAACCAATATATGATGCTTCTAATGTGGTTGTGAAGTTATCTGATGGATTCTCTTGTCCTAACATTGGCTCTATCACCCTTCCTATTGAAGTTCGTACTAAATCCATGGATGTCGACTTTCTTATCATACCCTCTTCTGAGAAATTTTGTGTGAATTTGGGATATCCTTAGCTATCTTCCATGAAGGCTATTGCTTCTCCAATCCACAAGTGTATGAAATTTACTCACAATGGAGAAATCATAACAGTGAACCATCTCTTATTTCATCCATCCAAAAGATGCCCTAGTGTTCCTATTGATTTCTTTTGGCCTAAGAAATTTTAAATCTCTTCCATCAAGGAGCAATGATCTTTTTCAATCTTATAAAAAATGGAAGAAAGATATTATCTTATCCTTAAGTCAACCTAGATCCCTAACACTTGACATTCCTATCATACTTGAATATAAAGTTCTTCCCCTCATGAATAGGACTAATCTCCCTCCTAAGGAAGATCGTCAACCTATTCCTATGGATGTGATCATACCTTTTCCTAAGGAGAACAACAATATTCCTCCTAAGGTTAGACCTGTACCTCCTCCTCATGATGGACTTGGTATCCTTCCCACACCTAATATTCCTCCTTCATATGGCACAGTTCCACATCCTTCCTCTTATCAAGAGAAGAGGCCTGATTCTCCTCTTGTTCAACCTAAAAGACCTCAACCTAAACATTCAACTATCAAGGAGAGAAACATTCCTACTTTTTAAAGTGTTTCTCTTCCTTCTCAGCCTTCCACTAAGACTCGATGGAATCATTGTGCGGGAGAACACCAATGAAGACATCATGTTAGAGCTCATGTATTTGTCCCTCAAAATACTCAATCTCCTAAGACTCCAACAGTTGACATGATTCCCTTTTCTACTAAGCAAGATGCTCAACATACATCTCCAAATCATAAGGTGCACAACACATGTGATGGTTTTACTCCTATTTGTGTTCTTGCTCCTCTTTCTCTAAAATTTGATAAAATGGGTGAAAATGTTACTCATGATGGCAATACAACTCCTAATGCTTCTAATAGTGAGTATGACTATGTTGATGTGGACAAGCATTTATCAACTAAATTTTCACAAACCCTAATCCTAGCTCCTAGAATCAAACAAAGTGACTTACAACATGAGCATAGTCCTTGTTTGGATCTTGTGATAGCTCCATCTACTATGCTCGATGTCGTGCCTCTAGTGTGTTGCTTGCCTTTCTGAAATAGTGACCAACACAATCGGGAGGTAGATGTCGTGCTAAATTATAAATATTAGCACTGTAGGTCTTCTCTCTCTCTCTCCTCTCTTTCTATTTTGTGCTTATTCTTCTCTATGTATCCCTATTCTTATATTATCTCCTTAATGTCTACTTGGGGATGATACAAAGCAATAAGATATTTTCTTAGTCTCTTTCATGTTGACTCAAAAGACATCCTCTCTTCCCTTTCTTCCAAGGTAGTGTCCTTCTTTGGGGAATGATGATTATTATACACACATGCATATATGATATACATGAGTTATCATACAAATACTAACCCCAAGGAAAGAAAAACTACCTCATGTTTGTGTTCATTATCCTTGGGTTTATTCCTTGATTGGGGGCTAAATCCTTACGATAATGTGCTCCCTCTCTTCTCTATCTCTTAGGTGTATCCTACCTTAAAGAAATTGCTATCAATAAGGCGTGCATGATCGCTTTAATGTGGGGGAATACACTCCTTTCATATTTTCCTTCTTGATACTTAGAATTACTTAGTGAACTTTGTTGCTTTGTAATCTTTGGTATCCTTGGTTTCATGACTCATAGTGAGGGGAACTTTTCTACTTGTAGTCATGGTTCTCCCCTTCTTGAGAGAGACCTTTTACTTTTTCAATCGAAGTCGTAAGATCCTAAGTCCACTGGGGGCTTGGCACATCTTGCCTCCTTGACGTGGTAAAAGTCTTTCAATATTGTTTCCTTGTACTTTACAAATAGTATTGGCATACGCTCATACTCTCACTAAAGTGGGGGCTAAATGTGTTGGAATTTGCATGAAGATTGCATTAATGATATGTTATGTTGTCATTGATGTCAATTAAACCAGTAATGATATTTATGATCTTGTTGATATTGTTGTTGTTATTGATATTGGCTTGTAACTGGTAGGAAGAGCTTTGTGGAAGATGTTGAAACCAGTATGTTAAGTTTGTGAGTTGAACCGATAAACCGGTGTATAAGGTTAAACCCTTTTCTATGCAATGTAACCGATAAACCATACCAGTTGTTTTTTGTTAAACCCTAACCGATCAAGTTTGTTGGTCTAAGATCCAATGATGAGAGGTAATGATGGAGACATGTGTGATCATTGAATGAGGATTAGTTCAGATTGATTTGGTGTATTTGTTTGTTGTCTAGGGAATGAGCAAAGTGGATTCCATCTAATGCATAGTGTGTGATCAGTTACAAAGTCCAATGAAACGGTGATCATGGAGAGGTTGGAATTTTCTTGAAGAATGTGAAGAGATTGTTATGATTTGTAATGGTGAAGATTGAACCAACTTGTTTGTAATCTCTATGATAGAATTAGGTTTTTGTTGTGTTACTGACCTAATTGATTTGTATTTAAGATTGATGAAGTTGTTTGTAAAAGTGTTGGCAAAGTATTGGCTAAAAACCAGTTGACTATATGGTTTCCTAACCAAAGAATGGATCTGCAGTTTGAGTAAAAGAAGATTGAAGCTTAAAAGGATCTGATCAAGCAAATGTAGTGCTATTCAGACAGATCAAGAAAACCTGTTGTTTTCTAAAAAGTACAATAGAATTGAAATCCCCTAACTGAGTAAGCTCTAACAAGCTTGGTTACTTATTAAATCCTCTAACAAGGTGGTCCATTAGTTTGGATTCTCAAACCCTCTACCGAGTTTACTCCTAATAGGGTATTTTGTTTTTCATCAAGACATTTTGTAAATCCCTTAACCGGGTGATTCCTAATAGAATTAGTTCTTAATAGGACTTATTGTAAAAGCTTTAACAAAATTGGCTCCTAACAGGGCGAACTTGAGAAGAGTTCAGGTAGCTATCCTTGTGAGTCTCATCTCACTGTGGTTTTTACCTATTTGGGTTTTCCACGTATAAACATTTGTGTCAAGTGGTGAATTTTTGTTTGGTTATGATCTTATTTGTTGATTTGATTGAATACTTAACTATTATGACAAGGCATGATAACATGAAGCATTGAGAGATTGAATATGTTGAGATATGATAAAGTATTTTGATGTTTACAAGATTGAAGTTGTTTACTGTTAAGTTGTTATAATAGTTAACCGATTGATGTTGAGTGTTGATCTTGACAAGTGAAAGTTTACTTTGTGAGTTTGATTTTGAGATTGGGAAGTTTGTATCAGTTTTTTAGTATATTGATTCACCCCCCCCCCCTCTCGGTATTCTATCGGATACTTATTCTTTCATCATACCATCAATTGGTTTCAGAGCAGCTCAAGTCCTCTTTAACCTTAAAGCCTAACAGCTTGAGGAAAAGTTCTTGTAGATCGTGATGAAGAAAGAAGGTATGAAGTTCAACAAAGATAACTATAGGATATGGAGCGACAGAATGAAGATTTACATTAAGATTCTGGGAAGTCAGTATTGGGATCATGTAGAAACTAAGTATATTACACCTACTAGAACTCTGACTAGTCATCAGAAGAAAGAACAACAAGAAAATCATCAAGCATTGGAGGCTATTATTAGTTCCCTATCTGATGTTGAATATGTAGATGTCCATGGTCTTGAAACTACATATGAAGTATGGAAAGAACTTGAATATATTTATAGAGGTGATAAACATGCTAAGATTGCTAAAGAGGAGAGCCTAAGAGGAAAGTTTGATGACATGAGAATGTCTGAAGGTGATAATATCCAACAGTATGGTCAAAAGATAAAAGAAATAGTTGGTGAAATAAAGAGTGTAGGAAGGAAAGTGGAAGATGCCACAGTGATCAGTAAGGTATTGAGAACCCTACTACCAGTCTATGTTATCTGAGTTGCAGCTATTCAGGAGTTGAATTCCATTGACAAAACTAAGGTAACTCTTGTCTCTATCATTGTCAAACTTACTGCTTTTGAATTAAACGGTTATGATGGCAATGTATAGAAATCAGAATCTGTGTTCAGAGCTTCTGTCTCTAACCCATTTGTGATAAAAAAGTAGACATAATTGTCATGGTTAGGAATCTAAATCCAGCAGAGATGCTAATGATGAAGACAACTTAGTGGAACTTGAAGCATTATTGGCAAAACGAGTGCCTAGAGGTACTGGGAAATATAGAGGTAAACTACCTTTAAAATGTTTTGCATGCAACAAGATTGGTCATATAGCAGCTAACTGTCCTAATGGTGAAAATGAATATAAGAGAGACAAATTCAAGAAGTATAAGGGAAAAGGCAAGAGAGATTATCATATTTCTATTGATAGTAGTATTACTAAAGAAGAATTTGATGATGATGCTAGTGAAGATATTGTGTTCGTAGCTATTAAGGAAGAGATATCAGATTAGAAGGCACTACTGTCTAGGATGGATAACTTTGATGATTGGATCATTGATAGTGGTTGTTCACATCACATGACTAGTGATCGAAGAAAATTTCTTTCCTTGAAGGAATTTGCTGGTGGTGTTGTCAGATTTGGCAATGACTCACCTTGTATGGTTAAAGGTAAGGGATTTATTTCTCTTAATGGGAAGAGCAGTGTTGATGATGTCTATTAGGTTGAAGGCCTAAAGAACAACCTTCTGAGTGTGGCACAACTTAATGACAAAGGATACCCACTAGATTTTAGAAATGGTATGTGAAAAATC
Source organism: Cryptomeria japonica (assembly GCF_030272615.1). Lineage (NCBI taxonomy): Eukaryota > Viridiplantae > Streptophyta > Pinopsida > Cupressales > Cupressaceae > Cryptomeria > Cryptomeria japonica. Next base: position 776,160,141 of record NC_081409.1, on the reverse strand, counting down.
TTTGACAACAAAGGTGAATTGATTGCAATCAGGAAACAAACCAGAGGTAATCTATTTCATCTTAATCCTAAAGTTAGCAACTATTTGAATGCAAAGATAAATGATAGCTAGCTTTGGCATAGGAGATTTTGTCATATAAACTTTGATAACATTGTTAAAGTGAGCAAGTCCAAGATAGTAAGAGGTTTGCCTTAGCTAGACAAACTAGTTAATTCTCTTTGCAAAGAATGTCAGTTAGGAAAGATGACTTCTTCAACTTTCAAGAGAAAGTCCTTCTCAATAGAGCACTTGTTAGATTTGGTTCATACAGATCCATGTGGACCAATAAGAACAAGAAGCATTCAAGGTGATAGATATTTCATGATATTCACTGATGAATATTCAAGGATGATGTGGGTCAAATTCTTGAAAGATAAGAATGAAGCTTTTGGTAAATTCAAGGCATTCAAGGCCTTAGCTAAGAAAGATAGTGGAAAAAATATAAAATGTTTGAGAACAGATCAAGGCTGTGAATTTACTTCTGAGGAATTCACTAAGTACTGTGATGAGAATGGTATCAAGCGGTAGCTTTCTGCATCAAGGACACCACAACAGAATGGTATAGCAGAGAGGAACAACCAGTCAGTGGTTGAAGCTAATAGAATGATGTTGATACAAGGAAGTGTAGAGAAAACATTTTGGAAAGAATATGTAAGTACAGTTGTCTACACAATGAGCCAAGTTCTGATGAAAAGAGGTAAGGACAAGACCCCTTATAAATATTGGTATTTAAGATCATCTGATGTTAGCTATTTCAAAATATTTGGTAGTAAGTGTTTTAAGCAAGTTTAAAGATAAGAGTGATGAAGGCATATTTCTTGGCTATTCCACCAAGAGTAAGGCCTATAAATGCTTCAACAACCAGACAGAGAATTGTTGAGAGTGTTGATGTTCATGTAGATGAATGTCCCGAAGTCTCGGAAGGAACCGGTTCAAAGAAAAGGATGAAGATCCTTGCATTTTGCTTTTGGAACTTGAAACTGTTAAATCAGAAACCGGTAAAGCAAATCCTAATGTACTTGTTCAACTAGAACAAATAAATTCAGAAGAAGATTATAATGAAGAAGTTCAACTTGAAGAGAATGATCATGCTATTCCTAGGTATGCGACACTGAACCACAGTCTTGAGTAGATTATTGGGGATAAGGATGCTAGAGTACTAACTAGAAGAAGAATAAGAGAGAACTCTTGCATGATCTCCACCATTGAACCTAGAAGTGCTAAGGAGGTATTTGGTGATGATTATTGGGTTAAAGCTATGGAAGAGGAATTGGATCAAATTGAGAAGAACAACACTTAGACCTCGGTACCCCGACCGGTAAACAAGAATGTTATAGGTACTAAATAGGTATTCAAAAACAAGTTAAATGAAGATGGTGTTGTAGTTTGCAACAAGGCAAGATTAGTTTGCAAGGGTTATGCTCAAGAAGAAGGTGAAGATTATGGAAAAAATTTTGCACCAGTAGCAAGACTGGAAGGTGTCAGAACTTTACTTGCATTTGCAGCCCATAAGAAGTTCAAGGTATACCAAATGGATATTAAGTCTGCATTTTTTAATGGGATATTGGAAGAAGAGGTATACATAGAGTAGCCTGATGGTTATGCATTGATAGATGAGAAAGACATGGTATGCAGATTGCATAAAGTTTTGTATGGATTGAAGCAGTCACCCAGAGCATGGTATGAATGGATTCATACACATCTGATGAAGATAGGCTTTGTGAGAACTAGTGATGATAGTAATATTTATCTCAAGTCTGAAGGAGATGAAATACTGGTCAGTGAAGTATTTGTTGATGATATTATTTTTGGAGGTAATGATGTCATGAGCAATATTTTTGCATTTGAAATGAAAAATGAATTTGCAATGTCTTTAGTAGGGGAAATAAAAAATTTCATAAGCTTATAGATACAACAAATGAAGAATGGTATTTTCATTACTCAATCTAAGTATGTGAAACAGGTTTTGAAGACTTTTGGCATGAGTGACTGTAAACCAGTTGGAACACCAATGGTTACAGGTTGTAAGTTTTCCAAGGAGGATGCATCTAAGTCTGTTGATGAAAAGGAATACAAGTCAATGATAGGAAAATTACACTATTTTGTTCACAACAAATCGGATATTGCCCATGCAGCTAGTATAGTTGCTAGATTTTAGAAGAATCCAAAGGAAGAACACCTAATAGAAACCAAGAGAATTTTTAGATATCTGAAAGGTACAGTTGACTATGGATTATGGTATCCATATGGAGGAAACTTTGATTTGAAGGCATACACAGATGTTGATTGGGCAGGAAACATTGATGACTAGAAAAGTACTACCGGTGGAACATTCTTTCTAGGAGGAAGGCTAGTTTCATGGAGTAGTAAGAAGCAGAGTTATACTTCACAATCTATTGTTGAAGCTGAGTATGTTGCAGCTTATATGAAATGCACACAAGCTATTTGGATGAGGCACATTTTGGAAGGTTTTAAGATGAAGATCTCAGAATCTATAAATATTTTATGTGATAATACAAGTGCCATTAATATTTCTAAGAATCCTATTTTGCACGCTCACACCAAGCACATTGAATTGAAGTATCACTTCTTGAGGGGAAAAGTTCAAATTAAAGATGTTATCTTAGAGCATTTTTCTACCTAGGAGTAGCTTGCAGATATATTTACCAAACCTCTGCCTAAGACTACTTTTGAGTATCTTAGAAGTCAGTTGGGGGTTGTCCCTCTTCATGAAGTTAGTTGAGCATGATGCTGATTGCATCAGTCCCTAAATCATTTGTAAAATTTTACATGGATTGATGAAGAAGTGGATGTATTCCATAGGGGGAGCATCAAGTTGCAGTATGTTGTTGATGCATAGTGAAAATTTGAACATTACATGTTTTACTTTCAATTTGGCATTGCTATCAAAGGGGGAGAAGAATTATGTGACTAGTAAAGGGAAACCAATGACATGCTGAAGACAAATAGAGAATGGTGAATAATTGGTAATGTAAACTAGGATTCCTATTCACTAATCATAATAGCAATCAGAGGCGTTGATATTTATATTTCCATCAATACCAAAGGGGGAGATTGTTGGCATTTGCATGAATATTGCATTAATGATATGTTATGTTGTTATTGATGTCAATTAAACCGGTAATGGTATTTATGATATTGCTGATATTGTTGTTGTTATTGTTATTGACTTGTAAATGATAGGAAGAGCTTTGTGGAAGATGTTGTAAACAACTATGTTAAGTTTGTGAGTTGAACCAGTAAATCAGTGTATAAGGTTAAACCCTTTTCTATGCAATGTAACCGGTAAACCCTACCACTTGTTTTTTGTTAAACCCTAACCGATCAAGTTTGTTGGTTTAAGATCTAATGATGAGTGGTAATGATGGAGACATGTGTGATCATTGAATGAGGATTAGTTTAGATTGATTTGGCGTGTTTGTTTGATGCCTAGGGCATTAGAAAAGTGGATTGCATCTAATGCATAGTGCGTGATGAGTTACAAAGTCCGATGAAGCAGTGATCATGGAGCGGTTGGAATTTTCTTGAAGAATGTGAAGAGATTGTTATGATTTCTAACGGTCAAGATTGAACCAACTTTTTTGTAATATCTATGAGAGAATTAGGTTTTTGTTGTGTTACTGACCTAATTGATTTGTATTTAAGGTCGATGAAGTTGTTTGTAAAAGTGTAAGCAAAGTGTTGGCTGAAAACCAGTTGAGTGTGTGGTTGCCTAACCAGAGAATGGCTCTACAATTTGAGTAAAAGAAGATTGATGCTTAAAAGGATCTGATCAAGCAAATGTAGTGTTATTCAGACAGATCAAGAAAACCTGTTGTTTTCTAACAATTACAGCAGAATTGAAATCTCCTAACCAAGTAAGCTCTAACAAGCTTGGTTACTTATTAAATCCTCTAACAAGGTGGTCTATTGGTTTGTATTCTCAAACCCTCTACTGAGGTTACTCCTAACAAGTTATTTTGCTTTTCAGCAAGGCATTTTGTAAATCCCTTAACCGGGTGATTCCTAACAGAATCAATTCTTAACAAGACTTATTGTAACAACTTTAACAGGCTTGACTCCTAACAAGGCAAACTTCAGAAGAGTTCAAATAGCTATCCTTGTCGGTCTCATCTCATCATGGTTTTTACCTATTTGGGTTTTCCACGTATAAAGATTTGTGTCAAGTGGTGAATGTTTTTGTGGTTATGATCTTACTTGTTGATTTGATTGACTACTTAACTATTCTGATAAGGCATGATAACTAGAAGCATTGAGAGATTGAATATGTTGAGATATGATAAAGTATTTTGATGTTTATAAGATTGAAGTTGTTTACTGTTAAGTTGTTATAACAGCTAACCGGTTGATGTTGAGTATTGATCTAGACAAGTGAAAGTTTACTTTGTGAGTTTGATTTTGAGATTGAGAAGTTTGTATTAGTTTTTCAGTATATTGATTCATCCCCCCTCTCAGTATTCTACTGGATACTTATTATTTCATCATACCATAAAAAAGTACTATCATAAAATTGAGACCCTAGCAATGTTTTACCACAATAGGTTCCTCACACATGCAAAATTGAATCCCCTAGCCTGATCAAAGACTGGAGACTTCTCAACCCTTGAAAACTGCTTCTCCCTTTCCCTCCACATCACCCTATCTAAATTTTACCCTAGGGAAAAGTGTAAGACAGGGGTGTGGTTCCCCTGTCCTTGCCTTATTTTTGGGTAGGACCCTTCCTAATTCTGCGTTGAAGGTTGTGCAGTGAGTAGGAAAACATCCCTGATGTTGGCCTATGACAAAAAACATTTTTATTAAGCCTAATTGACAAGCATAAAATTTGTATTTACTCTCTTATTTGCAAAAGTGGAATAAGGTGAAAATTAGTGATCAAGCTTTCAAGAGAATTCAAGCATTCAAGCCTCCCTTGAAGGCTAGGTGTTGCATTCAAGTTAAGGATTCAACCATTGAAGAGGAGATCCCTTTCAACATTCAATCCAACACAAGCATTTATATCAACATTTCTATCACAACCTCTCTTGAGGTGATATACATTTCAATCTTTCATTTACATTTACTTGCAAGTACTTTCTTTCATTAATTGGTTAATTCCAAAACTAGGGTTTGACCTGAAGGAAAACCCCCAATCCCAACCCCTTTTCCTCTCTTTTCTCTATGTAGGTTGTAGGTGCACAACTATACATTCGGATTTGGACTCCATTTGCAAAGGCGGAAAAACCCTTTTTGTTTCACAGATTTTCCGGAGGACCATTTACATTCCTGCACAGTCCAAGCAACTTTTCCTCAAATTCACAGGGTGGCTTTGTCTCAACATATTACTGCCAAATCTAGGTGGACAACTTCATCCCATGATTCGATCTCAAGTTATAATTTGTTCTTTGTCACTTTTGCACTTAGTATTATACATAATTCAATCAATTCCTTTCCATTTCAAATAGAAGATGGGATTAACTTATCATTCTCATTTCATTCAAAATTCTATCTTCTTCTTTGAAGGTTGAATCTAGTGAATTCACTCCCCCCCCGCTATTCTAATATAATGTGTGAAAAGTGTTTGAAGGGAAATACGTAGTAAAATCCTCATCTCTCCTTGGAGGGAAAGGGTAGATTTCCTCTTGATCTCTCATTCACACATTTTTCACCCACCATTACATTTTTGTGACATTACAGAGGGGTGTTTTCCTACGATACAATGTTATTCCTTGTGTGAAGTTATTTGTTCAAGGATTCTCTCCTATGAAATAGGTGGGTATCCTTGTTTACAACCTCTTCTTTATTTGGAGATGTACATCTATTATAAACAAACCCCTCACATTGGGTAAAAAGTCTATCATTCTTCATCAAGAATCCCTTTACCTAGCAATAGGAGGAATGTACGTAGTCTTGTTCTCCTTCCTTTCTTTTGGTAGATTTTAAATTTCCTCCAAATATCCTCTTGGAGGTAGATATCTTTGAGAAAATATCTCTTCTCCTCTGAGGATTCCCTTTACATTTGTAGCATGATTCCCTTTAGACAATGTGCCTAACCAAAACTATAATTGTTGGCATTGCATGAAGATTGCATTGAAGAAGTATAGTGTTGTCATTGATGTCAATAGCAACTGGAAATTAAGTAGTATAGCAACTACTAATGAAGTAGTAAAGCAACCGGTAATGAAGTAGTGAAGATGAACCGGTAACCCTAACTAGTTGAGAAGTAGAACCCTAACTGATGGAGCTTGGAGATTGGTTGTGATGATCTATGACCAAATGATGATTGGTGATGAAGATGCCACGTAAGCATGTTGCATGTGATGAGTTTTGAAAAGGTTTTTGTGCGTAAAGATAACCATATATCTTGGGAATGATCAAATCCATAGTATGAAGTGACAAATGCATGATGTGTTACAAGATTTAAAGTGCAGCAACCCAAGAGTGGGTGTAGATGCCTAGAAGAGTTTAAAGTTGATTGCATGTAATCTAATGGTTAAGATTGAACCAATGCGTTTGTAATCTCTATGATAATTTTAGGGTTTGTGTTGTGTTACCGACCTAATGTATTTGCTTATAAGGTCGATGATTTGATTCAACGAGTTGTTGGAAAATTTGGTTAAGTGTGAAAGTGATTGTTGTCGAACTTGTTGGCATTTGGCATTATAATAGACAAGGAGAGATTGTTGGCATTTCAATAAGGATATTGAGAAGGTTGTTGATGATTATGGATATAAGTGATTAAAGATGTTTACTGTCTTAATATTATTATTTTGTCATTGATGTCAAGAAATTGATTTTCTAATTCAATATGATGTTGCCATATCTTGAGAAGTATGATTTGATGAGTATAAAGATGTTGGTAAAAGACATAGAAAGACTAAGATGGATAAGGGGAGAAATAAGTTATTCAATGGGCAACTATTACCGAGTTAGACAATGATGAGATCTTGATGATTAGATTTTTTTGATATCCTACATATGTTATTAATTGAAAGGTTAATACTATACTATGTTACCGAGCAAAGAACCTAGTCGGTAAACCCTAAGGAACCTAGTCAGTAAACCCTAAGGTTATCGCTATTAGTTAATGAAGGCAGAATGTCTACCGAGTGAAGTTTAGTATTTAATGAGTTGCAACCGAGTAATAAAAGAATACATTAAATGATTACATGCATTATTTAATGAAGGAAGCTGATGAGCTGGCTATGATTAAATGATTGGTATGTTGTGAATGAAGTTTGTTAAAGAATCTATGGCAAAGGAAAATTGGTAGGAAGATCTACAACTTAGATTGAACCGCAATACCCTAGCACAAGTTCCAAGAAATATATGCAAGTTCCAAGATGGGGTAAAACATTTTTAGATTGAAGGATACATTGAACCTGGACAAAGTTTGAAGATCTGATGGCTATGATTGATCATGGAAAATATGATCAAGGAGATTAAGTGGTTGACTAATTGTTTATAAATAGGGAACTATTGATAAACAATGTATGTGGGAAAGTGTATGCACATGGATGCTACATAGTGATTACCGAGCATAGAAGCTTGAAGACCTATTTTGAATAATAGAGTATAGAGCCCAGCAGATAGATAAGATTAGTTCTATGTCTATATTGTATTGAGCAAATAAGAATCTGCTTTAGCATTTTAGATGTGAGTTGTAGATAGATATTTATTACTATTATTTTGTAAAGTGACAGAAAATCTCTTAACCGAGTGGACTTAATAGCCTTATTTGTAAAAACCTCTAGCAAGGTGACATTCTGATTGAGTGTTTGAAATCCTTTAACAAGGTCACTTCTAACAAAGTGAAGATCCTAACAGATCTGAGGGAAATCCCTTAATTGGGTCACATCTAGCAATGTGTTTGTAATCCTTAATAGGATTTTCTTTTAACCGAGCATACTCTATAAGAGTATATTTCTTAGTGGGTCCAAAATTCCACAGTGGTTTTTACCTATTTGGGTTTCCACGTTAAATCTGGTGTTATGAGTGTTATGATGTTTATATGCTTTTGAGTTTGTATGTTTAGCGGTTTTGGTTATATTACTGAAGTATATGTTATCGAGGTTGAATCTGATGTTTTTATGGAAGATTAAGTTTGTATGATTCACATATAAAGCTGAAGTATCATTTCTTGAGAGAGAAAGTTCAAAGCAAAGATGTATTGCCGGAGCATGTTTCAACTAAAGAATAGCTAGCAGATATTTTTCCTAAGCCTCTATCTAAGGCTACATTTAAATATCTTAGAGGTGAGTTAGGGGTTGTACACCTACATGAAGTCAACTAAGCAGATGTGGAAGACATCAATCCCAAAGCCTATTGAAAATCTTGAAGAAGGATTGGTGAATAATGGAGCTACTCCATAGGGGGAGTAGCTAATTGTCGATTGGTGAAGCATGGATAAGAAACAAAATAGTTTACCTTCACTTTGGCATTTTTGTCAAAGGGGGAGAAGAAAAGTATATGATTGATAGCCTTATATGTTAACGAGAGAAGACAGATTGTACACCAATGTCATGCCCAAACTTTTGGGCAAAAACACACACAACAAATGTTTTTTTTTGATAAACTTAATTATGTGCAAACCATGTTTAATTAGATGTGACAACTTAACAGGTTGTTCCAAGTGGAATCTTAAATTATAATAAAACATGTTTATAATGTGAGCGATGAATAGAACAAAATTATCTAGAAGCCTTAGGTTTCTATAAAACTCATATACGACAAAGTCAGGATATTCCTAACATATCAGTTTACGATAACTCCCATAATCAAATGGAACAAAATGATTTTTAAAGGGACAATAATAAATTCACATCGAATGTCCCTTTTATTACGGTTACAAATTATAGTCCTTAATTAGATCGACTTCTACTAATAGGCATTAATATAATTACTAGATTCAATAATAATTATTTATCTCCTAACAAGTTTCCTTCATCCGTGATAATTCATCCTCCCTTTATAACTTGATTAAATCTTGCATCTATAAATTAATTATTAATATGATTTTAATGTTATAATACTAATTAATCAAGCAATTGAAAATTGAAGTGTCAAACATTAAAATGTTAATTGCTTTATTTAGTATAAGATTACATCCAGGCTAAATGAGTTCGCAAGATCAAGGTCTTGAACTTATTTCAAATATATATAATTGCGCCCCGATAACCTCTTCCAAATAAATTCATTTACGCAAAAATCTCTAAATTAATTGACATGGGATATTATTAATCTCCATTCACCATTAATTGCTTTTAGGAACTAATTAAATTAGTCCTAGCACTTAGATGTATTAATGCCTAAATTTTATTTTAACAATAATTAAAATGTAGTTAACTAATTTGACTAAAGGGTCAATTAAATTTATAATGAATATTCCTATAAATTTTAATCTCATAAAAAAAAAACTATATTTAGGTGGACTAAAAATATTTCCACATAGTCAACATAACTTATCCAATTTGTTATAAAATTTCTTAAAGATTAAACCCCATAAGTATTTTCAATTTAAACATCTTATTTAATATACCCATGTGTTTATTAAAAACATATATAAATTATAAACACCAAATAAAATATTTCATCTACAATTTGCCCTATTCATATTCTTAACCAAATAAATATACATATTTTCCTTAAACAAACATTATTATTATATACCCATATAACTTACTAAATTTTTGAATAGCAATGATAACCTAAAAATAATATTATAAATTGCCCTTTTTTTTCTTTTTTTTTTTAATCATACATCATTAACAAATTACTCATGAAAACCCTAACTTTCTTATTATAAAAATGCCCTTTTTAATTTGTTTTCATTCTTTAATGCCTTTACACTTTTCAAATACCCTAACCCATACTGGGTTAGGGTTTCGTATTTTCTCTTTGTTGCAGGGGCTGAATGGCTAATGGCAAGAAGAGCAGCGGAGTGTATGGGAAGGCGGAGGTGTGGAGGTGGGTTGGAGGAGCGTCGGGCAGGGACCTTCCCGAGCGCCACTGGGTATCCCCACAATGGCGGTCGAGTGCCGCCCACTGTGGGAATACACAGTGGCGATCGGGCCCTTCCACTGTGGTTACCCGCAGGTGGGAGGCCCCGACCTCCACTATGGTTTCCCACAGTGGCGGCCTCTGTGCCGTCCACTGTGTGGAGCCACAGTGGCGGCCCGAGCCACCACCGACCCACTATGAATATAGTGGGTTTGGCCTTTCCCCCCTCCTCTTTTTTATATTTAAATTTTTTTATGTGTTTTTAAATTTGTTATAAAAATAAATTAATATATATTTGTATATATATATATATGTTCATATATTTTCAATATAATTGTATATATATATATATATTTTTGTATATATATATATATAAATATATTTTAGATGCACAAGATTTCTAGGATGATTTTACCATGCTAAGATATGTTATTATTTTAATCCTTTGAACAAATTAATTAAATTATTCAATTTAGATCAATGTATTTTTTTTATTTTTTTTCGATAACCTTGCTACTTAAATCAAAGATAGACTAAATAATTTAGATGTGTTTTCTACAATAAATGATTGACAAAATCCAATAAAATTAAACAGCAACTACAGAATATGATATTATTTAAATTAACTAGACTATTTAACTCTCTAGATTTTATTTTCTGCAAATAAATAAATGACAGAATTCAATAAATTCAACAAAAACTATATAAATGTGATATTATTTAAATTTATCCTTAGAGATATGCATAAGGAAATAACTGATCCTTTTATTTTCAGAAATAATATGCAAAATAAAATTTTCATTTTCAAAACTAGCATGCATACTACAAATATAATTCCAATAACTATAGGGAACTTAATCCAAGATAAACATATTTTTTTTCTTGCAACAAAATAATACTTTAACAAAATAAATGCATTTCTTTAGAGTATATTTAAAATACATTATAGCCATCAACACAAATGGGTGTGCTACTCGACTAGTCTCTCATTTCTATTAAATGAGGACTTTAATTAAAATAATACATTTTCTTTTCAAAGTAATTACAACATATAGTTTCCCATTCACACTGCTGCAACTTCACATATAAAATATTCTATTTCCACTTCTTTTTCTGCAAACAAATAATTCTAGCAACTTCTACTTGTCCTTTTCTTTTCTTCCAAACAATGTGCAAATAAATCATAGGCTATGACCATGGAGTGCTCACCTCCCAGCCTAGGCTTACTAGAAGCCACCCCTAAGCTTGGAGAACCAAGCCCTAGATAGGTTACAAACATGCAAACACAACAAGCAAGGGAAAATCACCTAGTTCATTCACTTTCTCGACCAAAGCTACACTTCATCACAACATATGATGATTTTACATGGGTGGTAGTGGACCAAGTACCTTGAGGAGACTGCAAGAATGGTAGAACACAATGCCACCTCATGGCAACAAATTTATTTCATAAAATCATAAACCCCACATTCATTATGCCCCCCAAATAATTCTATGTCATACTTTCTCCCCTTATGACCCCCAAATGCACAAACCAGGCCATGCAACAAGGGTCACAAATACACCCCTTGAGCTTGCTCTCATAAAGAGAGTCTCTCACTCGAGGGCTGTCAAACTTCTACCACCCACAAGGCCATCCTACTCTCCCAAGAGTAGAAAGCCTTGGTTACTCCCAATACACAGAAAATGCATACAAGGAAATTAAAGATAGAACACAAAATAATTTTCACAAAGGAAAATACAAGAAACCAACCTCTACATACAAGCAATCTTTTCAAAATAAGCATGCAACGTAAAAACAAGGAGATGAATCCAACCTTCAATCTGTCCAAAGGTATGCTAGAGATTGTTCGAGGATGAGTAGCCCAAATCCACAAATCTTCCTTCCACACTTAGCTAAAATTTCGAACCCAAAAACCAAACTTTTCGAAAATACATAGTCTCCAAAAATGGAGAGTGGGTGATTACCCACAAAATCTCTCATTCTTTCCTAATAAGACCTCAGTGAGAGTTCTCACAAGTTTCTAAAATTGAAAAAGGAAAAAGTAAGAAAAAGATCAAAAAGGATCTCTCATCAAAAGGGAAGTTTATCTAACCTAGATGGCACCTTCTAATTTTGAATTTTCACACATCTTAGAAAATCTACTTTTTGAGATGATTAAACAGTCACATGGGAATAGACACATGCCTAAAAACACTCCTAACTCATAGGTATACCTTATGGGCTTTAGGAAACACCTTTAAACTACCCCTAGGAGTTCATTTGACCCCATATAAACCCATCTGAAGTTTATTTTCTGATCAAACTTGAGTTGACCACTCCAAAGATTCTCTACCCAAGGAAAATTTAGAAATACATTCAAATGTTTGAAAAAACTATGGTCGAAAATACTCCATCCAAGAGACAAGTCAAAAATTAAGACATAAATCAACACGTGTCAAATGACACAATAAAATACATTACAAAATTTCACATGGAAATTGTCTCTTGTTGGATTTAAATAATTTAATAAATAAAATTTAACACACATGCATCATTTACTATTACAAATAAAATATGATACATACGGGGTGTTGTCTCTCCAAATAGACAACCCCTGGCTTTACGAACGTACATAGGTCTAGGTTTGGTTCTCCATAATATTTCCATGGTCATATGGATAATTTTCCTACACATCTCAATTACACATTAGTAATTCCAATAACCTCATATAATATTAAACACATGAATAAGAATACACATCAAACACTCTACATACAATTTACATTTAAACAAATTGATATATCTTATATCCAAATAAATCCACATAAGCAATTATCATAATCCACATAATTCTGATCAATACATAAAACATGCATCCTATTTCTATCTTCATAGTAAAGTCCTACAAATCCAATAATGACATACATCATCTTAAAGTTATCCTATTCCAGAATCATATAAAGTTATGTATCCATAACACATTACAAAGTACACTGCAAGGTGAAATGATCTCATAACCTAGTTTGATTACTTTTCTCACCAATCTATCTGTCTAACATAGCCCATCCTATTGAATTATAGCATTTATTAGTATGTTCAACCATGGTCAACTGAGTTAACCAGAGCTTGATCGGGGAGGGGCTCTACATCCTCCTCCTCTAGAGATCGACTTACTCTTGGAAGTCGCATGAGCAGAATACGAAATAGGGACATAACATTTCCCACAACTTCCAATATGTTACTCTTAAATCTTAACTTGCCTACTAGAAAGACGCATTACCAAAACCAACTTATTATTGTAATTAGCTTACTATCTTCATAAGGTTAAATTTTTACATTTCCCTTTTATCTCAGGTAGGTGTTTACAAAATTCTATCTTTCAACAATTTACGTTAATGCACTATCCAAATTATATCAATAACACACATGGACTCCCATAATCAAGGTTACATATGATAGTTGACTTATTAATTTCTAGGATTCATACTTATTAAGGGTTCGTGTAAAACATGTTTATCCCACTGCAATTGTCATCCATGCTTGCCACTAAAGAGAATTGACATCATAGTTTATCCATAATGAATCTACTTATTTTACATCAAGGTGCCTCATAAGGGGGTTAATCACATATTTGGTAAACCACCCTAGGTGCATGATTTCTTCCAACATCCTTAGGCAACAAGGAATAATCAAGTTTAAGTTCTTTGAATCTACCCATAAGTAGGGAAATTGTCTACTTCTAGGGCCCACAATGCTTGGTATTTCTAGGCACCAAGGTTTTAGTTTCATAGGTACATCATTCTCAAAACCCAAACATTAAGGTACATAACCATCCCATTCTAATGGAGTGATGAAAATTAATAATTATTATTTCTTTTTGACCTCATCCACGCAATCATCTCCATACACATGCCAAATATACCAGTCTACAATTATCATTACTTTTGCAATTGATTAGGCCTAGATCACATGCACACACACACACACACACACACACACATATATTTATTTTTATTTTATATTTTTTTTTTGTTATAATTTTCCTCTCTTAGATTACTCGCAAATAATTCATTTAGGAGAATATTCCTTTCTTTACCTTATTTCGAAATAACATTATTTGTTTATTCTGTGTGCCTAATTTCACTCCTTGCGGTATTCTCCCTTGACACACTATCAGTGGTTCAATGAACATGATAGACATTACACAAATCACATCACTAGGGATAGCTATAATAACATCAAAATGACCACTTGACACTTTAAAAGATCAAAATAAAAGTTACTTTCACCAAGTCCAATCAAGAAGAAAAGTGTCAACAATTGAAAGATATTAAAATTAGCAACATGGCAAGTGCCATACCTCCAATAAAAAGAAACATAAATTTAGTGGTCCTTTCATCATAAAAATAAATTAAAAAAAATAAAATTACTAGCCTCTAGATCGCAAAATACTATTCAAAGAAAGTCAAAAATACTGTCGAATCAAAACTCGAAACAAGATGACCATACTAGCCATGCTATAGGGAGTAACCGTAGCACATCACCCAAGATCACACGTCCTGAGTGTGTTAGGAAGTGATTATTAGACTCTTGAAATTCATAGATTACCTATATTCCTTTATTATTTATGAAATATCTTATACACATGAGATTACAATCATTTTATAGATCATGTTCCATTTTAACCTTCACGTGATTGCTAGCGCAAGCCACACTTTTTGACATACTTCGTTATCTATTTAGGGTTATTAACATCCATAATTATATCTAACAAGTGGTTGAAATAACTCTACCATCCCCCATCCATTCTTCTAGGACTTTCATTAATTTTCTTGATATGGTAAACATTGGTTCAATATTACGTGGTAACTCATGCATCGACACTTGCATGTCTTACTCACATGCGGTGGATAGTTCGGCACAAAATTGTCACTTGTGTACTTAGAAACACTTAGGATTTGAAAAAGAAATATAATCATATAATTCTACTGGGGACATCATTTGTTTTCTTAGCACCTTTGCTAGCTCCTTGAATTTTCACCTCTAATCATCCTTTCATTCTCGTCAATAAGGAGCATGTTACCAAATTACTAACACTTATGGTTAAGGACCATTTGGGGTGGACTAATTGTCAAGTAAACCAATAACGCTTGACAACTAATTCCTTCCCACACATTTCATGACATATTTCAAACAACATGGAGAGTTGACTTATTCCCTCCTACTTCCCTTATGTAACTTATGATATCAAGGGGGTGTGCACTCGAGAAGTGACCAACACTCACCCTATTAATTAAAATTTGGTAAAAAGAAGTTATCTTTTTCCATATTACTTATTTATATTTACTTACTACCCCATTTTCGGCATATCACAACTTACAATTTCCTTCAAACCACGTACACCACCATATCATTATAACATCCTGTTGCCCAAAGTACGGTATAACATAAGGGCACATCCAATAATTACCAATGTCTTAAGACTCCCATAATTTCCAAGTTCTCCGTTGGCTAACCACATAATTTGGCTCCTTATCCATGTTCTCATAAAATATCTTATACTGACAACTAATCATCATTAAAACCTTCGTATTATAATACTACTATACTATCATTCCATAAGCCATTTCCATCTGCATGTTGTTTCATCCATACTTAATGTTTTCACATACCTTCACACTTGAGTGCCATAAATTTACAAACCTACTTCAGTTGTGTCAAGTAGTTTAAATTGTGTTACATACCGTCTTGTAACTAGCAACTAGTCATGATTGGGTTGCACTTTTCTCCTTAGGTTCTGAACGAATATTAGTTACTCATTCCTAGAGTATAAGATCCTAATACTTTTACACTCCTTGCACTTCAATAGGGATTTTTTTGTCCCTACTCTCCTTGCCATTAGTTTCTCCAAGATTGTCTTCCCATAAGGGAACTAGTTGTGGCTTTGCTTTGCTTGTTTCCCCAATTATATAACTACAGATGGACTTAGGGTTTATTGCAATTACGAGCTTTAACCCAAGAAGTTCATGTATCCTTTCTCCTTAGTTAATTCATCTATAATAATGCTAGGGTCCACTTATCAAGGAGATTGTCATTCATCATTTTAGTCCTTATCTTTAGGGTTATACAACTCTATCTTCTCTGCATTGCTATAAGGATTGTCTAACGAATGCTCTTAATAAGCATCCTAGCTTGACCACACGCTTAAGGCACCTATTCATTAGGATAGGTTAATGCTTCTTTCTAATATTCACAAGAGTACCTCTTAACTCTTCTTCAATGTTGTCTCAAATGGTGGTCATGGTCCTCGAACCACCAAAATTTTCACATAGCTTAAAAAAATTAACTTGAGTTGCCGCTATCTCAATTATCTTGATTATTGCACCTTCATCTTATGTCTAACTAGCTTGCTTGACTTGCCAAGTCAAGAATATACCTCGATGGATGGTATTCTCTTAGTTTACCATCAGAGGTATTTTATTGTAGGATTAACTTCTCATACTTGATTTGACTAGGGCAATAATTGTATTCGGGTTCCAATTGAATGGTAATCTTATAAGTACTAATGATCTAAATTTTGTTTATTAAATACCGATAATATTTATAATTTAAATTTTTATTTTTTTTTGTAGCCTTTGGGGTCTTATTATGCCCTAAACATTATGACTAATTAGTTTCAAATCTCAACGCTTTTAGTGACCCTAGGAACCCCTTGAATTGATGTATGTTGATATGTTGATTTAGATGAGTTTCCACTTATGTTTCTCTGTGTTATTTCGCAAGTTTCCACCTAGGTATTATACTTCGAAGCCATAGTTTAGTTCAACTAAGTTATGAATGTAGCCCATGTTAACCAGTGTATGAACCTAGGGCTCTGATACCAAAATGTCATGCCCAAACTTTTGGGCAAAAACACACACAACAATTTTTATTTTTTTTAATACACTTAATTATATGCAAACCATCTTTAATTAGATGTGACAACTTAACAGGTTGTTCGAAGCAAAATCTTAAATTATAATATAACATTTTTCTAACGAGCGATGAATAGAACAAAATTATCTAGAAGCCTTAGGTTTCTATAAAACTCCTATACGACAAAGTCAGGATATTCCTAACATATCAATTTACAATAACTCCCATAATCAAATGGAACAAAATGATTTTTAAAGGGACAATAATAAATTCACATCGAATGTCCCTTTTATTACGGTTACAAATTATAATTCTTAATTAGATCGACTTCTACTAATAGGCATTAATATTATTACTAGATTCAATAATAATTATTTATCTCCTAACAAGTTTCCTTCATTCGTGATAATACATCCTCCCTTTATAACTTGATTAAATATTGCATCTATAAATTAATTATTAATATGATTTTAACGTAATAATACTAATTAATAGAGCAATTGAAAATTGAAGTGTCAAATGTTAAAATGTTAATTGCTTTGTTTAGTATAAGATTCCATCCAGGCTAAATGAGTTCGCAAGATCAAGGTCTTGGACTTATTTCGAATATATATATAATTCCACCCCGATAACCTCTTCCAAAGAAATTATTATTATCTCACCATTTAATAAATAAATAAATTCATTTATGCAAAAATCTCTAAATTAATTAACAAGGGATATTATTAATCTCCATTCACCATTAATTGCTTTTAGGAACTAATTAAATTAGTCCTAGCACTTAGATGTATTAATGCCTAAATTTTATTTTAACAATAATTAAAATGTAGTTAACTAATTCGACTAAAGGGTCAATTAAATTTATAATGAATATTCCTATAAATTTTAATCTCATAAAAAAAAACTATATTTAGGTGGACTAAAAATATTTCCCCATAGTCAAAATAACTTATCCAATTTGTTATAAAATTTCTAAAAGATTTAACTCCATAAGTATTTTAAATTTAAACATCTTATTTAATATACCCATGTGTTTATTAAAAACATATATAAATTATAAACACCAAATAAAATATTTAATCTACAGTTTGCCCTATTCATATTCTTAACCAAATATATATATATATATATATATATATATATATATATATATATATATATATATATATATATATATATATATATATATATATATATATATTCCTTAAACAAACATTATTATTATATACCCATATAACTTACTAAATTTTTGAATAGCAATGATAACCTAGAAATAATATTATAAATTGCCCTTTTTTTTTTTTTTTAAACATACATCATTAACAAATAACTCATGAAAACCCTAGCTTTATTATTATAAAAATGCCCCTTTTAATTTGTTTTCATTCTTTAATGCCTTTACACTTTTCGAATATCCTAACCCATACTGGGTTAGGGTTTCGTATTTTCTCTTTGTTGCACGGATCGAATGGCTAATGGTGGGGAGAGTGGCGGAGTGTATGGGAAGGTAGAGGTGTGGAGGTGGGTTGGAGGAGTGTCGAGCAAGGACCTTCTTGGGCACCACTGGGTATCCCCACAGTGGCGGCCAGGCGCCGCCCATTGTGGGAATACATAGTGGTGGTCAGGCCCTTCCACTGCGGTTACCCAAAGTGGCGGCCTCCGTGCCGTCCACTGTGTGGAGCCACAGTGGCGGCCTGAGCCACCGCTAGCCCACTGTGAATATAGTGGGTTTGACCTTTCCCCCACCTTTTTTTTATATTTAAATTTTTTTTTGTGTTTTGAAATTTGTTATAAAAATAAATTAATATATATATATATATATATAAATATATATATGTTTATATATTTTCAATATAATTGTATATATATATATATATATATATTTTTGTATATATATATATTAGATGCACAAGATTTCTAGGATTATTTTACCATGCCAAGATATGTTATTATTTTAATCGTTTGAACAGATTAATTAAATTATTCAATTTAGATCAATGTATTTTTTAATTTTTTTTCGATAACCTTGCTGCTTAAATCAGAGATAGAATAAATAATTTAGATGTGTTTTCTGCAATAAATGATTGACAGAATTCAATTAAATTAAACAACCACTATAGATGTGTTTATGACAGTAAAGAGTAAAACTTGTCAAAAATTGATTTAAAGTCCTGCAAAAATTGCTTCATGGATAAGGACCATGACTCAAGTAGGGAGGTAGCCACCTCTTTCTCTATCTGCATTTGGGAGACCTGTTCTTCCATGGCATCCATGGTACTCATCTCTTGAGTAACCGTTAGGGCATCTATATTGAAGTAGCATTTCTGGAGAATTTGTAGTCTTGGTAGTAGGACCAGTTCAAGTTCCTGCAAATTTCATGTCCAGTTGCTTATCTCCACCTCTAGTCTTGCAGACTGAAGTTGAAACTGGTGAGTAGTTTGGCCATATGTGGAGAAGGAGTCATATGGCATCTTGAAGGTGCTAATAAATGACTACATATCAGTTTGCAGTTTGTCCTTCTGAGTGAGCACATCATCACAGAATAAATGAGGTTGGAAAATCTTGTTGAGTAGTAGATTGCCCTCATCCATTGCATCTCTAATGTCCTTCTATGCCTTCTGAAGATCAGACCGGAGCTCTGCTAACTTTCTCACCAAGGCAGTGTCCAGAGCCTTTTGATGTTCCTTCTTGGCATTTTCTACTACAACCTCTTCTAGGCTTTGCACCTGGTCTTTTGCAACTGTGCATAGGAGCTTCAGTTGTGCAAGTGAGGAATAGGTACTGGGAAGGTTCATACTGGGTATCAAACCGGTAAGAGTGTCCACCGTAGCTTGTATCACAACTTGCTCCTTTTTCCTCCTTATCACTTCCAGGCATTCTTGAGCAACCTTAATGCTCTGCAGCAACTCTGATTCGTATGCGGACTGGAGGTCAATGGGACTAGTAATGTCAGCTAGTTTAGCCTGACTACTGGTTGCCATTGGGGTCTCCACCTATGTGCTCTTTACTGTTGCTTCCTTGTCCTTGGCTTTTTTCTTATCTTCTTGAGCCTTCCTCTGCTCCTTTTCTTCTTTCTTTCTTTTCTCTTCTTCTTGTCTCTTCTCTTCATCTTTTCTCTTTGTCTCTTCTTCATCCTTCTTCTTCTCCTCTTCCTTCTTCCTCTTCTCCTCTTCCTGTTTCTTCTCTTCCTCTTTCTGCTTCTCCTCTTCTTTATTTTCCTCTTCCTTCTTCTTCTTCTCTTCCTCTTGTTTCTTATTTTCCTCTTCTCTTCTCTTCTTCTCCTTTTCTTTTCTCTTATCCTCTTCTTTTCTCTTATCCTCTTCCTTTTTCCTCTTTTCCTCCTCTTTTCTCTTATCCTCTTCCTCTTTCTTCTTTTTCTCCTCTTTTCTCTTATCCTCTTCCTCTTTCCTCTTTTCCTCTTCTTTTCTCTTATCCTCTTCATCTACCTGTTTCTTCTTTTCTGCTTCTTGTTGCTTCTTTTCTTCTTCTACCTGCTTCTCCTGACCTGTTCCTTGTGATGGTGTACTCTGAGTAACTTTTTCACCATCTAAGGCATCAATGTCAATGGGTTCCATTTGTTCGGTGACTGGTTCCCCTTCACTATCATATACTTCATCTGGTTTTGATATTTCGGATTCTTGCTCAGCCTTGTTATTGGCTTGATGCACTTCATGATTATGTACAACTGTTATCATATGAAGATGAGTGTCTTTTTCAACATCATCAATTCTCCCTTCTAATAACCAGAGTCTTCCTTCTAGTGAAGAAGAGTCCCTTGTTTTGGTTAAAGACTTCAAATAGCTTAGAATTGGACAGGTCAGGAAAGTATTGGGAAAATACTTTCTCCCTAATTTCTTGTTCCTTCTCTATGGAAATGTGCCATTTGTTGTCTAAAGAATTATACAAAGAATCCGATGTCTCAGATCTAATTTATGAAGGGGACCGATCATTAACACACAAATACTTAATGATTTCTTGTTCAACTTCTTCCTTTTCATCATCGTTGAAGTCATAAAAAAAATCAATTAAATCATTGAGCAATTTTCTCCTAATATTCTTTATAGTTCTTTGACAATGTGTCAAAGGTTTGTAAGAAGAAATATCAATATTTACCGATGCAGATGTTGCCGGTTCATTCTTTGTCTTTTTCTTCGTTTGCCTAGTCTTCTTAGGTGGTTCTTCTGACATAGTTTCTTTTGAGTCCAGTGTATTGCTTTTTGTCTTCCGCTTCCTCTCAAAGACTTTGGTAGGTGCCACTTCCAGTTTCTTCTTAGCTGGTGACCGCTTGGTCACTTTGGGAATAGCTACAGTAACCAGTGTCGATGTTGAAGGCACTACCTTTCCTTTCTTTACTGAGGGTTCTACAACTGGTGTAACCCTTTCCAAATAGGTGCCGGTTCTCGTTGACTTAGGATCAAGGAGTGAGGTGATTAGGGTAGAAGCATACCCATCCAGCATATCATACATTACCTCATAGCCCATAGGCTCCACTTCTTCCTGTCTGGGCTCAACGACCTCCATTATGCATTCATCCACTTTGATGGTGAAGTAGATGTCTTCCTCATACTTTTTGACTATATCACTAGATATTCTTACCCTTTGGTTCATTTTGCATCTGAACTCATCAAAGTATTTGTTCAGTACTTCTAGATAGTCAATTCCAACCGCTTGTAGACTTTCCTTGATTTTCTTTGTCACCGGTTGGTCAGCAGAACACTGAATATCACCTACTCTTGGAAAGTAGCCTTGAAAGTAGAAGAACAACCCAACCAATAGTTGTCCAAACTTAAATCTCAGTGCATTGTCTTGTTTGATCGAATTAAGATTCAACAGAAGTTGTCTTTGCATAGAAGTGCATAGATCAAATGATGCATCTTCCTTGATCATCCTATAAGCAGCATTTACCACTGCAGTAGAGAAAAAATTAATTTTGCTAGCAAAGAACATTCGGTAACCTATCACCATGCAGGCATACTTGACTAGATCATCCTTGATTGAGTTGACAGTCATTCCACATGAGTCGCTCACTGAACCAGTGAGCTTGGAAATTTCAGTCTTGCTGACCTTCCTTAGGGCTGGCACTTCCCCTATGTTACAGAAACTGGTGACAGCATGAATCGCTTTAGGTGTGATATCATGCATCCGTTCTAAGTACATCTTATCACCATGTACCCTGCTTAGAATAATGCGAATGTGATCATCCAAAAATTCTTCAAGAAAATAGACTGTGTTGTGAAGTTTCTCCTTTTCTAGAATGTTGAATTCCGGTTTAATCTTCTTATCCTTCCCGTAGAACAAACTTCACTGGGAGTGGATCACAAGAGACCCTAGGTCTTCGATTTTACAGTCTATGTAATCAGAAATGCCTTCTTCTACTATAACACCAACGGGTATTTGAGACAGGGCATTGTATTTTGACTTTCGTTGAATAAAGTCCATAGAATCAACGGGTACACTAGAGCTAGCATGTGATGCGGAAGCCATGATAAACAGGGAATTTTGAAAAATACCTTTGTAGATTGAAATTTAGGGCTTTGCAATTTAAAATTCGCTTCACACTCCTTGGGTTACTGACATACCACTTTGCGTCCTACACTTCTCCAACAGATGATTGCCTCAGATTGTTCTTCAAGATTTTGATAAATTCTTTGAATCGCAGTGTAAATCGCTTTTCTTCGCTTGAAAAATGATAAGTGAGAAATGATTTGAAAATTCCTTTTAAACAGGTTCTCCACCTACCATAATAAATGCTCCACTATTAGGGTGTAAACCCTAACTTGCCTTCTACCATTTCCAGTCTTCTGCCGATTGACAGGTATCTCATATCGGTTAAGGTCTTTTACCAGTGTCAACTAGGGGTTCGAGATATTTCACTGTTTGCTCCCCCTAAGCTTTTTGTAGCTTAGTTTGCTGGTTCTGAAATTTCCATACTAGGTGCAGAAACTGGTTCTTCTTGCAACACTCTTGGTTTCTTTTTCCAGGTTTTGTTCATATTCGCTTGAAGAGTTTCAATATCAATCTTTCCTTCTAGAGTGACCAGTATGTCATCCGATATGTTCTTTCTTGTTCTGCAGAATTTGGCAATGTGACCTGGTTTGTTGCAATGATATCAGACCATTCCAGGTGCTCTCCATGTTCCATTATTCATGTTAATGTTCTTCCTCCTATATGTTGCAGCAGTGTGACCATGACAATGACAAATCAAACAGTTTTCTCTCCATCCAATTGCTGCCTGCTTGATAGCCACCACTACCTAACTAATGATTAAAGGTATTAAACCGGTTGGGATTCTGGTTCACAAAAGGTTCTGGACCAACTCCTTGAGTCCTCTGAGGATATCTTCCAATGTTGTTCATAACAAACCTGCATTTAGATGCTCTATGCCCAAACTTTTTGCATGCAAAACACTTACCATTGAACTTGTTGGATCTAGGTACATTGTTTATAAAGTAAGGAAAATTATTGTAGGCTTTGCTCCTACACAGATTAGTAGTATGTCCTTCTTTTAGACAGTTAAAGCAAACAGGCTTGAACTTTTTCTTACCTTTACCTTTGAATGTCGGTTGCTTCTTCGATGCTTCAACATTTGCACCAGAGGTCTCACCTTCCTCATGACCGGAGTAACCAGGTCCATCAGTATTCTTAAAAGGTTTGGCTGATTCAGGCTTTTGCTCTAGCTTAACAGTACTCTTGTTGAACTTAGCAAGTATTTCCTTTGACTCAGAGAGTTCTTTGGAAATAGCAGCATTTGTTTCCATCAAGTTTGCATTCTCAGAGATGGTAATGTTCAGTTCCCCTTGCATGTCTTCCTTTTCCACTTTGCTCGCATGGAGTTGAGTGGTTAGGGCACTAATTTCTTGTTTTAACTTAGAGATCTCATGATCTCTGTCTTTTACAAGATCTTCAACTTTCCTCCGGTTCTCAAGCTCTTGACACATTCAGATAGTTAGTCCTTCCAACTCCTTTCTTAGGCTGGAATTGGATTCATTCAGCTTTTCTACTTCTTGAATTAGGGCTTCCATGTCTGCTTCATTAGAGGAACTATTTTTCAGTTAGCTCCATTAGTTTTTCAGCATGCTCTCTCCTTTTTCCTGAGAGGCCTTATATTTGACCATAAGTTCATCATAGGCTTGCTCAGACTGAGTGAGCCGATGATTAAGTTCCCTCATAGTGTATTCCCCCATATCTCCTTCCAAGTGGTTAGACTTATAGAAAGGTAGGCTCTGATACCAATTAATGAATACTAAGAGGGGGGGGTGAATTAGTATGCCAAAAATTACTGTACTTAAACACTTTACTAGTCTAGCAGTAAACTGGTAAAACAGTTTATCAAACAAACCGGTTAGCACACATGCAAACCAAATAGCAAATAATGCATTCACCCACAGAAGTACAATCACCATAACACAAGAGATTTTGACGTGGAAACCCAAATGGGAAAAACCACGATGAGATGAAACTCACAAGTAACTATCTGCAGAATAGGAACCAGACCGGTTAAGGTCATACAATGTTCTTTACCAGAATAGATCCTATTAGGAGATAAGTCCAATTAAAGACTAACTTGCTAGAGGATTTTAGATCCATAGATGTGAACCACCTTGTTAGAGGATTTACAAAAGGATTTTTGGGCCTACCCGGTTAAGGGCTTTAGACTTGTCAAAGATGTGAGTAATCAACAAGTGAGTGATCTAGTAAATAGAACAGATTGCTTGGTTAGATCCTTGATAGCTCATTCTTAATGCATTCCAACATTACTTCAGTCTTCAACACATTCACACTCTACTTTCTCTCACAAACCTGAACTTCTCTACTATATTCACACTTACAAAAACTCATCAACCACCTTAAACCCTAGCAACATACTAAAACCCTAGACATGATGTCCTTATAAAGGAATCTGATTTCATGTCGGTCCAATAGGATTACAATACAATTTCCTAGGTTCAATGCATCTAGACACTTTTGGTAACACGACACAAATGCATCGCCAAAGTGTCAGCACTGCCAAATAATCGGTGGATGGTAACTCATCACAAAATGCCAGTTGGTAACTCATCACAGAGTATTACCGGTTCATAAAAAATGTCAGTTTAAGAAAAATACTGGTTTTCAATTTGACAAAATAAAGACTAGGAAATATGAGTTGTGTCGCTTTGTTCCTTCATGCCTCTTGAGATCCTTGAACCGCTTGGGGTCTTCATATTGCTTGAGACTGGTAAACACTTTCTGCAAAACACCGATAGTCTAAAGACTATAATACATCATACCGGTTGGAACAAATACTGGTTGAGCTTTAACTCATACATACAAAAAGTGATCTCAAATCAAGTGTGTGTCCATCAATGACAATCACAACATCAATCGTCAAATGCCAATAGAAACTCGGAGTGGTAAACACCTCGGTGGGATTTGTGACCCACAATATTCACTCACTAGCCAATGAATAAATATTACTTATAATGAGGGGCCTACACATGCAGGAAGGCCAACTCCCTAGAGCTCACTACTCAATAAGAGTCACACTGACTACAAAAGTGGATTATGAAATCCAATACAATGTACTGCTTCAAATCAGCATCAACTATGACAGGTTCAGTACTAGTTTAAGTTCATTCTATAACCAAAACCTTCATTGTCAACTATATCTCCTTATACAAAATATCATCCATACATTATCCCCATGCATACTACCTTACTATAGAAAATGACCTATAAGATCTCATACATATATATGAGTCTTTTACAGTATACCTTGTCGGCTTTACAAAAGATAATTACATTTAAATACAATAATTAAAAGTTTATTCCCTGTCGGCTAGGGTGTCAGTATGCATTGTAGCCGCTGCTGGTGAAGTGTCTGTCGGTGTATGTAGATGTCTAGAATGATACTGATGCCTCTCGGTGGCTTACCAGATGAATGCCAGAAGGTTTCTAGATGGTTTCCATCAATGACAACACCAACTATTCTCATTAAAGTGTAGAATGCCAACAATCTCCCGCTTTGGCATTGATGGCAACACTCATGAGAAAAATCCAAAAACTGTTTCAAAAACCTAAAGTCCAAAAAGTTACCAAAAATATGTGCTCCCCCTGAGTAGATGATCTCCTCTGAATAATCATTTTTCTCTATCCAATACTCCCCCTTTGACATCAATGACAAAAGTTGTCAAAAATTGTCAAACGAGCGCAAAAATTTCACCTCAAAGTTTGTAACCGGTTGGTTACAATCTAAAATATGTCTACCAAAACCAAATTAAGACTCTGCATGAATCTATTGTTGTTGTTCAGAGTTGCCTTAGTATGTTGGATCATGTTGGTGAGCTAATGTAGGTTCTCTTTCGGTGATCTTTCTCCTTGAAGTAATGCCTTAGAGATTTTATTTCTCAGAGAGATTAGATTGTCCAACTTAGGACCAAGTTTATACTTAAGTTCTCTGGCATTAGCCTTAATCCTTGCCTTCTCTTTCTCAAATTTTTCCAATTTCTCCTCAAAACCTGCTATTTCCTGCTCAATACCTAATATAGGTTTGGATGAACCAATTATGTTATCATCTATATCATCTATTTCTTTCTATACTCTTCTTATCTCCTTTTCTATATCCTTTGTCAAAAGATGTGATTTGCATGTTTCCCTATACAGCTCTTTATATTCCAAAAGTGTAGTGTTCAATGCTGGTAATAGTGTGTTTATGTATTATGTACACTTATTTATTCTATCTTCAAAGAATTTAACCTTTTCCTTTTCAATTATCTTCTTGATAGAGTCCAAGAGTACCTCGGTTACATTAGTAGGTCTGAATTCACTTGATGAAGTACCGGATGTCTAACCAACTACCTTAATTACCTTTGTGCTTTCAACATTTGTAATCATTTTGCTTGTATTATCCTCTAATGGATCAGTCTGAGTTTGCATTTCAACCAATAAAGGTTTTTCTGATTGCTTAGGTATCTCAGTGATTATCGGTTTCACTATCTCAATATGTACTTCTACCTCTATAGGATTCTTTGTCAGTTTCTCTATGTGCTCAACTATTGGTATCTCAGTCTCAGTAGGTTTCTCTATGCTAGTATCTATACTTTTCTAGTATCCAATGGTTTCTTTGTTTGTAACGTTTGCTCACTTTTCTCTGTTTGGATCTCAACCTCAACAGTTTCTATTGGTTTATTAGCAATGTTGCCACTGTCAGCAATATTATCCTTAACCTCTCTACTATCCTTATCCACAACAATATTCACTTCTTGAGTGTCTACATTCATGGTGAATAGTAGTTCAAATTCAGGATTAGTGTTATCATGTGTGTGATAAATCAATGATGACCAATTAGTACCAAACCGGTACTAAGAGGGGGGGGTGAATCAGTACTAAGAAAAACAGTTTCTCTTGAACTGGTTAGACTAAGAGCCCTTCCCTTTAACTGGAAAGAAATAACACCAGTCTAGCCAGATTACTACCAGTTAAGCACAGAGAAAGACATAAATTGATAACTCAGCTTTCCACACAATCTAACAACTTATTTCCACTTCACCCATATGCATACACTAGTAATACTTTAACAAGAATGTAAAGACTTATAGGTTCAACATGATTTACCGCTTAACAGAGAATAACAAAGCATCATATGAAAAGAATCACACATAACACACATATTTTTCACATGGAAACCCAACTGGGAAAAACCACGGTGGGGATAAATACCCACAAGTTGTTCTTTGAACCCTTTTGAAGTCTGCTCTATTAGGAGTCTAGTTTGGTTAAAGACTTGACAATAGGTTCTGTTAGGAACCGATCCTTTTAGGGATCACCCGGTTAAGGGATGGCTAACATACCTAGTTAAGGGTTAAACCTGGTTAAAGGTTACCTTGTTAGAGGATTTTTAGAACTCAATGATTTTGAGTCACCTTATTAAAGGATTTACAACAAGTCAGTTAAATCTACCCCGTTAAGGGATTTTCCAACTATTGAAGTGGTTAGAGGTCAATAGGTATTACAATGATCTGGTAACAACACTCAATGCCAATGTAGATCCACTTTGTTGCTTCCTTCTGCACTCACACTCTATAGGTATTTATTCTCATATATGGTCTGGCAAGAATCATGTATCTTTTCACTTAGATACATACACAACATTTGCCAACAACCTCAACATGAAAAATAACATCAACCTTATAGAAAATAGATAGCTCGGTAGCATATACCCTAAACCCTAAATATTTAGGTTAAGCAATTCAGTTGGTTCAATCCTGACCATTGAACACTTTGCTTTGAATACAACAGTCTTGAACAGATCTCAAGATGTTTTCCATCATTCGTTCTTCACCACATCTTGGAGGCAATAGCCCATCATGTGTTCTCCACCATTTGCAGAGATTTTGCACATTCCCGAGGTAGATAGGATCAATCTCCTTCATGCAAGATCCTTCACATGCATAGAGTTGATGTGGCAACACAATCTATTTTTCATTACAATGCTAGCAGAACACACAATGTCATTGGTTGAATCACATAGGCATAGAACACTTCAATCGAAAACCCTAAAGCTAAGACTACCAACCAGTAGTCATACCATATGAAACCTTGATACAAAACATTCCATATACTGGTTCACATTCCAACATATTGGTTCTCTTGGACAAACATATCACTTCACTTGTTCACATATACCGGTTCACATTTTCACATATACTGGTTCACATTTCAACATACCAGTTCACTTGGACAAACATACCGCTTCACTTTTTCACATATACCAGTTCTCTTGCAAGTGCTTACTTCAATATTACAGTTCACTCTTCATCATATTGACATCAATGACAACATACTCTTCACATATGCCAACAATCTCCCCCTTTGGCATTGATGGCAATATACAAATATATCTCTAAGCTTTACATTTTCTCCCCTAATACTGCAGATATCTTCTTTGCTTCACATCTTCTCCCCCTTTGACAACAATGCCAAAGTGAAGGCATAAACATCTATGATCTACTATGCTTCTCCCTCTAAGGAGTAGCATCCTTCAACACACCAATGCTGAGAAAAATATATCAATGTAAGTCCTGACTGATGTAGAGCACACACCTTTAGTTCACCTCTTGAAGGGGCAACACCCCTAATTCACCTCTCAAATAGGTAAAAGTAGCCTTCGGTAGAGGCTTGGTGAATATGTCTGCTAACTGCTCCTTACTGGAAACATGTTCCAGTACAACTTCTTTGTTCTGAACCTTTTCCCTTAAGAAATGATACTTAAGCTCAAAGTGCTTGGTTCTAGAATGTAAAATAGGATTCTTGGAGATGTTAATCACACTTGTGTTGTCACAAAATATACTTACCGGTTTAGATACAAGAACTTTGAAGCCATTTAATACATGCTTCATCCAAATTGTCTGGGTATAGTTCATAAATGCTGCAACATACTCCAATTCTACTATAGACTGAGAGATACAACTTTGTTTCTTACTCATCCATGAGACTAGTCTTCCACCAAGAAAGAATGCACCACCAGTTGTGCTCTTCCGATCATCCACAATACCAGCCCTGTCAGCATCTATAAACACTTTCAGATTGAAACCATTACTGTATGGATACCATAATCCATAGTCAATAGTTCCCTTCAGATATCTCAGAATCCACTTGACTGCTACCAAGTGGGATTCTCTTGGGCTTTTTTGGAACCATGTAGTAATGCCCACTGCATGTGCAATGTCTAGTATGCTATGTACTACATAGTATAACTTACCAATCATTGATCAGTATTCCTTGTCATTTACTAACCCTGAGTCATCCTCTTTAGATAATTTACAACCAGTCACCATCGGTGTACCAACCGGTTTGTTGTCTTCCATTCCAAAGGTATTCAACACCTCTTTGACATATTTGGAGTGAGTGATAAAGATTCCATCTTTCATTTGTTGAATCTATAGTCCAATGAAGAACTTAATCTCCCCTATAACTGACATCTCAAACTCCTTTTTCATCTCATCTACAAAATCATGACTCATCTTGTCATCTCCTCCAAAGATTATGTCATCAACAAATACCTCACAGATCAGAATCTGATCTCCTTCTGACTTTAGGTAGATATTTCTATCCTCACTTGTTCTCTCAAATCCAATCTTCACAAGATGGGAGTGCAAGTGTTCATATCATGCTCTAGGTGCCTGCTTTAGTCCATACAAGGCCTCATGTAGCCTACACACCATGTCACTCTCTCCTGATAGGGAAAACCCATATGGTTTCTCTATATACACCTCCTCTTCTAGTATTCTATTCAGAAATGCCGACTTTGCATCCATTTGATATACCTTGAATCCCTTGAATGTTGCATATGCAAGAAGCATACAAACTCCTTCCAATCTGGCTACTAGAGAAAAGGTTTCTCCATAGTCTTCTCCTTCTTCTTGGGCATATCCTTTACACACCAATCTGTCTTTGTTTCTAACCACTGATCCATCTTCATTCAACTTATTTCTGAAAACCCATTTGGTGCCAATGACATTTTTATGCTCCGGTCTGGGTACCAATGACCATGTACCATTCTTTTCTATCTGGTCAAGTTCCTCTTCCATTTCCTTGATCCAATCTTCATATTTATGTGCCTCTCTAAATGTTTTAGGCTCAAATTCAGAGATCATGCAAGAGTTTTCTATGATCTTTCTTCTTGTAAGAATTCCTGCATCCTTGTCTCCTATGATTTGCTTTGGATCATGATTCAACTTTACATACCTAGGAATGATCTTAGTTGTTTCCTCTTTCTTTTCTTCTTCATCCTCATCTTCATTAGCATTAGCATCCATTGGTGTAGGAGCACTGTTACTGGCATTTGGCTGTTTTGCAACCGGTTCCTAGAAGGTTACTACCGGTTCATCTCTTACTTGCTCACTGTCGGTTTCCTCAGATTTCTCAGAGGTTTCATCAACTCTAATATTGATGCTTTCAACAATTCTCTAAGTCCTATTGTTGAAACATTCCCTCATCACATTTAGCATCAAACTTGCTCTAATGTTCACTCCTCTTGATATAGCATCTACTACCAAACACTCTAAAGTAGCTTACCACTGGTGTCTTACTAGTCCAATACTCATAAGGTGTTTTGTCCGTACCCTTTTTGATGAGTACCCGGTTCATTGTGTAGACTACAGTGCTCACTACTTCTCTCCAAAAGGTGTGAGCAACCTTTCCTTGGATCAACATAGTTTGAGTTGCTTCAACCACAGTCCAGTTGTTTCTCTCTACTAGGCCATTCTGTTGTGGAGTCCGGGGGGCAGATAGTTGCCTCTTGATATCATTCTCTTCACAATATTGGTTGAATTCACTAGAAGTGAATTCTCCTCCTTGATCGGTTCTTAAGCACTTAATCCTCTTACCGCTTTCTTGTTCTATAAGTGCTCTGAAGGCTTTGAAATTTCAAAAAGCTTTAGATTTGTCCTTCAAGAATGTGACCCACATCATTCTTAAGCAATCATCAGTAAGAATCATAAAATACCTATCTCCCTGCACACTCCTAGTTTTCATAGGACCACACAAATCAGTATGCACAAGATCAAGTAATTGCCTATAGTGAAAGGTTTACCTTTGAAGGTTGAGGAAGACATTTTCCCTAGTTGACACTCTCTGCACAAAGGATTTTCTTGATCTTACTAGTCTTCACAATATTGTCAAAGTTTACATGGTAGAGTTTCCTATGCCATATCCAGCTATCCTCAAACTTAGCCATAAGACATGTACTGACATTAGCATTTAGCTGAAATAGGTTACCTCTAGTCTGCATACCAGTAGCCATCAGTTCACCACTCTTTCCTTTGATTTTACACACTCCATTTTTGAATTCCAAAGTGAGTCAATTATCATTCAGTTGAGCAACACTCAAAAGGTTGTGCCTTAGACCTTCTACCCAATACACATTGTCAACACTGTGTCTTCCATTCAGAGAGATGGACCCTCTGCCTTTTACCATACCTGGTGCATCATTACCAAAATGAACCACACCACCATCATACTCTTCCAGAGATAGAAACTTACTTTGGTCACCAGTCATATGGTGAGAACAACCACTATCAATAATCCACTCATTGGAATTATCAAAGTGGGAGACAAGAGTCTTCTTGTCTAACACATCTTCCTTTACTGTTACAAATACAATATCTTCATTTTCTTCATCTTTTGATTCCTCATCAATGACACCTTCATCAACTACTACAAAATAGTTTCTCCAGTTTCCTCCTTTAAACTTCTTTAACCTCTCCGGTTTATCCTTATTGTCACCATTAGGGCAATTTACAACAATATGTCCTATCTGGTTACAAGAAAAACATTTCAAAGGAAGCTTACCTCTATATTTGCCGGTTCCCTTGGGAATTCTCTTGGCAAGAAGAGCTTCAAATTCCATCAGGATCTCCTCATCATCCATTTCTCTACTTTGTCTTGGTTCACCACTGGTACTAGCTTCTTTGCCTTTTTTGGATGGTGCAGAAGATGCTCTGAAGGTTGATTCAGTCTTCCAAATACTGCCATCATAATTATTTATCTCATAAGCTGTCAAGTTTGCAATGATGGAGTCCAGGGATACCTTTGTCTTGTCTACAGACCTCAACTCTTGAATAGAAGCAACCCTTATTGCATAGACTAGTAATAAGGATCTCAAAACTTTGCTAACAATAGTGGAATCTTCCATTTTACCACCTACACTCTTGATATCTCCAACAATAGTTTTGATTCTTATTCCATATTTTTGAATGGTCTCCCCTTCAGCCTCTGCATGTCTTCAAAATTTTCCCTAAGGCTTTCTTCCTTAGCTTGTTTCACATGCTCATCACTGCCATAGATATTCTCAAGGGCATCCCATACTTCTTTGGGATTCTCTTTGTCCTGAATATCAATAAACTCAATGTTAGATAAACTACTAATTAGGCTTCCATGACTTGCCCATTCTCCCAAATCTCTCTCCTTTGGTCATCAGTGAGAGTACCAATAGGGATAACATAAGCATTCTCAACATAGCTCCAATATTAAGCACCCATGCTTCTGATGTATATCTTCATTCTGTCCTTCCATATTTTAAATGTCTATGTTGAACTTTGGACCTTCCCTCTTCATCATTAGAGTAGGATCTTTACCTCAAGCGGTTAAGCTTACAACACAATGGACCTGATACCAATTGATAAATGAATGATGACCAGCTAGTACCAAACTAGTACTAAGAGGGGGGGGGGTGAATCAGTCCTGAGAAAAATAGTTTCTCTTGAAACGGTTAGACTGAGAACCCTACCCTTTGACTGGAAAGAAATAACACTGGTCTAAACCAGATTACTACCGGTTAAGCACAGAGAAAGACATAAACCGGTAACTCAGCTTTCCACACAATCTAACATCTTATTTCTACTTCACCCATATGCATACTATTGTTCACCAAAAGTGATAACCCAAGTATACCTACAATCCTTCTATGAAATGGCCAATTTTAGTCAATGAAACACATCAGGGCTTGGACAACATGACAAGGATATGAATCCTTCTACTCTTCAGGCTCTACAAAACCTAGGTAGGTATACCTTTGATGCTTTGAATACAACAATTACAAACACATAACTGCATCAACACTAAGCAGATAGATCATTTCACAAGCTCACCAAATCTAGAAACACATTATAGATTGGCTAGATCTGTATAAATCATAGATGAAAACAGAGCTTGGAATGAAGAGAACACACCCCTACACATAAAGGGAAATAGATTTGTCTTTTAAAATGTTGATCTGAAACCATCCCCAAATCTATCAAAGACCAGTGCCTTGTTCATTGGGCAACATAGTCACACACACAGAACTACAAAATGTTAATCACAGCTGCAAATTGGTTTTCCTTACAACATATCCCTACATTAATGCCTTGTACTAATGCATTACTCAATCCATTCATAAAATTATCAGATCTGGGACACATTCCATTGTTTATGACTGATTATTGAATTTAAACTCTTCATTGAAGAATGCCTACAAACAATCATACAATCTCCTTGAGATGACAAATTATAAGCCTCCTTGAGGATTCAATTCATAACAATTAAATACATACACAGAGACAATATCATGGGAAATTTACTCATGCCTGACACAAGTAAGACCTGCAACTAGAAAACAATCTGTCATCCTGCAATGTAGCCTCTATACCCTGAATAGATCCATAGAACTTTACAAGTTTGGGTCAAGAATTTCATAAAATGGAAGTCATAAAAACTGGAGCACTTCCTCACAGAATTCTGGAACCATTACAACTGAGAAGAATTGGGAATTAAAAGAGGAGGGAAGAAAATCAAATCTGCAACTGAAATTATCAAATATCTTCTCTCTAACTGAATTTTACTCCCAGCCAAAATGCTTCCAAAATATCCCACATTTGTCAAAATTAACCCCATAATCAGATTCCTCACTCTGTGACTCTGTGAGCTTTCCGAAAACATATAACACTTTATATTTTGGCCAAAATTTAGACCCTGAGTGAATTAATTCCCCAATGTGCTCAATCATTTAAATTTTTTGAAATTTAATATAGTTTAGACTATATCAATTACTCATTTTAAATTTGATTTTTGCCTCCATTTGGTCCTGATGCTTTTTCCACGTGGGGAGATTTGATTGGCTGATGGGGTCCACTGGGTGCCACCTGGGATGACACCTGATAACCGCCACATGTTTGCTTGCTCATCCGTCACTTGGCCGCCACGTGTACACCACCTCAGTGCCACATCATCGCCACCTAGGCACCACCTTTGTGCCACCTCACTTGACCCTGCCTACTGGACTGCCACCTGTACCCACCACCTAGCTTTCACAACTTCGTAGGGTCTAACGTTTGTGCATCTTCAATCTACGAAACTGCACAGGTCGTCGATCTTGATCCAACATGCTCGACATTTACCCTTTTCGCAACTTCGCAAGGCATAACTTCTGTGCATCTCACCTTCGCGAAACTACGTGCACCGTTGATCCATCTCAAACTTGCTCACTCGTTAAGCCGGCCTCCCTCTGCAAAATTTCGCCTATCTGCCTCAGGAAGCATGCCTACGTGGGGTCCACCTAGTTACCGCCCAGTCATCTCCTCCGTCGCCTCGAGATCTGTGCTCAGGCATGGGCCCACCTTGGGTGCCATCAAGCACCATCCATCAAAAGCCTTTAAGGCTTTCACACTATGGATGTGTGAAGCCTTACTTTTAAATATCAAAAAAATGCATCACCCAGTGAATGTGGGATAATGCATTTTAGCCTGGAACTGCATTTTTGAAGGTTTTTACAGAGTGTGTTAATGGCTGCCGATGGATTTGTTGGAGATTTTCGAATTCCTTCTTCAACTTCAATGCCTATTATATGCCTTTTACCTCAGAGGACTACTATCTACATTTGCTAATAGTTTCATTTGCCCATTTCACTTACCATGCTGGAGAGGGCCTGCATTGCATTGGCTTGGGTTTTATTTCCTTTTCAACATGCTTTGCACCATACTAATTTGAAAGTTTCATTTGGCTTTATCTCCATTGTGGTGGGGGTTATGCTTGCCAATGGCACTTGCTGGAGTTTGTTGTTGCTGAACATACCACGTGGGAAGGGAGAGCACACAAATGTTTGCATTAATATAAACTTCAAAGCTGCCCACTTCATCATCCATGTAGGGCTTCACACTTTGCATTTGGTGTTGGTCTTCAATGCTACCTTATCTATGTTACGCACAGTAAGGGAATTTGGCATTTCATCTGCCATAGCATTTGTTTGAAAATTTCATGACTTTTCCTCTTTCACATTTGCTGAAGGTCTATTGGTCTTTACACATGCTAATACATTTGCTGGAGTTTCCTCATGTCTTTCACCATGCTATACTTCCACCAGCCAATTGCATTGGTTCTATTTTTTGTTGCCTATCCTCCACCAACCATGTAAGGGCTGCCAAACTGGTGTTTTCTTTTAAACTGGAATGTTCATTGCCCTCACCAAACACCAGTCATGTGCTACAGCAGGGAGGATGTTTGGCAATCGTTGGATTTGGGAGAAACAACCACCAATTGCATTGGCTATGAAGGGAGGATGCTGCTTATGGCATTTACTTTAGAAAATTTTAAATGTTGCCCCTTCACCATCCTCGCTGCCTGTTGTTACTTCTACTTTGCTACCAAAGCCATGTAGAGGGGAGAAGTGGGTGTTGGTTGGGCTTCACACCTACCAAAAACATTTGTTATGGAGTTTCAATGTACTTCCCAAACACCACGCATGGGAGCTGGGAGATATGACTAGCATTCATTTGAGTATTTTAATTGCTGCTCCCTCACCATCCTCCCTTCACACAAAGGAGGGCTAATTTCATTTTGTTATGAAACATTTTCCATGGCTTGCTGACAGCAGGGAGTTTTACATTTAGCCAGTCACATAGAGGGAGTTGGGATGTTTGGTATTTACTACTGTCTTCCCCTTTTGCCAGCATCCTCCCTTCACAATTATGGCTGCCTTTATGACCATCCACACAAAGGGGAGAGATGCTTGGTCAAATTGCATTTGGTCCATGTTTCAATCACCTTCACACTACCTTTTGCTGGTTCCGTAAGAGTCATCCCATCAAAATGTCAATAATCTTATCATGTTAAAAACATATTTCTCACATTGGCCTACACATTAGCATTTTGGATAGATGCCTATCCGTCCATATGTAACCAGTCAAATGAAATCACCTATCACCATCCTACTTGCGAATTGCAAATTAAGCCAGGTCGGGCCCCAAAGGGGGTCGGACTAAAATTTTTTTTGTTTTCATGCAACTGACCACTGTAATGCTTCACAGACCTCAAACATACCTCTGGAAATGATCGGCATCATTTTCGGATCATTAATCCGCATTTTACAACCTTCAGGCAATTACGCCACAATTTTCGCATTTAATTGCGAAGACGTAATTTTCAAACCTGTCAAAACACCTTTCTGGAGCTCGCCATCTGACAGGCGTGTACTCTGATATACAAGGATGACTTCTAAAAAATGGTTTCTCAAGATGAGTCCCAAGTGAAGAGATATTAATTTTTGAAAATGCCCAACTGGCTTTGTCGACACTGCGAACCTGATGAAATCAATGTCCTGGCTACACATGATGCCTTTCTCAAAAATATCAAACAACCTCCGTAGGTCCTCAAATTTGGAAGATAGGTACCTTAAAGTACATATTAAATCTTTGAATTCTTAGTTTGATCACCAGACTGACAAGATGCAAATGGTGCGCTTACAAAAATGGCTACATTAATTGATATATCACTGAAAGTGCAGAAGACTAAAAATGATAGCTAAATGAATCCTTTTGAAAATCGATCAAATGGATTGATAAAGGATTGAAATTTGAAACGTAGCTCATCATTTATACCAGTAATAACCCAGAGAAAACATTATGGCATGACGCTTATTGAGGCAACTTTTACACTTATGCGAAACAGGGACTAGTCAAATCACACAAACTGCAAACGGATTCAGCTTCAAAAATTGAGCAAACGGATTCGTCAATACTTGAAATTTTGCAGATTGACTCACATTTATACATAGAATTTAATCCAC
This sequence comes from Cryptomeria japonica, assembly GCF_030272615.1. Lineage (NCBI taxonomy): Eukaryota > Viridiplantae > Streptophyta > Pinopsida > Cupressales > Cupressaceae > Cryptomeria > Cryptomeria japonica. The sequence goes on along the minus strand of NC_081409.1, from coordinate 776,122,630 downwards.
TTTGAATTTATCCATGACAATCAATAGGGAAAAATATGTAATCGCTCAAAGTAGGCTACTCAATAAAATCTGCATTTGTGCCTAAAATGCACTTCCAGCTCACCCCTCAAACTGGGTACCTCATAAACTTATCCAAATTGAATTTTGAAAGTTGCACATCATTGAATAGGCCAAATGAAAGGTGTGGGACATGAATCCTGAGCCTTACCCTCTGAAAATCAACTAGCTCCATTTTACCCCCTTGCTAACTAGGCCATTCAAATTGACTTATTCAAGTACTTTTCTGACATACAGAGCGAAATTTTGAAAAAGGCCTCTAAACTTGACTCAATTTTAAATAGTCCCAACACATACACTAGTAATACTTTAACAGGAATGTAAAGACTTACATGTTTAACATGCTTTACCACTTAACACAGAATAACAAAGCATCATATGAAAAGCATCACACATAACACACATATTTTTCACATGGAAACCCAACTGGGAAAAACCACGATGGGGATGGATACCCACAAGCTGTTCTTTGAACCCTTTTGAAGTCCGCTCTGTTAGGAGGCTAGTCCAGTTAAAGACTTTACAATAGGTTCTGTTATGAACTGATCCTTCTAGGGATCACCTGGTTAAGGGATGGCTAACATACCTGGTTAAAGGTTACCTTGTTAGAGGATTTTTAAAACTCAATGATTTTGAGTCACCCTATTAAAGGATTTATAACAAGCCAGATAAAGCTACCCTATTAAGGGATTTTCCAACTATTGCAGTGGTTAGAGGTCAACAGGTATTACAATGATCTGGTAACAACACTCAATGCCAATGTAGATCTGCTTCAGTTCCTTCCTTCTGCACTCACACTCTGCAAGTATCTATTCTCATATCATGTCTGGCAAGAATCACGTATCTTTACACTTAGATACATAAACAACATTTGCCAGCAACCTCAACATGAAAAACAACATCGACTTATAGAAAATAGATAGGTCGGTAGCATTAACCCTAAACCCTAAATATTTAGGTTAAGCAATTCAGATGGTTCAATCCTAACCATTGAACACTTTTCTTTGAATACAATGGTCTTGAATAGATCTCAAGACATTCTCCATCATTTGTTCTTCACCGCATCTTGGAGGCAATAACCCATCACGCGTTCTCCACCGTTTGTAGAGACTTCGCACATTCCCAAGGTAGATAAGATGAATCTCCTTCATGCAAGATCCTTTACGTGCACAGAGTTGACATAGCAACACAATCTATTCTTTATTACAATGCTATCACAACACACAATGTCATCGATTGAAGCACATAGGCATAGAACACTTCAACCGGAAACCCTGAAGCTAAGACTACCAACCAGTAGTCATACCATATGAAACCTTGATACAAAACATTCCATATACCGGTTCACATTCCAACATATCGGTTCTCTTGGACAAACATACCGCTTCACTTGTTCACATATACTGGTTCACATTTTCACATATACCGGTTCACATTTCAACATACCCGTTCACTTGGACAAACATATCGCTTAACTTTTTCACATATATAGGGTCTCTTGCAAGTGCTTACTTCAATATACCAATTCACTCTTCATCATATTGACATCAATGACAACATACTCTGAACATATGCCAACAGTGTGACACCTTTATTTTTAGCAATCGGTGGAACATTAGTATGTACTGGTGTAGTATCCAAGGGTGGTGGCAAATTGTCAGTTATCTTGATGTTCGGTATTCCACCAACTTTACCTTTCTATTTATCCTTATCCTTCTAATAAACTTTGAATTTTTTCTTTGGTCTTTTCAATTCCTCTTATTTATCCTTTTCCACAAAAAAGATATTCCATTTATCAGCAATCTCCTCTGCAATCTCATTTATTCTACCTACCATCAAACTTACTTGTCAGTGACCACTAGCAAAACTAGATCTATTAGCCTCACAAATCAGGTCATCAATCTCCTCTTTTGAGTTAACCGGATGTACAGCTAGAAGTTTTTCAACTTTAATTTTCTTATCCAATTCCATTATTGCAATCCTCTTAGCATCTAATCTCCTATACAGCTCATTAGGCAAGTCATCCACAACTTCAATTAAAACTTTCTTGTATATATCCAGATGTAAGATAATACTATTTTCAATGCTTTCCTTTTCTGAATCATTTAATGTGTTATACAATTTACTCACATTAGCTAAATTTACATCATCATTTATTTTATTTAACAAATTATCCAATGGAGGTATGACCGGTTTCTATTTCTTCTTGGGAGTTAGTTTCTTAGCCAATTGCCTTACTGCCTGTTGTTTCTTCCTTAAGGTCCTTGTCCTTTTGCATGGAGGAGAGGGTATCGGTGAAGGTTTTCTCTTCCTTTCAACTCTTTTGAATTTAGCTGGTATCTCACTGTCAGAAGATGTGCCAACCAGTGAAATGTGTGCCTCTGGTTGCAGTCCTTCCAGCTCACTAGCCATTATACCAGTAAAGTTCATAAAATTTTCTTTGATTTATTTTACCTTTTTTGATGCATCTCTTATATATTTCTCTCTTTTCTTCCTTTGCTTCATTGTTTTCACATCACTTTCAATTGTTTCTGCACTACCAAAAACTTCTTCTGTTGGTTCTCTTGATGCATCTAACAAAGCTTTTGCATAAGTCTCAATTATGTTGAGATCTACTTCATAGCCCATTTCAGTTACCCATACAGTTCTAGGAAGTACAGCTTCCATCCATGTCTCATCCTTCTTGATTACAAAATAGATTTCTTTGTTATTTTTATCCACTACACTTTGTGGTAGTCTCTCTCTAGTTTTCATTTTAGCTTGAAAATCTTTAAAGTATACAGTTCTGTTGTTGTCCTTAGTAGTACCCATGTCAGTGAAACCTTCCTATAATTGTTTTCCTACCAGTGTATCATATCCAAAGTCTTTTGGTCCTATACAGGGAATCTGATGAATACTAAGAGGGGGAGTGAATTAGTATGCCAAAAATCTTTGTATTTAAATAGTTACATAGTCTGAAGATAAACCGGTAAAATAGTCTAACAGACAGACTGATTATCACACATACAAACCAAAATGCAAATAAAGCATTCACCCACAAAAGCAATACAACCATAACACAAGATATTTGACTTGGAAACCCAACTGGAAAAAACTACGGTGAGATGGAACTCACAAGTCACTATCTATAGAATAGAAACCAGACCGGTTAAGGTCTTACAATGTTCTTCACCAGAAAAGATCTTGTTAGGAATCTCAATCTCTGTTAGGAGATAAGTCTGATTAAAGACTACCTTGTTAGAGGATTTTAGATTCACAGAAGTGAACCACCTTGTTAGAAGATTTTACAAAGGCTTTTGGGCCTACCCGGTTAAGGGCTACAAACTTGTCAAAGATGTGAGTAATCAACAAGTGTTTGATCTATCTAATAGCACAAACTACTTGGTTAGATCCAGTATAGCTTACTACTAATGCATTTCAGCATTACTTCAGTCTTCTCTATCTCTTTCTGTTACAACTTGATCTTCTCAGATAAGATCACTCTTACAACAACTCAACAACCACCTTAAACCCTAGCCACAACATAAACCATTTCAGCAACAACAACTACAACAACTCAAAACCCTAGACATGATGTCCTTTTAAAGGAATCTGATTTCATGTCGGTCCAATAGGATTACATTACAATTTCCTAGGTTTAATGAATCTAGACATACTCAATAACATGACACAAAAAGCACCGTCAATCAATCGGTGGGTTGGTAACCCATCATAGAGTATTACCGATTCATACAAAATACTGGTTGCTGGCTTGACAAAAATGAAGACTGGTAAGAATATGCTATGCCACTTTGCTCCTTCGTACCGGTTGAGATCTACGAACCACTTGAGGTCGATATGCCGCTTTAGACCGGGAAACACATTCTGCAAAATCACCAATAGTCTAAAGAATAGAATACAACATACCGGTTGGAACAAATACCGGTTGAGTTCTAGTTTATACATATAAAGGGGATCTCTATACAAGTGTGTGTCCATCAATGACAATCACAACATAAACATAAAAAATGCCAACAATCTCCCCCTTTGGCATTGATGGCAACACTTAGGAAAATAAAATTTTGACATCTAAGTGTTTTACAACAAAAACATGCCATTAACAAAATTGCTCCCCCTAAGCATATACACTATCCCTTAATCAACACAATGTATAGCAATTTTGCATATAGAGCATAAACATTGAGATATCAGAGCACATAGCATATATCAAAAATATATATCAAAATTTTAAAATCAGATACTTCTCCCTATTTGTCTCCAAAATAGATAGAGTACTTCTCCCCCTTTGCCAACAATGACAAAGTAACACTAAACAACCCTATTTCCATTTGATATATATAAAATTTTTATGACAATAATGAATAATACTTGTCAAAAACTGATTTATAGTCCTGCAAAAATTGTTTCATGGATAGAGACCGGGACTCAAGTAAGGAGGTGGCTACTTCTTTTTCTGTTTGCATCTGGTATACCTATTCCTCCATGGCATCAATTGTGCTCAGCTCCTACGTAACTATCAAGGCATCCAGGTTCAGATAACACTTCTGAAGAATTTGCAGATGTGGAAGTAAAACCAGTTGTAGCTCCTGCAAATCTCTAGATTGTGTACTGATCTCTTGCTCCATTTTGGCTGACTGGATCTGGAACCGGTGAACGGTTTTCCCATATGTTGCAAATGAATCATAAGGTGGCTTAAATGTGCTCAAGTAGGACTGTAAGTCCATTTGAAGCTTTTGCCTCTTAGCTAGCACATCATCGTAGAACAGATGAGGTTGACAGATTTTTCTTAGTAGCAAGTTTCCCTCATCCAAAGAATTCCTTATGTCCTTTTGGTCTTTTAGCAGTTCAGACTAAAGCTCATTCAACTTTTTCACTAGAGCAATGTTAAGAGCCTTTTGATGCTCTTTCTTGACATTTGCCTCAGCTACTTCTTCTAGGCTCTGCACCTGATCATCCACTACAGTACATAGTAGTTTGAGTTGTGCTAGTGATGATTCAGTGCTAGGAAGATTGGTACCAGGGATTAAACTGGTAAGGGTGTCTACAGCCGCCTGAATTATGTCCTGCTCCTTTTTCCTGTGAATGATCTCAAGGCACTCTTGAGCAACCTTGATGCTTTGCATAAGCTCCGACTCACTTGCAGACTGGAGATTGATAGGACTAGAGATATCAGTCAGTTTGGCTTGACTCCTGGTTGCCTTCAGAGTCTCCATCTATGTGCTCTCCATTGCTTTCGCTGCCTTGTCTGCATCTTCCTTCTTCCTTTTCTCTACTTCTTTCTTTTGTTCTTGTTCCTTGTCTTCCTCTTCTTTCTTTTTCCTATCTGCTTCTTTCCTCTTCTCCTCTTCTTTCTCTTTCTCTTCCTTCTTCTTCTTTTCTTCCTCTTCCTTCTTTTTCTTCTCTTCCTCTTCCTTCTTCTTCTTTTCTTCCTCTTCCTTCTTCTTCTTTTCTTCCTCTTCCTTCTTCTTCTTTCTTCTTCGCTTCATCTTCTTGCTTCTTCTTCTCTTTATCTTTTCATTTCTCCTCTTCCTCTTTTCTCTTCTCTTCCTCTTTTCTCTTTTTCTCATCTTCATCCCTCTTCTTCTTCTCTTCCTGTTCCTTAGCCGCTTCCTGTGTGTCCTTAGCTTTCTCACCACCCTATTCGACTTGTTGCCCCTATTTTGTTCCCTCAAAAGGTATGTCCTGAGTGACATCTTCTACATCCAAGGCATCGACATCAATAGTGTCATTTGGTTCTTCAACTGGGTTTCCTTCTTCATCAAAAACTTCATCCGGTTTGGATATGACCGGTTCTTTTTCTGCTTGCTAGTTCACCATTAGTACTTTGTGAGCTTGAATAGCATGATTCATATACTAATGAGTGTCTTTTTCAACATCATCAACTCTTCCTTCCAACAACCAGAGTCTTCTTCTCCTTGTGAAGAAGAGTCCTTTATTTTGGTCCAACACATCAAATAATTCTGAATTTGAGAGGTCGAGAAAGTACTGTGCAAAGACTTTCTCCCTAATCTCCTATTCTTTTTCAATGGAAATGTGCCATTTATTATCTAATTCTTTAAATAAAGAATTTGGTGTCTGAGATTTAATCTCTGATGGCGACAGGTCATTTTTGCACAAATAAATAATGATTTCCTGTAATACTTCTTCCTTCTCCTCATCACTAAAATCATCATAATAATCTACTAAATCATGAAGTAATTTTCTCCTAATATTCTTAACTGTCCTTTGAAAATGTGTCAAAGGTTTGTATGAGGAGATATCAATATTTACGGGTACAGATGCTACCGGTTCATTCTTCTTCATTTTCTTTGTCTGTCTGGCCTTCTTTGGCTTTTCATCAGACTTGGTCTCTTCAGAGTCCAGTTCATTTGCCTCAGCCTTCCTTTTTCTTTCAAAGACTTTTGCCGGTGTCACCTCCAGTTTCTTCTTTGCAGGCGACTGCTTGGTCACTCTTGGAGTTGTAGTGGTAGCTAGTGCCAATGCTATAGGCACTGCCTTGGCTTTCTTTGCTATCGGTTCTTTTCCTTTCTTAACAGATGGTTCTTCAGCTGGTGCAATCCTCTCCAAGTAGGTTCCGGTCCTTTTAGCCTTAGGATCAAGAGGTGAGGCAATAAGGGTTGAGGCATACCCTTCCAACATATCATACATAACCTCATAGCCCATTGGCTCCACTTCCTCCATTCTAGGCTCAACATCCTCCATTAAGCATTTGTCCACCTGAATGGTGAAATAGATGTCATCTTCATATTTCTTAACAATATCACCTGAGATCTTTACCCTTTGACTCATCTTTCTTTTGAACTCATCAAAATATTTGTTCAGTACTTCAGGGTAACCGGTTCCAATGACTTGTATGCTTTCCTTGATCTGCTTGGTTACCGGTTGATCAGGAGACCACTGGACATCTCCTACTCTAGGAAAGTAGCCTTGGAAATAGAAAAACAACCCTACCAGTGGTTGTCCAAACTTAAACGTCAATGCATTGTCCTATTTGATTGCCTTTGGATTCAATAGGAGTTGCATCTGCATATCGGTGCATAGGTCAAATGATGCATCCTCTTTAATCATCCGGTAAGTGGCATTTACCACTGCAACAGATACAAAATTAATCCTGCTGGCTGAGAATGTTCTGTAGCCTATCACCATGCAGGCATATTTCACCAGATCATCCTTGATAGGATTAACTATCATACCCCGTGAGTCACTTGTTGAACCGGTGAGGTTGGCCATTTCAGTTTTGCTTACCGTTCTTAGGGCTGGCACTTCCCCTGTGTTACAGAAACCGGTGACTACATGAATTGCCTAAGGCTTGATATCATGCATCCTCTCCAGGTACATCTTGTCACCATGGACTCTGCTCAAAATGATCCTAATATGATCCTCTGTAAAATCTTCCAGAAAGTATACTACACTATGGAGTTTCTTCTTCTCTAGGATACTAAACTCCGATTTGATCTTTTTGTCCTTGCCGCAAAATAAACCTAACTGGGTTTGAATAGTTAAAGACCCTAGGTCTTCTATTTTGTAATCAATATAATCTAAAATTCCTTCTTCAACTATGACTCTAGCCAGAACTTGTGATAAGGCATTATATTTGGACTTCCTCTGAATAAAACTTTCTGACTCAATGGATGTACTAGAATTGGTATGAGATGCGGAAGCCATTGTTGAGTATTTCAAGAACACGAAAAGTACCTTTACAATGTGAATTTAGGGCTTCCTGATTCTGCTTCACTCCACTCTCCATCGATTGCCAAATCACTGCTTTGTGTTCTCCTCAACCGCTTGCAAATTGGATTTGAATCTCCTTCAAGATTTATCAATTTCTTGAAATCTTGGCTCAAATTTCCTTTTCTTCACTCTGCACTTGAAAACTTTTCTTCGCTCGAAAATAGATATTGAGAAATGATTTGAAATATGCTTTTATACATGTCTGTCACCTACCACCATTAATGCTCCTCTATTAGGGTGTAAACCCTACTTTGCCTTTTTTTACCATTTCCGGTCTTCTACCAAGCGATAGGTATCACATACCGGTTAAGGTCTTTTACCGGTGTAGTCGGGGGTTCACAATCATTTCACCGTTTTCTCCCCCTAAGCCTCTTTGGAGCTTAGTTTTCTGGTTCTTATATTTCCACACTAGGTGCAGAAACCAGTTCCTCTTCCAACATTGTTGGTTTCTTCCTCTAGGTCTTGTTCATGTCCGCTTGAACTTTTCCAACATCAACTTCTCCTTTCTGAGTGACCGGTATATCATCAAATATAGTCTTTCTGCTTCTGCGGAATCTTTCAATGTGACCTAGTTTGTTACAGTGATAGAAAACCAATCCAAGTGCTCTCCAAGGTCCATTGTTCATATTTCCATTCTTCCTTCTGCATGTAGCAGCAGTGTGACCATGTCCATGACAAGTCCAATAGTTTTCTCTCCATTTGGTTGTCGATTGATAACCACTGTTGCCTGACTGATAATTGTAGGTATTAAACTGGTTAGGGTTCCTATTTACAAAAGATTCTAGACCAGCTCCTTGGGTCCTCTGAGGATATCTTCCGGTATTGTTCATGACAGACCTGCATTCAGATGCTCTATGCCCAAACTTGTTGCATGTATAACAATGACCATTGAACTTATTGGATCTAGGGATATTGTTGATAAAATATGGAAAATTATTGTAGGTTTTGCTCCTACATACATTGGTAGTGTGTCCTTCTTTAAGACAGTTAAAGCAAATAGGTTTGAATTTTTGCTTAGCTTTTCCTTTGAGTATCGGTTGCTTCTTTGATGCTTCAGCATTTGTTCCTGAGGATTCTCCTTCCTCATGTCTAGAGAAACCAAGACCATTGGTATTATTTACTAGTCTAGATGACTCAAGCTTTTGCTCTAGCTTGACAGTACTTTTGCTAAACTTAGAAAGTACTGCCTTTGACTCGGAGAGTTCTTTGGAAATAGCAGTATTGGTCTCCATTAGGCTTGCATTTTCAAAGATGGCTATGTTCAGTTCTCCTTGCATGTCTTCCTTTTTCATCCTGCTCTCATGAAGGCGAGCAGTTAGTGCACTAATCTCTTGTTTCAACTTGGACATCTCATGATCTCTTTCCTTTACCCGATGTTCAGATTTCCTCCGATTCTCAAGCTCTTGACTAAACCGGATGGTCAGTCCTTCCAACTCCTTTCTCAGATTGGAGTTTGAATCATTTAGCTTATTTACTTCTGCAATCATGGCTTCCATATTTGCTTCATCTTCAGAACTACTTTTAGATAGCTCCATCAACTTCTCTGCATGTTCTCTCCTTTTTTCTTGAGATGCCTTGTATTTGACCATAAGATCATCATAGGCTTGCTCAGACTGAGTGAGCCATTGAGTAAGTTCCCTCAGGGTGTATTCCCCCATATCTCTTTCCAAGTGGTTAAACTTATAGAAAGGTAGGCTTTGATACCAATTCATGAATACTAAGAGGGGGGGTGAATTAGTATGCCAAAAATCTCTGTATTTAAACACTTACATAGTTTGAAGATAAACTGGTAAAATATTCTAACAGACAGACCGGTTATCACACATGCAAATCAAAATGCAAATAAAGCATTCACCCACAAAAGCAATACAGCCATAACACAAGATATTTGACATCGAAACCCAACTAGGAAAAACCACAGTGAGATGGAACTCACAAGTCACTATCTGCAGAATAGAAACCAGACCGGTTAAGGTCTTACAATGTTCTTCACCAGAACAGATCCTGTTAGGAATCTCAATCTCTATCAGGAGATAAGTCCAATTAAAGACTACCTTGTTAGAGGATTTTAGATTCACAGAAGTGAACCACCTTGTTAAAGGATTTTACAAAGGCTTTTGGGCCTACCCGGTTAAGGGCTATAGACTTGTCAAAGATGTGAGTAATCAACAAGTGTTTGATCTATCTAATAGCACAAACTGCTTGGTTAGATCCAGTATAGCTTACTACTAATGCATTTCAGCATTACTTCAGTCTTCTCTATCTCTTTCTGTTACAACTTGATCTTCTCAAATAAGATCGCTCTTACAACAACTCAACAACTACCTTAAACCCTAGCCACAACATAAACCCTTTCAGCAACAACAACTACAACAACTCAAAACCCTAGACATGATGTCCTTTTAAAGAAATCTAATTTCATGTCGGTCCAATAGGATTACATTACAATTTCCTAGGTTCAATGAATCTAGACATAGTCAGTAACACGACACAAAAAGCATCGTCAGTGTGTCGGCACCATCAATCAATCGGTGGGTTGGTAAGTCATCACAAAATGCCGGTTGGTAACTCATCATAGAGTATTACTAGTTGTCGGCTTGACAAAAATGAAGACTAGTAAGAATATGTTATGCCGCTTTGCTCCATACCGGTTGAGATCTACGAACCACTTGAGGTGGATATGTCGCTTCAGACCGGGAAACACATTCTGCAAAATCACCAGTAGTATAAAGACTAGAATACAACATACCGGTTGGAACAAATACCAGTTGAGTTCTAGCTTATACATATAAAGGGGATCTCTATACAAGTGTGTGTCCATCAATGACAATCACAACATAAACATCAAAAATGCCAACAGAATCTCCTTTGTGAAATATAATATTAAGCATACTAAAATATTACCAAAGCAAAATGTCCATTTCTTGTCTCCTTTTATCTTTTTCAAATTATCAATGTGTTCATCCTTCAGCCATCACACACATCAATCATTGCATTATTGTTGACCATTTCATATGCACTATTAATGCAAAGACTAGAAACTGAATTGAGTTTGTTTGCATTTGTAGTCTTGTAACCTAGAACCATACTTATGCATCTCACATTGATGTCTTTGATGTTATTCACTCTTAGAGATCTACTATCAGATGTTGCTCCGGTTAGGGTCATGACTTTGTTGTTAGGAACTTTCTTTGTTTTGTCTGGTCTGCTGCCAGTGGAGGGTAAACCTGTTATTACCATAGTTGCTTGTCGAGTGAATTTGCAGACAAAGTCTAACCATAGAAATTCTCCATGTTCCCTACTTAGGACAATTCTCACTACTTCTTCCAGAAATTCAAGGATATTCAATATTTCCACAAAACCTAAAGTCTCCACAATCTTATGTTTGGGTTTGACAGTTCCATTTTCATCACAAATTATGGTTCTAAACATTTTTAACAATTCCTTAGAACCTCCTACCCGCCTAGTGCTTTTGTTAAACCATGGAGGGAGGTCTTGTTTGCTATAATGCGTTATGTTACATTGGATGGCAGATTCACTAAGGTGTATGGTTATCATTTTGTCTTGCTTAACCATTTTAGGTATGATGAAAAGGTTAATTTTCTATACTTCCTTCTTTATTCTATGAATGCTACCATTAAGGCCCACAAAGACAATCTAAAGGGTGATATTGCCATGCATCAAGGCCTCATGGTACTAATTTATGACCACATTAAAACCCACCAAATTTCCCATCCTCAGCCCTCTATCACTAAGACTGAGGAGGAAGGGTTGGATTTTGGGTTCTCCATGGGTGAGGATTCTAAAAGTGATACAATGAGTGATTCTGAGGAGAGTCTGAATGACTCTGAAGAGGAAATTGGCAAGAAAAGAAAACAGTTGTGCTCAAAGCCCTCATCCTTGAAGGGCAAGAAAAAATCTAAAGATAAGATTCACCTTATCAGCTCCTCCTCCTCCTCCTCGGAGGTCTCTGAGGAGTCTGAGAAGGAGGCACCTCAGCCTCCCCAGAAAAAGAAAGATAAAGCCACTATTTAGACAAGGAATAAGAGAAAGAGGCAAGGGGAAAAGTTTATGGAGCTGGAGGATCAAATGCAAAGAAAAGAACCAGAAGCTGAATAGAATCTGGAGGAGGAGATCACAAGGGAAGGTATTGGATAGAGGGTTGATGAAAAAATTGACAAGATCACTAGTGGTGATGCCCCCAATATCGATTAGGACAATATTGGTCAGATAACCCCTCATTCAATTCCCCCTATAGAGGGTCTAAAAGATTTGTTGATACCATTGACTAGTTAATTAACAGTTACAAGAAAGTTGTGGAAGACAATAAGAAGTTGAGCCATAGGGTATAAATCCTAGAGACAATTAATACTGGAGGAAGCAAATTGATGGGGGTTTTTATTGAGGACCTGACTAAAATCATTGCTAGAGATGAAGAGATAGAAGATTCCTTCAACCCTAGGTTCGACAAAATTGAGGAGTTGATAGAGGTTAAAAACAATGATAATGCCATAAACTAGAGGATGGAGGATACTAACAATAAACTCAATAAAGTTGATAATTGTCTCAAAAGTATTGCAGAACAAAGCTACAACATCATGAAGGCGTCGAACGACAATACTAAAATCCTCATAAGTAAACTGGAAGATGAGAAGGATCCCCTGGAGATGGAACCAGACATAGAAGGCATGGGAGATGTGCAAGGACCTAGAACAAGAACCAGAGGAAAAAAGAAGGAGAAGAAGCCTAACAAGGATTTGGAGGAACTTAAAGCTACTGCAAAAAAATTTGACCGGTTGGTCAATAAAGCGGCATAACTTCTCAAGTCTTTATAGTTCCATGGAATTTTAACTAGTTTTTTTCTGTTTTGTTGTTCCTTTTGTTAGTTGTCCTTTCAGTTTACGGGTCTTTTGCCAATCATTTTTTAATGTTGTTCCTAGTAGGTCTAGATGCTTTTGATGAACTATTTTAATACTCCTATGTAAATGGTTTTGGGCCCTTAAAACCTATTTTTCTTATTAATTAGAACAATTCCTCAGAATCTAATTCTTCAATGTTGCAGTGAATATATATCCTAGGGTCTTTAGCATAAGCTACACCTTTAGGAATCTTCAAAAATGCTCCTATGGTATCATCTTTCTTAGCTACTTCCAGAATAATTTTGAACACGGTCCTAGGGCGTTTTATGTTTTCTACAATAGTAGGCTTTGCAATAAATTTGGGAGAAGAAGAAGAAGCCATTTGAATAATACCTTTAGCTGCATGATAATGTCTGAATGCTTGAAATAAATTGCTTCACACCTTTGCCTTGAATGCCTTCACTTAGATTTATTTCTCTCTGCTGATTTGAATGCTCTATGAACAAAAAATGAGGGAAATCCAATGATTTATAATGACTTTTCTTTCAACAATCACATTAAATGCTCGCCAATTAAGTGAAAACTTAACATATCTATCGGTAAAGAAGAAATTTATCTTCTCACCATCAACTGAGGGTAATCTGCATGATATTCAATTTGTTGCAATACCCCCAAAGGGTTACTTCCTAGTAGGATGAAGAATCTCCTGTGGATGGAGTAATACTATGTTCTACCGGTGAAGAAATAGTCTCATCAACATTCTAATTTCTCTTTCTAATCCATTGTTTTGAAAATTCTTTCTTTACCTCATCTACCTTTTCTTTTCCTTTCAAACTAAATCCTTTATTATTTGTTGGTGAATTCTTACTTCTACAGAATTTTGCAATATGTCCAATTTTGTTACAATCATAACAAGTCACATTATTCTTTTGAATAGCTTTTTCATATCCTATGCTGGTTTGTGTTCTACATTGATTAGATAAGTGCCCAAATCTTCCACAAACATAAATTCTCACATTCATTTTGCAATTTTTCAGAATTATGATGAACTTTGTTGCATTTGGAACATTGACTGGTGGGTCTATTAATGTTTTGATTGTTTCTAGATCTACACTGATTTTCTCTATGACCATACTTGTTACAATTAAAGCATTTCCCATTAAATTTCTAAGCATTAGGTTGTCTTAATGGTTTATTGTGATCATGATTGTTTGCAGTACCGAAACTTTCTCCAACTTCAAATCCAAGTCCATTAGTATCTCCAATAGGTTTCTGACTTTTCAACATATCATCAAGTTCCTCTGAACTTTTCTTGAATTTCTATTTGTGTTGATTTGCAGTAGCCAACTCATTTTCTAGAATTCTTTTTTGTCTCATAAGCTCAGTTTTATCATGTTGCATGTGAATCAGATTTGTCTTCAACATATCATTTTCATGACTGAGGCTTATATTTTCATTTCTAGCATCATTGAGTCTCCTAGTCAAGTCATCTTCATTCTTCTTCCTGTCTTCAATGTCTTTACGAAACCTCATAGTCATATCTTGCATTTCATTCTTCATATTACTGTTTTCTTGTCTCAACTTGTTCACAAGTTCATTAAGAGTTTCCTTTTCATCATTATCATTCTACATCTTCTCATGAAGTTCTTTTCTTTTATTTCGAGCTATAGTTAGATTCTGTTGAATTCCTTGAATGAATTCCTATGCATTCCTCAGATCATCTTCAAGTTTGATATTCTTCAACTTCTCTGCATCATAGTCTACAAGAGCTCCTTCCAATTCTTTTCTTAAGTTCTCCATCTGTACTAGTGTCATAACCTTCCTCAAGCTATTAGCCTTTTGAAAATAGAGGACCAGTCTCTAATACCATCTGTTAGGATTAATGATAGTCTCAAAGATACTAAGAGGGGGGGGGTGAATCAATATCTAACAGGTGTGCAAAATATCTAACCTTATTAAGAATTTTTCATTCCAAAATAGTGTACCGGTAAATAAGAATTAATGTAGTAAACAAGAACAATAAAGACAACATAGAAAACACGCCATAACATAAGAATTTTAACGAGGAAACCCGATGTGGGAAAAACCTCGGTGGGATTTGTGACCCACAATATTCACTCACTGGCCAATGAATAAATATTACTTACAATGAGGGGCCTACACATGCAGGAAGGCCAACTGCCTAGAGCTCACTGCTCAATAAGAGTCACACTGACTATAAAAGTGGATAATGAAATCCAATACAATGTACTGCTTCAAATCAGCATCAACTATACCAGGCTTAGTACCGGTTTCAACTCATTCTATAACCAAAACCTTTGTTGTCAACTATATCTCCTTATACAAAATATCATCCATACATTCTCTGCATGCATACTACCTTACTACACAAAATGACCTATAAGATCTCATACATATATATGAGTCTTTTACAGTATACCATGTCATCTTTACAAAAGATAATTACATTTAAATACAATAAACAAAAGTTTATTCCCTGTCGGTTTGGGTGTCGGTATGCATTGTAGCCGCTACCGGTGAAGTGTTTACTAGTGTATGTAGATGTATATGCCAGTACTGGTGCCTACCGGTGGCTTACCAGATGAATGCCAAAAGGTTGCCAGATAGTTGCCATCAATGACAACATCAACTATTCTCATAAGAGTGTAGAATTCCAACAGGCATTGCCATCAAAGTGGGTGAAGATCATGTGAAAAACCTTGAATCATTTTGAGTTGTTTGTCAAAAGGGGAACTAATCCTTATGATCTCAGGGGGAGATTCTTGATTGTTGATTTCATTCTTTCCATTGATTGTTTTTCACATTCATATGTTTCCATCAATGCCAAAGGGGGATATTATTGGATATTAGAGTTGTTGGAATGTATTGTTGTCATTGATGTCAACATATTCCTATGTTGTCGAGAATTGGTTTGTTGCATAGAGTTGTTTGTGTGATTTGTTGTGTATGTGTTGATGCAGTTTATTGGGTTTTGAGATACCTATCTCTAGTTAATTCAGTATGAGTTTCATGATGTTATGTGGTGATCTGGTTGAGTTATGTGATCTATTGTGATGGCTGATTTCTTAGTGTTATATGTTGTATAATTGAGGTATTTGATACATATTGCTCCAGAATGATGATATCTTGAGTTGTATATTTTGGAGAGTATTTGGGACATTCATGTGTGTCCTTTGATCAGATGGTTCACAATTTGTAACATCGCAACTGTATCTTTCAGTTTGTCAGTTGATGTCCTTGAGCTTCAGTGATGGAATAATGATGATTCTTCTTATCCAAGTTGTTGCAATGATTATGGTGGAATTCACGTTGCTTGTTTATGTTCTTTAATTGTGTTCTATGCATTTTGGTGGTTTGCATTGATCATGGTGTGTGTTATTAAATATTTTATTGGTTTGGTCGTATTATTTGTGTTATGTGACATATTCGATGGTGTTGCATGTTCAAGGATTTGATTTGGGTTGATGCTATTTCCTTGCCAACATTGTATTTCTCCAGTTATGTATTTATGTATCATGTGATGTAATTTTGTTATTAGGTGTTATGTGTTGAGTTGAACTTAAGGTTAAGGTTGATGATTTGTATAAATAAGCATTGTAATCATGTAAGTTGAGTGTCTACAAGTGTCTACGAGTTGTATGAGTGTATTGTATGTGTGAACAAGTGAATTTATATTTAGGTAGTGGAGAAGAGCAGAGAAGTGTTGTTGTGCAGACAGTGGGCCTAAGCGGAACTATAATCAGACATTTGGAGATGCTATTCTTTCAGCTCATGTAATCCATATTGTTGTTCAATATTTGTAAGGAAGTGAGCCTTCCTTGGGGTTGTAGCCCTTATTGTTTTTGAGCAATGAGATCTAGGCAGTGTACCTGAATGCATGTGCATTCCTTATTGTAATATTTACACATACTACTATAGAGCATCATCATATTGTGGGTAGGTTCCTACCGTGGTTTTTCCCTTAACTGAGATTTCCACATCAAAAATCCATGTTTTATGTGTGTTGTAGATGTGGTGTTTATCTTTGCCTTTGTTGTTCTTGATCTAATCTAAAGTTATGATTAATTTGTTTGAACTTGGTGAAAACTAATTCATTCCCCTCTTAGTTTTCCTACATTATTGTTGCCCTTCTATTAAGAATAAAGTCTTATACGAGATGTTTCATGCCTAAAACTAGACATATTTTTATTTTCATGTCTTATATGGGATGCACATGCTCAAAACCAAACAAAACAAAGTCTTATGTATGAGATGTTCCTAAAACTAGACATTTTTATATTTTAATGTCATGTCTTATATAGGTTGTTGCATGTTTGACACCAGACAAAACAAAGTCTTATATGAGATGCTTAACTCCTAAAACAAGACAATAGCACATATAGTAGGATGAGTGGAACAAGAAAAAAATAACTAGACTATTCTGACTCTCCTCCCTAGTATGTGTCACATAACAAAACATAGATTAGAAGCCCATGGCATCCATGTCTCTCTCTTTTCTCTTCCCCATGAGCTCATAGATTTGATATTTGTGGTTCATGGTCCATCCTTTGATGCATGCTCTTGTTCTTTTTATGTGATCACTTTTGTTCTTCTGATAGCATTCCAAGAATGATATTAGTGGTTGAGACATTTTTCTTATCGAGATATCTTTAGCAAATTAACTTGAAGCCTTTTTGTGTTGTGTGTCTTTTGTCTTTGTTTTCCTTTTTTGTCTTTCTCTTATTTTGTGTGTCCTTGTATGTGATTGTGTAAATTAAGATCCTAAGATTGGGGGCTGAATTTATTGAAATTAGTGATTGTTAGATTCAATGACAGTCCCAAAGACATTGAGATGGTGGGGTAAATCAGTTTCTAATTGGTTAGTGGAATCTTTAAACTTATTTATATCTTTGCAACCCAAAACAATGTATTGGTAAACAAGAAATAGTGCAGTAAAGAGAAATAATAGAGACAACATAAATGCACACCATAACACAAAATATTTTAATGAGGAAAACTAGTGTGGGAAAATCTTAGTGGGATTCGTGACCCACAATATTTACTCATTGGCCAATATGAATAAATAGTACTTACAATAGGGGTCTGCACATGCAGGAAGGCCAACTGCCTGGAGTGCACTTCTAAAAAGAGTCTCACTGACTACAAAATGGATAATTAAATCCAATACAATGTACTTTTAAAAATAGAATCTCAAATGCCTAGTTCAGTACTAGTTTAAGCTCAGTCAGATACCTTAACCAAAACCTTTCGTTGTCTTTACATATACCAATAATAATCACCTATCCATTACCTTACAAAAAAATGATCTATGAGATCTCATACATATATGATTCTATTACAATGCGTCATGTCGGCTTACAAATAAACAATTATACTTACAATATAATTCACATAAACAAAACTTTTCTTATGTCGGCCTGAGATCCGGTATACTTCATTTCTAGTGTAATCTGGGTGCCAGTGAAAGTGTCCTCTGGTGTTGGTGCCTGCCGATGTATGATGTCTTGAGATGTCGGTGCATGTGTAGAAACATGTTGCCTGTTGGTTTCTAGTTGGTTGCCATCAATGACAACATCAACTATTCTCATCAGAGTGTAGAATGCCAACAATCTCCCCCTTTGGCATTGATGGCAACACTCATGAGAAAAATCCAAAACTACAATCCAAAAATGAAATCCAAAAAGAAGTGTGCTCCCCCTGAGCAAGTGATCTCCTTTGTGCATTTATTTTCTCCATACTTCTCCTTATTTTTCTCCATACAACTCCTTATTTTTCTCCATTCTACTCCCCCTTTGACATCAATGGCAAAGGATGTCAAAAAGAATCAAAGAATACAAAAATGCTACCTCATCACCTGTAACCAGTTGGTTACAATTTGAAAAATGTCTGTCAAAATTAGATTTAGGCTCTGCATGAATTTGTTGTTGTCGGAGAGAATGGTCTCAGTCTATTGGATCATGCCAATTAGATAGTGCATCTATTAATTTAATGACCATTCTCCTTGAATTGTTGCCTTTGATAGCTCAACCCGCTGAGTAATGAGACTATCCAATTTTGGACCAAGTCTACTTTTGAGTTCCTGGGCTTTTAACCGTATCCTTGTTTTCTCTTAAGTTTCTCTAACTTCTCAAAAACTGCCATTTCCTGCTAAAAAATTGAGATAAGTCCCGAGGAACCTATCATATTATCCACAATATCATCAATTTCTTTTTGTATCTTCTTGATTTCCTTATCTATATCCTTAGTAAGATGGTGAGGCTTGCAAGCTTCTCTATATAGCTCCTTATATTCCAAAATTGTTGAGTTGAGTACCGATAATAATGAATCCATATGCTCATTACAGTTTTTAATGGTTTTCTCAAAGAATTCTCCTTTCTCTTTATCTACTCTTTCCTTTATAGTATCCTCATTCACCTTATCTATAGTTATGACATTTTTAGCAATGAATTTGGACAATGTGTCCAATTTACCTAAAGAATCATTAATGTGATCTATCTTATAGGTAGGTGCAATCATCTTCAAGATAGGTAATGTGTTATCAATAGCCTTAAATGCTAAGGCATTGCAATCTGTTATCCTCTTGATAGAATCCAATAGAACATCTATTATGTTAGTGGGTCCGAATTCTCCAGTGGATGTGCTTGGTTCTGCTATGGATTTCCTCTCAATAGATGCTTTCCCAATTACCTTCACTATTTCCTTCCTATTTCCATCAATTGCTTCCTCTTTACTTACATTTTCTTCCAGTTTCTTTGTTTGTGTTTGTACCTCTTCTTTTGATTTTTCAGTCTGTACAAGTACCTCTTCAGCTGTTGGTTTCTCTTATTCCTATTGTAATGTGTTAGTTACCTTATCCTCTATTGGTTTCTCAGTCTCTAGTTTCTCATCTTGTGTCGGTATCTCAGTCTTCTGAGAGTCAACAATGTGTGTCAGTATCTCAGAGATCTTACTGTCCTTAACATCATCTACCTTAACCTCTGTAGTTTGTTTATCCACAACAATGTTAATATCCCATGTATCCACATTCATGGTGAAAAGTATTTTAAAATCCAAGTTAGTATCATCATGAGTTACTTCATCAATTGTCTCATCCGGTTGATTTTCTGTATGTACTGGTGATGTTTAAGTTAATGGAGGGGTGTCCTGAGTCGGTGGAGGGATGTTATCTATTACCTTTATCATAGGTACACCACCAATATTTCTTTTCCCTTTGTCCTTTTGGTACACCTTAGCAAAATATTTATCTATGTTTTGTCTTTCCTTTTCCTCTTTCTTTTCCTTTTCAACAAAAAAGATATCCCATTTTTTTGCAGTCTCATCAACAATCTCCTTAAATTTCCTAGCCATTAGGCTAACCTGCGGGTGTCCACTGATAAAAATTGATCGATTTCCTTTGAAAATTAGTTCATCAATTTCCTCTCTAGAGTTTACAGGGTGCACTACCAATAATGCTTCAACTTTTGGTTTTTTATCTAGTTCCATCACTGACATTGTTTTAGCTTCTAACCTTAAATATAAGTCATTTGGTAAATCATCTACAACTTCAATCAAAACTTTCTTATAGATGTCTAAATGCAAGTTTATACTAGCCTTTATAGTGTCCTTGTATGAATCTTTGTAAGAATGACAATATTTATTTACATTGCAAAGATTTCCTTCATGTGTTATCTCATTTACCAGTTCCTCTGGTGTCAGGGTATCCGGTGTCTTAGTTTGTTTCTTCTTTGGTATTAGTTTCTTACAACCTGCTTCTTCTTCCTCAAAGTTCTAGTCCTTTTGGGAGAAGGAGAGGGTACCAGTGAGGGTTTCCTCTTCTTTCTTTCAACTCTTTTCAACTCTGTTGCTTTCCCATTGTCTGTATCTGAAGAAGTAACAATTGGTGAAACATGAGCTTCTAGTTTCAATCCTTCTAGATCACTGGCAGATATACCACTTATGTTCATTACATTTTCTTTAACCTCCTTGGCCATCTTGGATGCATCTTTGATAAACTTTTCTCTCCTTTTTCTTTGCTTCTACATCGAAACAACACTCTCAATGTTCTCGGCATTACCAAAAATTTCTTCACATAGTTCTTTAGGTGCATCAAGTAGTGTTTTAGCATATGTTTCAAGAATGGGTGAATCAACTTCATAACCCATTTCAGTAACCCAAATAGTGTTGGCATATGTGAAGAGTTTGTGTGACATGATGATATTGTATGTTGTCATTGATGTCAATAAGCTGAAGTATGAACCGATATATTGAAGTAAGCAAACTGGCAAGTGAACCGGTATGATGATGTGAACTGGTATATGTGAAAAGGTGAACCGATATGTTGAAATGTGAACCAGTATCAGGGTTTCATTTGATATGACTACCGGTTGGTAGTCTCAGCTTCAGGGTTTTAGGTTAATGCATTTCAAGTCAGTGTGATTCGACCAACAAAATCCTATGATGGGTTAGCATTAAAATGAAGATCAGATCGTGTTACCACGTCAGCCTTGTGCGCGTGAAGAATTTCCTTGAGCATCTTGCATAAATAAGATTGATCCTATCTACCTTAGGAATGTGCAAAGTCTCAATAAACAGTGGAGAGCACGTGATGGGTTATCAACTTCCAAAAGCGGCAAAGAACGAATGATGGAGAACTTCTTGAGATTTGTTCAAGATTGTTTTACTCTATGCAATGTGATTAAATGGTCATGATTGGACCGACTATATTGATAACCTAGATTCTTAGGGCTTTAGGTTTTGGCTACCGACCTAATTGTTGTCTATAAGGTTGATGATGATTTTCATTGTGAAGTTGTTGGAAAATGTTGTGTGTGTATCCAAGTGTAGAGATACTTGATTCTTGCCAGACCGATGTACTGAGTTGAGATCTGTAGAGTGTGATTGCAGATGTGAAGGAACTAAAGTTGATCTGCCTTGGCATTGAGTGTTGTTATCAGATTAGTGTATTACCTGTTGACTTCTAACCATTTCAGCAGTTGGAAAATCCCTTTATCGAGTAGCTTTAACAGGCTTTCTGTAAACCCTTTAACATGGTGACTCAAAATCATTGATTTCTTCAAATCCTCTTGCGAGGTAACCTTTAACAGGGTTCTAACCTTTAACTAGATATTTAGCCATCCCTTAACCGAGAGATCCCTAGAAGGATCGGTTCCTAGTAGAACCTATTGTAAAGTCCTTAACCGGACTAGTCTCTTTACAAAGTGGACTTCAAAAGAGTTCAAGAACAACGTGTGGGTATTCATTCCCACCATGGTTTTTTCTAGTTGTGTTTCCACGTGAAAAATCAGTGTGTTATGTGTGATGCTTTTTCATGTGATGTCTTAGTGTTTTCTATTAAGTGGTAGAGCATGCTGATCTAGTGGTCATTATATTCCTAATGTTGTATTACTTGTTTATGCATGTGAGTGAAGTGGAAATGAGATAGTAGGTTTTGTGAAGATCTAAGTGTTACCGGTTTATGTCTTTCACAGTCTCACTGTGTTTTACCAGTAGTGCCCTGATTTAGATTGGTGATGTTGTTTACCAGTTAGTGTAGTCTTTGCAGTCAAAGTGGTTTGAGAAAGTTTTGGTCTATATTGATTCACCCCCCCCCCTCTCAGTATCTATTGAGTATTTACTATTCATCATTATTCCCCAATTGGTATCAGAGCGTCCTCCAGGTCCTCTGTGTTATAAGCTTAACTGCTTGAGGAAAATATCCTATTCTAATGATGAAGAGGGAAGGTCCTAAGTTTAACAAAGATAACTTTAAGATATGGAAGGACAAAATGAAGATATACATTAAAAGCATGGGTGCTCAACACTGGAACTATGTTGAGAATACTTATGTTGTCCCTACCGATACTCTCACTGATGATCAAAGAAGAGAAATTCATGAGAATGGGCAAGTCATGGAAGCTCTTATCAGCAGTCTATTTGATGTTGAGTTTATAGATGTTCAAGAAGAAGACAATCCCAAAGCTGTATGGGATACTTTGGAGTCTATCTATGGTGGTGATGAGCATGTGAAGCAAGCTAAGAAAGAAAGCCTTAGAGGAAATTTTGAAGACATGCGAATGGTTGAAGGTGAGATCATTCAACAATATGGGATAAGGATTAAAAATGTTGTTGTAGACATCAAGAGTGCAGGGGGTACAATAGATGATTCCACCATTGTTAGCAAAGTTTTGAGAACCTTACTACCAGTCTATGCAATAAGGGTTGCCGCTATTTAGGAGTTGAGATCTACTGACAAGACAAAGGTGTCCCTTGATTATATCATTGCTAAGTTGACCACATATGAGCTAAATAGTTATGATGGTAGTGTTCAGAAGATTGATTCAACCTTTAAAGCATCTGTTGCACTATCTAGAAAAGGTAAAGAAGCTAGTAAGAGTTGTGAACCAAGACAAAGTAGAGATGTGGATGATGAGGAGATCCTGATGGAATTTGAAGCTCTTCTATCCAAGACACTTCCTAAGGGAACTGGAAAATACAAAGGTAAGCTCCCTTTGAAATGCTTTTCTTGCAATAGGATAGGACACATTGTTGTAAACTATCCCAATAGTGATAATAAGGACAAACCGGAGAAACTATCTTGTTGTAGTTGATGAAGGTGTCACTGATGATGAATCAAAAGATGAAGAAAGTGAAGACATAGTGTTTGTATCCATTAAGGAAGATGTGTCAGAAAAGAAGGCTATTGTCTCCCGCTTTGATAATTCTAATGAGTAGATTATTGATAGTGGTTTTTGTCACCACGTGACTAGTGACCGGAGAAATTTTTTGTCTCTAGAAGAGTATGATGGAGGTGTAGTCTAATTTGGTAATGATGCACCTTGTATGGTAAAAGGCAAAGGGCCCATCTGTTTAAATGGAAAAAGTAGTGCTGATATTGTGTAGTGGGTAGAAGGTCTCAAACATAACCTTTTGAGTGTTGCTCAACTAAATGATAAAAGGATCACTCTAGAATTCAAATATGGAGTATGCAAAATCAAAGGAAAGAATGGTGAATTGATGGCCACCGGTATGTAGACCAAAGGTAACCTATTTTAGTTAAATATAAATATCAGTCAATGTCTAATGGCTAAGTTTGATGAGAGTTGGATATGGCATGGGAGACTCTGCCATGTTAATTTTGATAACATTGTGAAGGCCAGTAAGATCAAGGCAGTTAAAGGATTGTCTATGCTGAACAAACCAGAGAATACTTTGTGCAGAGAATGTCAACTGGGGAAAATGTCTTCCTCAACCTTTAAAGGTAAATCTTTCATAGTAGATAATTTACTTGATCTTGTGCATACTGATCTGTGTGGTCCTATGAAAACTAGGAGTGTTCAAGGAGATAGGTACTTTATGATTCTTACTAATGATTGCTCAAGAATGATGTGGGTTACATTCTTGAAAGACAAGTCTGAAGCTTTTGGAAAGTTCAAAACCTTTAGAGCACTAGTTGAAAAGGAAAGTGGTAAAAGGATCAAATGCCTTAGAACCGATCAAGGAGGTGAGTTCACCTCTGGAGAATTCAATAAGTACTGTGAAAAGAATGGCATCAAGAGGAAACTGTCTACCCCCAGACTCCATAGAAGAATAGCCTAGTAGAAAGGAACAACCAGATTGTAGTTGAAGCAGCTAGAACAATGTTGATTCAAGGGAAGGTTGCTCACACTTTTTGGAGAGAAGCGATGAGCACTGCAGTCTACAATATGAACTAGGTACTCATCAAGAAAGGTAAGGATAAAACTCTAGTGGTAAGCTACTTTAGAGTGTTTGGTAGCAAGTGTTATATCAAGAGGAATGAACACAAAGCAAGTTTGATGCAAAATGTGATGAGTGAATATTCGTAGGGTATTCCACCAAGAGAAAATCTCTCAAGTGTTATAACAATAGGACTCAGAGAATTGTTGAAAGTATCAATGTTAGAGTTGATGAAACCTCTGAGAAACCTGAGGAAACTAGCAGTGAGCGAGCGGTAGATGAACCGGTTGCAAAACAACCATGTACAAGTAACAGTTCTTCTACACCAGTAGCTACTAATGTAGATAAAGATGAAGATGAGGATGAAGAGTAAAAGCAGGAGGAATCAGCCAAGATCATTCCTTGGTATGAAAAAGCTACATCATGATCCAAAGCAGATCATAGGAGGTAAGGATGTAGGAATTCTTACAAGAAGAAATGTTAGAGAAATTTCTTGCATGATCTCTGAATTTGAGCCTAAAACATTTAAAGTGGCATACAAAGATGAAGACTCGATTAAGGCTATAGAAGAGGAACTTGACCAGATAGAAAAGAATGGTACATGGTCTTTGGTACCTAGACCTAAGCATAAAAATGTTATTAGCACCAAATGGGTTTTTAGAAACAAGTTGAATGAAGATGGCACAGTGGTAAGAAAAAAAGCAAGATTAGTATGTAGGGGATATGCTCAAGAAGAAGGAGAAGACTATGGAGAAACCTTTTCTCCAGTAGCTAGATTGCAAGGAGTTAGAATGCTTCTTGTATATGCAGCCTTCAAGGGATTCAAAGTGTATTAGATGGATGTAAAATCTGCATTTCTGAATGGAATACTTGAAGAGGAAGTGTATATAGAGCAACTAGATGGGTTTGCCCTATCAAAAGACAGTGATATGGTATGTAGGCTACATAAAGCCTTGTATGGATTGAAGCAAGCACCTAGAGCATGGTATGAACATTTACACTCACATCTTGTGAAGATTGGATTTAAAAGAACAAGTGAAGATAGTAATATATATCTGAAGTCAGAAGGAGATCAGATTCTAATCTGTGAAGTGTTTGTTGATGACATAATTTTTGGTGGAAATGACAAGATGAGCCATGCATTTGCAGATGAGATGAAAAAGGAATTTGAGATGTCACTAATCAGAGAGATTAAGTTCTTCATTGGACTATAGATTCAACAAATGAAAGATAGTATTTTTATCACTTAGTCCAAGTATGTCAAAGAGGTGTTGAAGACCTTTGGCATGGAAGATAGAAAACCGGTTGGTACACCAATGATGACTAGTTGTAAATTGTTAAAAGAAGACAACTCAGCATTAGTGAATGAGAAAGATTATCGATCAATGATTAGTAAGTTGCACTATGTAGTACACAACAGACCAGACATAGCACATGCAGTGGGCATTGCTACACGTTTTCAGAAAAGTCCAAGAGAATCCCACTTGGTAGCAATCAAGCGGATTCTGAGATATCTGAAGGTAACTATAGATTATGGATTGTGGTATCTATACAATAAAGATTTCAATCTCAAAGTGTTTACAGATGTCGATTGGGCTGGTAATGTGAACGACCAAAAGAGCACAACCGGTGGTGAATTATTTCTTGGTGGTAGACTAGTCTCATGGATGAGTAAGAAGTAGAGTTGTATCTCTCAGTCTATAGTAGAAGCAAAATATGTAGCAGCATTTATGAACTGCACTCAGACAATTTGGATGCAGCATGTACTAAGTGGTTTCAAAGTCCCTGTATCTAAACCGGTGAGTATATTTTGTGACAACACCAGTACAATTAATATTTCCAAGAATCTGGTATTGCATGCTAGAACCAAGCACTTCAAGCTCAAGTATCATTTCTTGAGGGAGAAAGTTTAGGACAAAGAGGTTGTATTGGAACATGTTTCCAGTAAGGAGTAGTTAGCAGATATATTCACCAAGCCTCTACCGAAGGCTACATTTATCTATCTAAGAGGTGAATTAGGGGTGTTTCCCCTTCAAGAGGTGAAAAAAAGGTATGTGCTCCACATCAGTCAGGTATTGCAATGTCAAATCTTTTCAGGATTGGTGTGTTGAAGGATGCTACTCCTTAGGGGGGGCAGCATAGTGGAACAAGGATGTTTGTGCCTTCACTTTGGCATTCTTGTCAAAGGGGGAGAAGATGTGAAGCAGAGAAGATATCTATAATTTTGAAGACATAATATGGAAGAGATTAGGGAGAAGGTGTAAATTGGAGTGATATATTTGTATATTGCCATCAATGCCAAAGGGGGAGATTTTTGGCATATGTACAGAGATTGATGACTTGATGATATTATATGTTGTCATTAATGTCAATGTGTTGAAGTATGAACCGATATATTCAAGTAAGCAAACTAGAAAGTGAACCGGTATGATGGTAGGAAGTTAACTGGTATGATGATGTGAACCAGCATATGTGAAAAGGTGAGCTAATATGTTGGAATGTGAATTGGTATCGGGGTTTCATTTGATATGACTACCAGTTGGTAGTCTCAGCTTTAGGGTTTCTAGTTGATGCATTTCAAGTCTGTGTGATTCGACCGATGACATCCTGTGATGGGTTAGCATTGAAATGAAGATCAGTTTGTGTTGCCACGTCAGCCTTCTGTGCATGAATAATTTCCTTGAGGATCTTGCATGAAGAAGATTGATCCTATCTACCTTGGGAATGTGTGAAGTCTCAGTAAACGGTGGAGAGTGCGTGATGGGTTATCAGCTTCCAGAAGCGGCAAAGAATGAATGATGGAGAATGTCTTGAGATTCGTTCAAGATTGTTTTACTCTATGCAATGTGATTAAACAGTTAGGATTGGATGGACCGTATTGATAACCTAGATTATTAGGGCTTCAGATTTTGGCTACTGACCTAATTATTGTCTATAAGGTCGATGATGATTTGCATTGTGAAGTTGTTGGCAAATGTTGTGTGTGTATCCAAGTGTAGAGATACTTAATTCTTTCCAGACCAGTGCAGTGAGTTGAGATTTACAGAGTGTGATTGCAGATGTGAAGGAACTAAATTGGATCTGCCTTGGCATTGAGTGATGTTATCAGATCAGTGTATTACCTATTGACTTCTAACCATTTCAGCAGTTGGAAAATCCCTTTACCGGGTAACTTTAATAGGCTTTCTATAAATCCTTTAACAGGGTGACTCAAAATCATTGAGTTCTTCAAATTCTCTTGTGAGGTAACCTTTAACAAGGTTCTATCCTTTAACTAGGTTTTTACCATCCCTTAACCAGGTGATCCCTAGCAGGATTGGTTCCTAGCAGAACCTGTTGTAAAGTCCTTAACCAAACTAGGCTCCTAATAGAGCGTACTTCAGAAGAGTTCAAGAACAACTTGTGGGTATTCATCACCACCGTGGTTTTTTCCAGTTGGGTTTCCACATGAAAAATCAGTGTGTTATGTGTGTTTCTTTTTCATGTGATGTCTTAGTGTTTTCTGTTAAGTGGTAGAGCATGCTGATACAGTGGTCATTATATTCTTGATGGTGTATTACTTGTTTATGCATATGGGTGAAGTGGAAATGAGATAGTAGGTTTTGTGAAGATATAAGTGTTACCAGTTTATGTCTTCCACAATCTCATTGTGTTTTACCAGTAGTGCCCTGATTTAGATCGATGATGTTGTTTACTAGTTAGTGCAGTCTTTGCAGTCAAAGTGGCTTGAGAAATTTTTTGTCTATATTGATTCACCCCCCCTCTTAGTATCCGTTGAGTATTTACTGTTCATCATTATTCCTCAAATAGTTCTAGGGCTAACTGCTTCCATCCATGTCTCATCATGTTTGATTACAAAGAAGATTTGCTTGTCATACTTGTCTACTATGCTCTGGGGTAACCTTTCTCTAGCTCTCATCTTAGTCTAAAATTTTATGAAGTAATCTTTTATAATGTTGTCACTATGAGAGTCCATACCATTGATAGCTTCCTTGATTTGTTTGCCTACTGGGATGTCATATCCAAAGTCCTTATGACCAATTTTGGGTATCTGTTTGGTGAAGTAGAGCATCAGACACACAAGTAGGTTGCCAAAGTGAAATGTCCCTTTCTTGTCACCCTTAATCGTTTTTAGGTTGTCTATTAATTCATCTTTAAGCCATTCACAAATATCAATTTTAGCATTATTCTTTACCATCTCATATGCATTATGAATACATAAGCTGGAAACTGAATTCAGTATGTTTGCATGAGTTACTCTATATCCAAGTACCATACTCACATATCTCACATTAGCATCAGCAATGTCATTAACCCTAAGAGATCTATTGTCAGATGCAGCTCTAGTTAACTCCATAACTCCCTTGTTAGGTATCTTCTTAGTTTTGTCGGGCCTACTACTAGTTGAGGGTAAACCACTAACTGCATTGATTGCTTCCTTAGAGATTTTAAGAATAGAGTCAAGCCACATGAACTCTCCATGAACTCTACTCAGAACTAGAAAAACTACCTCCTTATAAAATTCAGGTATGTTCAGTAGCTTAATGAATTCTAGGTCTTCAACTATCTTATGCTCTAGTTTAATTAAACCTTGTTCATCAGTAATGATACCGTTGTACATGTTCTCCAAATCATTGGTTCCTAGATTTTCTATATTGCAGTGAATGTACATTCTAGGGTCTTCGGCAAAAGCGACTCCCTTCAAAATTTTAAAAAAAGCTCTAATAGAATCATCTTGCTTGGCAATTTTAGGTATTATTTTAAACACAAGCCTAGGGTGCTTAACATTTTCTACTAGAGTAGGGTTTGCAATAAACTTAGGTGCAGAAGATGAAGATGCCATTTCGAAAGATAAATACCTCTTAGCTTGAAATCCTTGAATGCCTAAAAAATCACTTCGCTGCTTCGCATTTAGATTTCCCTTGCTTAATTTGGCACTCTCTGAATGCTTGAATGCTTGGTGAGTTGAAATGAGGTTTTTCTGGTGTTATATAACCAAACATTTCTTCAAAACCACATTAAATGCTCATTGGTTAAGTGAGAACTTACATATCTGCCGGTAAAGAAGAAATGTGTCTTCTTACCATCAACCAAGGGTAGAATGCATGATTTTCAATTTGCTGCAATACCCCCTAAGGATTATTCCTTAGTTAGATGAAGAATCTCCTACCGGTGGAGGATTACTCTGTTCAACTGGTGTAGAGACAGATTCATCAACTTTATGATCTCTCTTCTTAATCCATTGTTTTGAAAATTCTTTCTTTATTTCATTTACCTTTTCTTTTCCCTTCACACTATATCCTTTATTGTTTTCCGGTATAGTCTTGTTTCTATAAAATTTTGCAATATGCCCAATCTTGTTACATGCATAACAAGTTACATTATTCCTTTGAATAGCTTTTCCATATCCTTGACTTGTTTGTGGTCTGTATTGATTAGATAAATGCCCAAATCTACCACAAACATAGCATTTCACATTCATTTTGCAATTTTCTGAATTATGACCAGCTTTGTTGCATTTGGAACATTGACTGGTGGGTAAGTTTGTATTCTGATCATTTCTCAATCTACACTAATTTTCTCTATGACCAAAGTTGCTGCAATTAAAATATTTCCCATTAAATTTATAAGCATTAGATTGTCTTACCGGTTTACTGTGATCTTGATTGTTTGCAATCCTGAAACTTTCTCCTTGTTCAAATCCAACTCCAATTGTATCTCCATTAGGTTTTTGTTTTTTTAGCATGTCATCAAGTCTTTCTGAACTTTTTTTGAATTTGTCTTTGTGTTCATTTGTAGTGATCAACTCATTTTCAAGAATTCCAATTTTGTCTTAGAAGCTCTTCTTTATCATGTTGCATGTGAATCAGATTTGTCTTTAGCATATCAATTTCATGACAAAGTCTCAGATTTTCATTACCTCCATCATTAAGTCTCTAGTCAAATCTTCTTCATTCTTCTTTCTGTCTTCAATATCCTTACATAGTCTCATGGTTAAGTCTTGCATTTCATTCCTCATGTTAGTGTTCTCTTGCCTCAACTTGTCTGCAATATCACTAAGAGTTTCCTTTTTATCACCATGTTTCTGCATTTTCTCATGAAGTTCTTTTCTCTTATTTTGTGCTATAACCAGATTCTCCTAAAGTCCTTTAATGAATTCCTTAGCAGTACTCAAATCATCTTCAAGTTTGATATCCTTCAATTTTTTTGCATCAAAATCTTCAAGAGCTCCTTCCAACTATTTTCTCAAATTCTCCATCTGTACCAGTTTGAGAATATTCGTCAAGATGTTAGGCTTTTGCAAATAGAGGACCAAGCTCTGATACCAATTGTTAGATTCCATGACAGTCCCAAAGACACTGAGAGGGGGGGTGAATCAGTGTCTAACCAGTTAGTGGAATCTTTAAACTTATTTATATCTTTGCAACCCAAAACAATGTACCGGTAAACAAGAAATAGTGGAGTAAAGAGAAATAATAGAGAGAACATAAATGCACACTATAACATAGAATATTTTAATGAGTAAACCCGGTGTGGGAAAAACCTTGGTGGGATTTGTGATCCCCAATATTTACTCACTGGCCAATATGAGTAAATACTACTTACAATAGGGGCCTGCACATGCAGGAAAGCCAACTTCTTGGAGGGCACTACTCAAAAGAGTCTCACCCACTACAAAATGGATAATTAAATCCAATACAATGTATTGCTCAAAATAGCATCTCAAATGCCTGGTTCAGTGTCAGTTTAAGCTCAATCAGATACCGTAACCAAAACCTTTCATTGTCTTTACATATACCAATAATAATCACCTATCCATTACCTTACAAAAAAATGATCTATAAGATCTCATACATATATGAGTCTATTACAATACTGTTAGGTCCCAGAGACAACTAAGAGGGGGGGGGGGGGGGTGAATCAGTTGTCAAATAAATTCAAACCAAAAACAACTTAACCAACTAAATGCTTAATACCAGTAAACTAGTTAAGTATGCTGGTAGACAGTTTTAACAGTTAATTACTATACCGGTAAAGATTAATGCATGAAACATAAACCCAAAGTCATCCACAACACATAAGACCAATATTTGTATGTCGAAACCCTGTAAGGGGAAAAACCATGGTGGGAAACCTTACCCACAATCAGATGATACTACTACAAATAGTAAGTGTACATAAATGGGGTTTGCATATTCAGAAAGGCCAACAACCTAGAGCTCATTGCTCAATCACAAAATGGGAGTCACATTGACTACAGTTGGATGGTTAAATCCAATAAGAATGTACTGCACAAAATAGCATCTTCATATGCTGGATTCAGTACTGGTGTAATGTTGATATGCTTTCACAAAAACCTAGCTTCACCTTCAAATAATGTCTTTGTGTATAGCCCTGCTTAATCTCGCATATACCTTCACACAATCCTTTTTCGCATTCCACATTTGATCTTACAAATAAGATCTTACATTTATACCATAACCTAAGACCAATTTTAGTAGGTCGGCTCTACAAGATATTACAATAAAAACATTTTACAAACAATATAATATCCGATGCAATAACCGATTGAACATGTTGGCTTAATGCATTTCAACAATAATTAATCATCTCCATAGCATGCCATGTTGATCTGGAAAAGATAACCCTGCTAGTGCAACCCTAGACCTATTTGCCAGTAACAACAAATATGCAACTATGAATATACCAATGATCAAAACTCCAGGACAAGATGTCCAAATGATGTCTTTGACATAACCATGTGTCTTCCATGCCATTCCAAGTGTCGGTGATCATTATATCTTGCCAGTGTACCATATACCAGTAATTGTGCAATAGTTACTTGCTTGCCAGTGAATGTTGCTAGATCTCCAAAGTGCTAGTGTTTTAGTAGGTGTTGACATCAATGACAAAAGCATACCAAAATACCAACAATCTCCCCCTTTGGCATTGATGGCAACACAAGATGGAAAAACCATCAAAGTGCCAAAATAGAAATGCCAAGTATCAAACACCAACAATCACCAAAAATATTATAACCAGAAATCAGAGAGTAATAATCTCTCCTAAACAACAATTTCTCCCCCCAGGAGCAACATGTGTTTTCAAAGTTTCCATACCAATCTCTCCAAAAGATAATGTGTTTTTCCATATATATCTCTCCCCCTTTGACATCAAATGCCAAAGTTATAATAAAACCAGGTTCATATACAAAATACCAATCAATTCAATATACCAACTACTCCCCCTGAGAAGTAGCTTCCTCATCAAAGACCGGAGTAAAAGATTTCTCTGTTAATTTTGTGGGTTGATGACAATCATCAACTGTCTAAGTCTCTACCAGTGGTGGTATGACTCCAAGCTGATCTCTGAGATATTCAAAAGTCTCCTTAGGCAAAGGTTTAGTGAAAATATCTGCAATCTACTCTTTAGTATTCACATAAACCAGTTTTATCTCCTTAGCTTCAACTTTTTCCCTTAGAAATTTAGTTTGATAGAAACATGTTTGGTTTTAGAATGTAATACCGGATTCTTAGATATATCAATTACTGCAGTGTTATCACAATAGATAGTAATCGGTTCCTTGCATTTTACCTTTATGTCTTTCAACATTTACTTAAGCCATAGTACCTGTGTACAGTTAGTTGCTGCTGCAACATATTCTGATTCTGCTATTGATAAAGATGTACAACTCTGTTTCTTACTCAACCAAGAAACTAGTTTGTTTCCAAGAAAGAATGCTCCGCTGGTGGTGCTTTTTCTATAATTTACATCTCCTACCCAATTTGCATTTGTGTATGCACATAATTCAAAGTTTTCATCTCTAGGATACAATAATCCAAGATTTATAGTGCCTTGTAAGTACCGGAAAATCCCTTTTACTATTGATTCATGATTTTCTCTAGGATTACTTTGAAATATTGAAACAATACATACTGCATTCATAATATCAGGTCTGGTTTGTGTCAAATACAGTAAACCTCTTATCATAGATTTCTATCTAGTTGGATTAACAGGTATAGATTGATCCCTTTGTGATAATTTGTCATTTATTATCATAGGTGTGCTTACCGGTTTAGAGTTCTCCATCCCAAATTTCTTTAGTAACTCTTTTAAGTATTTGGATTGACTCAAGAATATACCTTTATCAGTCTGTGAAATCTGCAATCCTTAAAAAGATTTTATTTCTCCTATCATAGACATTTCAAACTCTTGCTGCATTTTAATAGAAAATTCCTTACATAATCCATCTTCTCCTCCAAAGATTATATCAACAACAAATACTTCTATAATCAAGATGTCATCATTAGTTATTTTATAATATAAATTATTGTCTGCATTTCCTTTAGTAAAACCAATCTTTAAAAGATACTTATCCAATCTTGCATACCAAGGTCTTGGAGCTTGTTTTAGTCCATATAGATATTTTCTTAACCTGCATACCATATCATTGTCATCTGTCAAAGAAAATCCATTAGGTTGTTCAATGTATACTTCCTCTTCAAGATCTCCATTCAAAAATGCACATTTAATATCCATTTGATAAAATTTGTAGTTCTTATGTGCTGCAAAAGCCAAAAATAATCTGACTGCCTCAATTCTAGCTACCAGTGCAAAGGTTTCATTGTAATCAACTCCTTCTTTCTGAGAATATCCCTTACACACTAGTCTTGATTTATTTCTGACAACCTTACCATCTTCATTAAGTTTTTTTCTAAATACCCATTTGGTTCCAATTAAATTTTTATCTTTAGGTTGGGGAACTAATGTCCAAGTGTTGTTTTTCTCAATTTGTTCTAATTCTTCTTCCATAGCTTTAATCCAAAATTTATCTTCACACGCCTCATTAACAGACAATGGTTCAATTTGAGAAATAAGACATACCTCTTGATTTTCCAATCTTCCTCTTGTCATAACTCCTTTAAACTTGTTTCCAATTATCTGATCTTCAAAATGATTCAGTCTTACATATTGGGGTGTCTTAGTTTGTTGTTGTTCCTCAATTACTATGGAATCCTTAGATGGTACCAGGGTAACTGGATCTTCATTCTATACTGGTGGATTTAGAGTATGATCATTTGTCAAAAATTTTGTTGCCGGTTCAGAGTCTATATACCTTGAAGTTCCTCTGAATTGTTCATCAATCTTTACATTTGTACTCTCAACAATTTTCTGCAATCTCTTGTTAAAACATCTATATTCTTTGCTCTTAGATGAATAACCAAGAAATATTCCTTCATCATTTCTAGGATCAAATTTTCCAATATACTCATCTCTTCGGATATAACATTTACTTCCAAAAATTCTAAAATACTTAAGAGTAGGAGTATTACCAAACCATAGTTCATGATAGGTCTTACCGGTTTCACCTTTGATGTGAACTTTGTTGAATGTATAGACCATTGTGCTGACTACTTCTCTCCAATACACATGTGGTAGGTTTGCTTCTGATAACATACTTCTTGTTGCATCCAAGATAGTTATGTTTTTCCTTTCAACAACTCCATTCTACTATGGTGTCCGAGGTGCTGATAGTTGTCTTCTAATTCTATTCACTTCATAGAATGTATTAAAGTCCCTAGATGTAAATTCACCTCCTTGATCTGATCTTAAACATTTGATTTTCTTACCAGTTTCATTTTCAACCATAGCTTTGAATAGTTTGAGTTTTCCAAGTGCTTCTGATTTTTCTCAGAGAAAAGTAACCCAACGCATTCTAGAATAGTCATCAATGATTAGCATGAAATATCTATCACCTTGTAAGATTTTAGTTCTTGCTGGACCACATAAATTAGTGTGAATCAAATCAAGAGCATTATTTGATTTTTTTAGTATACTTTTGAAACTAGCTCTAAATTGTTTTCCAAATTGACATTCCTTACATACTGTATTCTGAGGTTTGACAATTTTAGGTAAATCTCTAACTGCCTTAGTAGTACTGATCTTTACCATGCAATCAAAGTTTACATGATAGAGTCTCTTATGCCATAACCAACTTTCATCTATATGTGCAATTAGGCATGTCTTTTCATTGTTATTCAAATGAAAGATATTACCTCTAGTTTGATTACCGGTTGCAATTTCCAAACTAGTTTTGTTCATGATTTTGCATTTTCCATTTTTAAATTGTAATTGAAATCCTTTCTTAGCTAATTGACCAACACTGAAAATATTATGCTTTAATCCTTCAACATAGTATACATTGTCAGTGTTATGCTTACCAGCAAGAGATATTGTATCCTTACCTTTGATTGAACAAGCTTTGTCATCTCCAAATCTCACTAAGCCTCCATTTTATTCTTGAAAGTTCAAGAATTTACCTTTGTCTCCTATCATATGATGTGAGTATCCTAAATCAATGATCCATTCATCTTTTACTTCAACTTTAGCTGCCAAAGCCTGTACTACCAGTTGAGCAGTAGGTGCCAGTTGATCTTCTGTTATAGCAACACAAACCCATCCATTGTCTGTAGGATCCTCGTCAGAATCATCAATCACACCTTCATCAGCAATGTAACAAGATTTGTCTTTATTCTTTTTAAATCTGTATCTCTGATATTCAGGGTTAGGCTTCTATGTTCTTCTAGCTTCTTCTCTTAGTCTAGCATGTCTATCAAGGCATCTTGAAGCCATATGACCAATCTTATTGTAGTTAAAACATTTAAAGGGTGTTTTACCTTCATACTTACTTCCAATTGACCCTTTAGGCATTTTCCTTGCAAATAGTGCTTCAAGTTCTTCATTTCCTTTCCTACTTTCTTCAAGTTCTCTTGCATAAAAGGCTTTCCAATCAGATTTGTCAAATGATGGAGCAAATTATGTTGATGCTTTAAAGGCCAAATTTGTCTTTATAGTAGCAACAGGACCAAATTCTTCAATTTCAAAAGCTGAAAGTTTCCCAATCAATGTATCCCTAGTTACTAATGTATTAGGCATTGTTCTTAACTCATTTATAGCAGTAACCTTCATTTTGTATGCCGGTGGCAATCCTCTTAAAACTTTTGAAACAATTTCATCCACACTTAAGGTTCCTCCACAACATTTAGTACCCAAAACAATCTCATTTACTCTTTCCATAAAAGAAGAAATCCTTTCATCTTCTTTCATTTTCAGATGTTCATACCTAACTCGGAAGCTTTCAAGTTTTTCAATTTTGACTGTGGAATCTCCTTTATTCAGTGTTTCCAAATGATTCCAAATAGCTTTAGCAGTAGACCTGTTTGATAGTCCCATGATTTGTTGATCTGATAATGCGCTCAAAAGTGCTTCTCTTGCTTTGCAATCATTTTCATCATCTTTTGTCAAGTTAGCTGGATTGGGCTGAGTAGGTATAGCAGTAGTATAACCATTCTTTGTAACTTCCCAGATGTCTTTTCCTATGCAATTTAGTTGTGTTTCCATTCTGATCTTCCATATGCCATAGTTAGTTCCATCAAGTTTAGGACTGTCCTTCCTGAAATAATTAGTAGACATTGGATCTCCTCAAGCTGTTAAACTTTTGCAAAAGAGGACCAAGGCTCTGATACCAATTGTTAGGTCCCGAAGACAATTGAGAGGGGGGTGGGGGTGAATCAGTTATCAAATAAATTCAAACCAAAAACAACTTAACCAACTTAATGCTTAATACCAGTAAACCAATTAAGTATGTCATTAGACAGTTTTAACAGTTAATTGCTATACCAATAAAGATTAATGCATGAAACATAAACCCAAAGTCATCCACAACACATAACACCAATATTTGTACGTGGAAACCCTGTAAGGCGAAAAACCATGGTGGTAAACCTTACCCACAATCAGATGATACTATTGCAGATAGTAAGTGTACATAAATGGGGTCTACAATGCAGAAAGGCCAACAACCTAGAGCTCACTACTCAATCACAAAATGGGAGTCACACTGACTACAGTTGGATGGTTAAGTCCAATAAGAATGTACTACACAAAATAGCATCTTCATATGCTGGATTCAGTACTGGTGTAATGCTGATATGCTTTCACAAAAACCTAGCTTCTACTTCAAATGATGTCTTAGTGTATAGCTCTACTTAATCTCGCAATATACCTTCACACAATCCTTTTTCGCATTCCACATTTGATCTTACAAAAAAGATCTTACATTTATACCATAACCTAAGACCAATTTTAGTAGGTCGGCTCTACAAGATATTACAATAAAAACATTTTACAAACAATATAATATCTGATGCAATAACCGATTGAACATGTTGGCTTAATGCATTTATAGCAATAATTAATCATCTCCATAGTGTGCCATGTTGATCTGGAAAAGATAAACCTGTCGGTGTAACCTTAGACCTATTTGTCGGTAATAGCAAATATGCAACTATGAATATACCAATGATCAAAACTCCAGGACAAGATGTCCAAATGATGTCTTCGATATAACCATGTGTCTTCCATGCCATTCCAAGTTTCGGTGATCATTATATCTTGCCGATGTACCATATACCAGTAACTGTGCAATAGTTACTTGCTTGCTAGTGAATGCTACTAGATCTCCAAAGTTCTAGTGTTTTAGTAGGTGTTGAATGACAAAACCATACGAAAATACCAACAAATACATCATGTCGGCTTACAAATAGTCAATTATATTTACAATATAATTCACATAAACAAAACATGTCTTATGTCGGCCTAAGAGCCGGTATACTTCATTTCCAGTGTAATCTGGATGCCAGTGAAAGTGTCTGTCGGTGTCGGTGCCTACCAGTGTATGATGTCTTGAGATGCTAGTGCATGTGTAGAAATCTGTTGCCAGTTGATTTCCAGTTGGTTTCCATAAATTACAACATCAACTATTCTCATTAGAGTGTAGAATGCCAGCAGTGATGTCTTATCTCCTTGTGATCCTGCTCCTAATTTCTCTCTCTTTCACCTTTCTACTTTATCATGAGTATTTGTGTGGGCTCAAACTCTCATTAAAGTGGGGGCTAAATATAGCATCATAAATTGTAACCAGTCCAATTTACATCCATGTTTGTGCTCCAACTTTAGCATGTCTTATCCCCATCCTCTCTCTAGGTTCATTTAGGTCCTATTCTCTATCTTTGAGGTCATGTACACCTTTTGTTGGGTCCCATTATGTGATAATCTCCCTATTTTCTCTTTATTTTGGCCTTGATTGTAGAAGAATGAGGGCATGGA
The DNA here is from genome assembly GCF_030272615.1 of Cryptomeria japonica. Lineage (NCBI taxonomy): Eukaryota > Viridiplantae > Streptophyta > Pinopsida > Cupressales > Cupressaceae > Cryptomeria > Cryptomeria japonica. The sequence goes on along the minus strand of NC_081409.1, from coordinate 776,084,120 downwards.
GCACCCTGGTCCTCTCAAAGGGTCCCAAATTAAAAGTAGGATAGGTGTTATATCTCCCTGATGTATGTGTGTGTCAGTGATGCAAGCACTTTTAAAGGTCATAACTTTTGATTTAGTTGTCCATTTTGGTTGAAATTTTACATGAAAAGTATATCAAAGAGTATATTTGATTGGACCAATTGTTGACATGTTTTTGGGACCAAATTCCTTCATTTGATGGCTCAAATTGAGATTTTATTGTTATTTTAGAGCTCTTCTAAATTTTAATTTTCTGTTATATTTTATTTTATGCTTGTAATTAATGTAGAGTGTTGATGAATAGTGTCAATCAAGTTATCTTTCAATAATTAGTAAGTTTTGTAGTCATCCAGATAGATTTGAAAATTACCAAAAATGGCAAATTTTAGATTTTGTAAAAATCAAGCATAATTTTGTATCTGATACTGCTATATTTGTGACTTATGAGATGCTGAAGGAAGACAAGAGGTATGACTTGTGCTTAGTGCTTCTCAGTGAATTATTAAGAAACCTTAAAAAGATTAAGTAGGACAAAAAGCATGTGTTCAAGTACAACTCCTTAATTGTTTGTCTAGCATTATAATTCTTGAATGAAATCCTTGGTATTCAGAAGATTCAGTGGGGTTATGATAAACCCATGGTCATTCAAATTAAGGATTGCAGGCTCTAGGTAATATAGTTTTTCAAAAATCAACCTTGTGGGGATATTTCAAATCTTTTCAAGTCAAAATGCATAATAGGGAGAGGCTACCTAAAGAAATTGTTGAGAAATATGAGAAAACTATCTGCTTCATGGTCGATAAGGACCAATGTCCTTTGGAGGTAGTTGAAACAAGGTCTGTCATGATCATGACCATGGGGTATGAGGTGGATGTTGTTACACTTGAAGCATATGCTCAATATCTATTGAGATAGTCTGTAGATTCTAAGGAACAAAGATTTGGCACCTTTAAGGAGAAGGACTTAAGCCTACACAAATAATTCACTAATTTTGAAAGAAAGAGAAAGATCAAAAAGGAAGCTAGGGCTATTGTAGAACATATGGGTCTAACAAAAGAAGTTGTAAAGAGGGCTAGAGCTCAGAATATAATGAAGGAAGAGGATGTGATCAAATCACAGCCTAAACCAGTGTCCTCCTCTTCTAAGTAATCCAAAGCTAAGCCTAGTAAATGTGCACCTATTTTCGAAGTAAAGAAACCAGTACCTCCACCCAAGCCCAAGCCAGTAGTATCAACCGATGGAGTTGAGAAAAGGAAAAAGGAGAATCCTTTGAGGCAGTATGTTGTTGTTGAGAAAGAGATAGAGTCAAATGAGGAAATCTAGAAAGTTAAGAAGACTGATACTTATGCTCGAGTAGTCAGGAAGCCATCCGATGATGCTCCACCCTTGAAAAGGACAAAGACTCAAGATGAGAAATCCAAAAGATCTAGAGGAAGCAAGAAGCATAAATCTGAGTCAGATGAAGCTCTTAAATCTGGTAAGATAGAAGGTACATTTGAAATAGTGACCCTTTTATAAATGAAATTCAGAAGGATGGGAATCTAACTAATGTATTTGTATATTATGAGAATTATGATGATAAGGATCAGAGGGCAGTTGAAGAAGTCATTGTAGAGTATATGGATGTATATATAAAGACATTAGTAGAACTTGCATCTATGATCCCTACAAGTCTATATGAAATTTTGGATGCAAGAATCCTTACTGCTAGCCAAGAGGATGAGAAAATAAAATAATAGGTGCTAGTAAATGTATCCTTTGTTATCTCTAGAGATGAAGTCACTCAGTTACTAAAACTTTCCAAGGATAGTTTCCAAAGAAAGAAAAGGGTGAACAAGATTATGGTAGAGAAGAAATATGAAGTGATTAAGGAAACAAAAATAATTTTGAGACAATTTTTGATAGATCAGAGAGTTGATGTGAATCTAGAAGAACCCAATCAAGACACATTTGTTCTGGATGTAAATAGAGTTGTCCTAGGTAAGCAAAAGGATCTATCACCTAAGAAAGTTACTTTGGAAGGACAATCTAATGATCAAACTCCAGCTGACAATTATGATGGTGCAAATGATACCTCCAGTGATTCTATTTTGGATCCTCCAGTTATAGAAGTTATGTCCAAAAAAGCAGCTGAGGAGTCAGTATATGTGGAGAAGGATGTGTATGATGGTAAGAAAGATAGAAATGTTGAGAGTGTAGAATTTGTAGAAAAGATGAAAGGGGGGGAGAAGGAAGATCAGGCTCTAACAACAGTGGCAAATGACACTAGTGCAATTAAAGGGAAACAAGTTGTTGTTGGTCCAGATGATTTTGGTCAAGGACTGATTGACTTGAGTTCTATATCTCCTATTAAAGCACTCAAATTGGCAACCCCATCTCAAGACAAAGCCAGTGAGTACTTTATTCAGTCCCACTTTGCAGAGAAGGAGATAATTTCATTGGTAGGGGATATGTTAGAGAAAATGATGCCATCTTTTAAACCAGACACATTCGATCCCTCCAGGAAGCTCAAAGGTTTGTTAGGTGCTATTGGTACTCACTTTGATTCTTTGGAGAAGGCACTGAATATTAAAGTCTTGAATCAATTCAATGAAATGAAGCTAAAGAAATGTTTGAAAATGAAATAAGATGATAGAGTTAGTCTATTTACTGCACTAGAAAATATTTAGGATGTAATTGATGGAGGTAATATATACAAGTCATGTCTAATTTTTCCCAAGTTCACTATAGACATTGAAAAGAAGATAAGGGAGTGTGAAGGTAAAATAGCAAGCATATACTAGTCTTACTCACCACAATCTACTTCAGCTAGCAAATTTGAACCCCAAGTTTTTAGTGTACTAAACAAAAATTAAGAACTTAAATCATGAAAAGGATCGAGTTTTGGGTAGAGTAGCAGAGTTAAGGAGTCTTATCACTCCTGGGATAGACTAATTGATGTGTAGCATGAAGGATGTTGAGGATGCACTAAATAAGCTTGTTCTAATAGATAGAAAGGGAGAAGAAATGCATGTTTACCTTTTTCAGTGCGATGATAAGTATTTTGGAGATTTTAAAGAAGGCATGGGATAATCATTTTCTATCCCTTAGAAAAAAATTTGCAGACATTTTTAAGTTTGTTTGAGTAGTTGTATATAACCTTGTACATCAATCTTTGGCATTAATGTCAAAGGGGGAGAAATCAGAGTGAAAAATGGTGTAAATTCTTAGGGCGAGCTTGTATATTCCTTGTAAATTGAATTAAAAATTTGGTAATCTTGCATGTACAGTTCATTCAATTCATTTTTCACAAGGTTGCCATCAATACCAAAGGGGGAGATTGTTGGAAAATGACATTGTTCTAGTGACTCCGGTGAATATTGGTGCATGATAGATGCTTAGGGGTTTTCTTTGATGGCAACTCAGTCTGCAGATCCTATCTGGTGTACATAGAATTGGTTTACTAGAAGTCATTATGTTCATAAGGCATAAGTCTGGATGGTGGAACTCAATTACTGGTAGAACATGAGATCATAGTGTACATCTTGGTTTTGGCAACTTATTTTTGGTTGTGGTGATCTAGGAAGTTGGTTTGAGGTTTGAGACAAATTATTTCATGATCGTGATATCTGATGATGAATTATGGACAAGTTTAGAGTCTCGATATCTGGTTATTCAATTACGGCTGAGCTATTTTGAGTAACATGTATTGCAGATTTGTTGGGATGATTTTGGTGGTCAGTTTTTCATTTGAGGTGATTGGGCCGACTTATGGGAAGCATTTTATCATCCTATTTTGGTCCGCATTTAGATTTGTGATTGGATTAAGATGACTTTGGTGGAACACTTTTTCATGTTGCGTGTTATGCTATTTTTGGTGGAGCCGACTTGTGCAAGATTAATTTTTGTATGTGTGGATATATAATATCGATTTGGATGATGCATTTGGTATGACATGTAGTGTGATAAACCGTTTTGAAGTGATTTAGTGGAGTTTCTGTTCATATTTTGGATATGTTGATAAGGTTTTGTCATTGATGTCAACACTTATCAACTCTGGTCAGCCTATTGGCACTTGGAGAATTGGCAATGTTCACCAGCAAGCAACTAACTTATGCATAGTCACCGGTATCTTATTCACTAACAGGATATATTGTTCACCGGCACTTGGAATGACATGGAAAACACTTGGTTATGTCGAAGACATCATTTGGACACTTTGTCTTTTATATTTGTTCATTGGTATATTCGTGTTTGCATATTTGCTGTTACCGGCAAATAGGTCCAGGATAAACACCGATAGGCTTATCTATTCTAGATCAGCATGAAATGCTATGGAGATGATTTATTATTGTTGTAAATGCATTAAGCCGACATGTTGAATCGGATATTGCATTGGTTATTGATTTACTTATAAATTGTTTTATTGTAATATCTTTTGTAAAGCCGACCTATACATTTTGGTCTTAGGCTTTGGTATATGTGTAAGATCTTATTTGTAAGATCGATATGCAATTGGGAAAAATATTTGTAATAAGGTATATGTGAAAATAAGCAGAGCTATACACACATACATCATTTAAAGGTTGAAGGAGGATTTTGTGAAGGCAATCAGAACTACATTGGTACTGAATCCAACATATGAAGATGCTATTTTGTGCAGTACATTATCATTGGATTTAACCATCTAATTATAGTCAGTGTGACTCCCATTTGTGTTTGAGCAATGAGCTCTAGGTGCTTGGCCTTTCTGCATGTACAAACCCCCTATTGTATACACATACTATCTACAGTAGTATCATCTGATTGTGGGTAAGGTTTCCCACCATGGTTTTTCCCCTTATAGGGTTTCCATGTACAAATATTCATGTTATGTGTTGTGGATGTTATTGTCTTTTTGTTTCATGCATTAATCTTTACTAGTACTTAAATTAACCGATAAACCGTCTACCAGCATTAGGTTTAGTTCACCGGCATTAAGCATTAAGTTTGGTTAAGTTATTTTTGGTTAGAATTTATTTGACAACTGATTCACCCCCCCTCTTAGTTGTCTCCAGGACCTAATAGTTTCATGTTCACATTTTGATCTTGGTTGATCCTGTAAGTAGTTGCAGGGCAGAACAAAGCAGATAAAAAGATCAGTTGCAGTGGATCATGTTGCACTTAACTGAAACTGATTTTTGGCATAATCAGATGCTATTTTCTATTAGGATAATTGATGGACAACTAAGAGGGGTGGTGAATCAGTTGTCAACAGATTATGAAACTTTAAGATTACAAAATCTTTTACCATAATGCATAATCCAAATACCAAAATAAAAGATATAACAATTAAGCATAAACATAAACCATAAACCCAATACCAAGCATTCACATCACACAACACCAAGTTTTGTATGTGGAAAACCCTATAAAGGGAAAGACCACAGTGGGAAGCCTACCCACAGTCAAATGATACTTCTGCAGTAAGTATGTGATTACAACAAGAGGGGCCTGCACATGTAGGAAGGCTAATATCCTAGAGTGCACTTCTTATCACAAAGGAGCCTCACTGACTACAAAATAAATCTAGACCACAATTCGGAAATAAGAGTGAACTACAAGAATAGCATCTCTTATGCCTAAGTACAGTTTCGGTTAAGCCCAATATCGAAGGTCTTAAACCTCTTACACAAACTCAATTCGATCACCTATGATTGACTAAAACCTCTACATATGATTACAACCTTATTCACACACAGATAACCCCATAATCATAATCCCATGCTATGATCTACAAAGAGATCTTACATCATATATATACCAGCCCAGGACCTAAACAATTATGTCAGCCATCAAAAAGATAATACAATAAATCCATAATGTAAACCTACAAACCAATGATAAACCAAGTCATCCTAAGAATGAAAAAAACATAAACCAATCAATAAATCCAACTAGTAATGCATCGGGAGTATCGACCAACACGTTACATAAGCTGGTCCATAACCTAGAAAAATAGAACCAAACCTAAAATAGGTCACCGTAATCTAACTCCAACACCACCAGTCAACTGGAACATGAATATAATAACCATAAACATCCTGATAACCTTCTAGAAGCCACGCCAATGCCACTTATTGGATTCATCAAAAGATCTTCAATAAAGCTCTATCGGTAAAACCCTTACCGGTAACCAAAAGGCTTACTAGAATAGATGATAACATCTAAATCATCATATCCTGGACCAAATGAATGAGATATGCATTAGGAACATATGAATAACCAATCCAAACAATAACCAACAACCAAAATATACTAGAGATAAATCTCCTGATCAACATCAAAGTCCAACCACTTTACCGGAACTCGGTAGACAACCAAAGAAGCTAGTGTTGATATCAATGGCAAACATCAATGCAACATATAATCAATTCCTCCATATGACCAACAATTTTCCCATTTGGAATTGATGACAACACTAGCTATGAAAAACATCCATGTGCCAAGAAATGCCAAACAAGTCTCCCCCAAAATGATATAATAATGAAGCTCTGAACCAATAGACCAAACTCCCCTTGTGAATGATATCTCTATTAAGCTTTGTTCTCCCCTTTGACTGATATTACTGTTAAGATATGTTTTTCGCATGTATATCGCTCCCCCTTTGACATCAATGCTATAAATCTAACATAGACATCTAAGAAAAATCATAAATACATCTGACTACTCCCCCCGAGTAGTAGCACCAACACATCAATCTTGAATGAATAATAACTCTGATAAGTGCATACTGGATTGATGCCAATCAACATCACTTAAGTTTCTACCAGAGGGGCAGAGACCCTCAATCTATCTCTAAAGTACTCAAATGATTCCTTAGGAAAAGATTTAGTGAATATATTTGCAATCTACTCTTTAGTGTTCACATAAACCATTTTGAATCCATTTGCTTCCACCTTCTCCTTCAGAAAATTATACTTGATTGATATGTGCTTAGTCTTAGAATGAAATACTAGATTCTTTGATACATCAATAGTAGCAGAGTTATCACTACAAATAACTATCAGTTCATTACAATCTACCCTTATATCCTTCAACATTTTCTCCATCCATATAGCTTGTGTATAGTTAGTAGCAACAACAACATACTCAGCTTTAGTAGTAGATAAATAAGTACATGACTATTTCTTGTTGATCCATGAAAAAAGTTTCTTTCCAAGAAAGAAAGCTCCACTAGATGTGGTATTCCGGTTATCAATATCTCCAGCGCAATCTACATTTGTATATGCACATAGTGTAAAGTCATCATCTTTAGCATACCATAAACCATACTCAGTTGTTCCTTGTAAATATCTAAAAATCCTTTTCACCGCACTCTTACGATTCTCTCTAGGATCACTTTGATATCTTGATAGAATACAAACTTCATTCATTATATCCAGTCTAGTCTAAGTCAAATATAAAAAACCTCCAATCATAGATTTATACCCTGTAGGATCTACTAGAGTTGTTATATCTTTCTTTGTTAATTTCTCACTTGTAACCATAGGTGTACCATCCAATTTAGAATTTTCCATACCAAATTTTTTCAACAACTCTCTAGCATACTTAGTTTGATAGATGAAAATAACTTTATCAGCTTGAGTAATTTACAAACCTAAGAAAATTCTCATCTCCCCAATCATAGACATTTCAAATTCATTCTTAATATTATCAAAGAATTCCATACACAACTTATCTTCACCTCCAAAAATGATTGTTGGCATTATAACAAACAAAGGGAGATTGTTGGCATTTCTATAAGGATATTGAGAAGGTTGTTCATGACTATGGATATAACTGATCACAAATGTTTACTATCGTAATATTATTATTTTTTCATTGATGTGAAGAAATTGATTTTCTAATTCAGTATGATGTTGCCATATCTTAAGAATTATGATTTGATGAGTATAAAGATGTTAGTAAAAGACACAGACAAAATGTGATGAATTAGGGGAGGAATAAGTTATTCAATGGGCAACTATTACCGAGTTAGACTATGATGAGATCATGATGTTTAGATTGTTTTGATATCATACATATGTTATAGATTGTAAGGTTAATACTATACTATGTTACCGAGCAAAGAACCTATTCAGTAAACCCTAAGGAACCTCGTCGGTAAACCCTAAGGTTATTGCTATCGGTTAATGAAGGCGAAATGTCTACCGAGTGAAACTTAGTATTTACCGAGTTGTAATAGAATGCATTGAATGAATAAAAGCATTATTTAATGAAGGAAGCTGATGAGCTGTAACTGATTAAATGATTGGTATGTCGTGCATGAAGTTTGTTAAAGAATCTATGGCAAAGGAAGATCGGTAGGAAGATCTACAATGCAGATTGAACCGCAATAGCCTAGCACAAGTTCCAAGAAATGTATGCAAGTTCCAAGGTGGCGTAAAACATTTTTAGATTGAATAAAACATTGAACCTAGTCAAGCGTGAAGATCTGATGGCTATGATTGATCATGGGATATGTGATCAAGGAGATTAAGCGGTTAGCAATTGTTTATAAATAAGGAACTATTGATAAACAATGTATGTGGGTAAGTGTATGCACAGGGATGCTACATAGTGATTACCGAGCACTGAAGCTTGAAGACCTATTTGAATAACAGAGTATAGAGCCTAGCAGATGGACAAGATAAAGTTCTATGTCTATATTGTATTGAGCAAATAAGAATCTGCTTTAGCATTTTAGATGTGAAGTTGCAGATAGATTTTTATTACTATTATTTTGTGAAGTGATAGAAAATCTCTTAACCGAGTGGACTTAATAGTCTTATTTGTAAAACCTTCTAGAAAGGTGACTTTCTAATTGAGTGTTTAAAATCCTTTAACAAGGTGAAGATCCTAATAGATTTGAGGGAAATACCTTAACCGGGTCACATTTAACAATGTGTTTGTAATCTTTAACCAAATTTTCTTTTAATCGAGCATACTCTAGAAGAGTATATTTCTTAGTGGGTCCGAAATCCCACAATGGTTTTTCCCTATTTGGGTTTCCACGTTAAATCTAGTGTTATGATTTTTGTGATGTTTCTATTCTTTTGAGTTTGCATGTTTAGCAGTTTTGGTTATATTACTGAAGTATATGTTACCGACATTGAATCTATTATTTTTATGGAAGATTAAGGTTGTATGATTCACCCCCCCCTCTCATCTTATTGGCTTGGCATTTGTACTTAACATTAAGTATCAGAACTATCAATTGGTATCAGGGCTTTGGACTCTAGAAGAAAAATTTTAAAGGTACTTGAGGAAAAGATCCAAAGATGTATAAGAGGGATGCACCGAAGCTGAACAAGTCAAGTTTCTTTACACGGCATAAAAGGATGAAGCTGCACCTATCAGGAGTTGGAGAATATGTTGTATACTATTTGGAAAATGATTTCATTACACTGAGCACCTATCCATTGACAATTCAAGAGATAAAAGCAAAGAAAGAACATATCCAAGCAATGATTGAAATAACATCTGCATTGACCAACTTAGAGTTTAATGATCTAGAAGGCTGCAATGATGCAAAGGCAATGTGGGACAAGCTCATATCTATGTATGGCGGTGATGAACATGTTCAAAGAGAAAAAGTGGATAGTCTAAGAGGGCAACTTGAATCTATGAGGATGAATGAAGGTGAGAACATAACCCAGTATAGTACAAGACTAAAGGAGATTGTCAATCAAATCAAAGGAGCAAGTGGAACTATTGAACAAAAAGATATAACAAGTAAGTTGTTACGAATCCTTCTACCAGCTTATGCAATCCGAGTCTCTGCAATCAATGAATTGAGGTCTGTACCCAATATGCCAGTTTATTTAGATGCTACTATTGGTAAGCTACATGCATTTGAGTTAAGTAATTTTGATAACAGTGGGTCTTTGATAAATAAAGTGGAATCTGCATTTAGTTCTTTTCATATTGGTGAATGTGATGATTACAATGATAGAATGAGTAAGTACACAAAAGGAGATCACAATGGAGCAAGTGAACGATTTTGCAAAAACATGGAGGAAGTACACAAACTGTATGAGGAAATTAGAAAGCAAGAAGAGTTTGAAGCACTATTAGCCAGAAGGTTACTGAGAGGCAAAGGTAAGTATAAAGGAAAACTACCTTTGAAATGTTTCAATTGTGGTAAGATAGGACATATGGCTTCTAACTATCCTGACAAAGAATCTACTAAAAAGAGAGATTACCGAGATGACAGACAGAAGAATAATCATTACAGAGGACACCGAGACTTCAGAAGAAGAGATAGAAAGTCATGCCTAATAGCTGATGAGGAATCCAATGATGATAAATAAGATGAAACTGATACAGAGGAAGTAGTTTATGTGGCTATCAAAGATGGATCAGATGAAGAAAGGTATGAAGAAAAAGCCCTAATATCTCACATAAAAACTAATGATTCTTGGATCATAGATAGTGGATGCTCACATCACATGACAGGTGATAAATACAAGTTTGTTATGTTAGAAGATTATGATGGAGGCTATGTAAGATTTGGTAATGATGCACCATGTCTGGTAAAAGGTAAAGGATCCATAACACTTCTTGACAATGCAAAATGTAATGATTTTTATTGGGTTGAAGGTTTGAAATACAATTTGTTGAGTGTAGCACAGCAAAACAACACAGGTTGCCGAATAGAATTTTAGAAAGGAATTGTCAAAGTTCAGGACAAGCATGGAAAGTTAGCTGCTACCGGGACACAAACAAAAGGTAACACATTTCACCTTGACTCAACTTGGAATAAGTGTCTATATGCAAAGATAGATGATACCTGGTTATGGCATAAAAGGTTTTGTCATGTAAATTTTGATAATCTGATCAAAATAAGCAAGAAGCACCGAGTAAGAGGTTTACTGAGTCTTGAAAAACTTGAGAATGCTATGTGTCGAGGATGCCAGATGGGTAAGATGACAAGATCAAGCTTTACAAGTAAGTCCTACACTTCTAAGGGAATTTTAGATCTTGTGCACAATGATCTTTGTGGTCCTATGAAAGTTCAAAGTTATTATGGTGATAAATATTTCATATTATTTGTGGATGATTATTCAAGGATGATGTTAGTTATGTTTTTAAAAGAAAAATCAAAAGATTTTCAAATGTTTAAATGGTACAAGGCAAGAGTTGAAAATGAAATAGGAAGACAACTGAAATGTCTTAGATCAGACAGAGGAGGAGATCTCACATCTAATGAGTTCAACTTATTCTATAATGATCATGGTATTAAAAGACAAGTCTCTGCACTGAGAACTCCACAACAAAATGGAATAGCTAAGAGAAGAAATAGATCTATTGTGGATTGTGCCAGAACCCTAATGATTGAAAAGAAAGTCCCACAAACATTTTGGAGAGAAGCAATAAGCACAACATTTTACACCCTGAACCAAGTACAACTGAAGAAAGTAACTTTGAAGACACCATATGAAATCTGGTATGACAAGAAACCTAATGTAAGTTATTTCAAAATCTTTGGAAGTAGATGCTATGTACACAAAGATGATAGAAATGGAAAGTTCGATCAGAAAAGTGAAGAAGGAACATTTCTTGGTTATTCTTCTAGAAGTAAAGCATTTAAATGTTTGATCAAATCATCTAACAAAATAGTAGAAAGTGCAAATGTGAAAATTGATGAATTTGCAGAAAGAAATGATGAAGGAAATTCCAAGGAACTTGAAGATTATGATGAATTTTTCTATGTTCAACGGACAAGTCTTACCGAGAGAACTGTTGAAGAAAATGAAGATAATGTCCAATTACCGAGTGATGAAGAAGATCATACAGAGCCTACCGAGCCTGTATTAGCCAAGTATGTCAGAAGACATCATGCATCAAGTCAGATTATAGGAGATAAGGATGATCCAGTGATGACAAGGAACAAACTGAGACAAAACACATGTTTGATATCTGAATTTGAATAAAGAATAGTGAAAGAGGCATTTAACAGTGATGATTGGATAAATGCTATGATAGAAGAGATTGATCAAATCAAGAAGAATGACACAACAACATTGGTCCCAAGACCAAAGGACAAAAATATAATCAGTACAAAGTGGATTTTCAGAAACAAGTTGAATGAAAAGGTGAGGTCATTCGAAATAAAGCAAGACTAGTTTGCAAAGGTTATTCCCAAGAAGAAGGGATTGATTATGGTGAGACTTTTGCACTCGAGGCTAGACTTGAGGGAGTAAGAACATTGTTGGCATATGCTGCTTACAAGAATTTCAAGGTATATCAAATGGATGTCAAATCTGCATTTCTGAATGGTATATTAGAAGAAGAAGTTTTTATTGAACAACCTGAAGGATTTGTTGAAGACAAGAATAAAGATCAGGTATGTAAATTGAACAAAGCTTTATATGGTCTGAAACAAGCACCTAGAGCATGGTATGAAATATTGCACTCTTATTTAATCAAGATTGGTTTTATAAGAACAAGTGAAAACAACAATATGTACATGAAGAATGCTAAAAATGGAATACCGATCTCAACCATATTTGTTGATGATATTATATTTTGTGGAAATGACTCTTTATGCAAGAAATTTGGAAATGAAATGAGCAAAGAATTTGAGATGTCATTAATCAGTGATATAAAGTATTTTATAGGTTTACAGATACTACAAATGAAAGATGAGATTTTCATTACTCAATCCAAGTACATAAAGGAAATCTTGAAGAAATTTGGAATGGAGGATTCAAAACCAGTAAGTACTCCTATGACTACCAATTGTAAATTATCAAAGAATGATGAATCTGCATCTATTGATGAGATAGTTTACCGATCCATGATTGGAAAGCTACATATATATTGATCATAGCAAGCCAAATATAGCACATGCAGTAGGTATAGTTGCAAGATTATCTGCAGATCCTAAGGAAACACACATGACAACAATCAAGAGAATTTTTAGATACTTGAAAGGCACTGAAGATTATGGCTTAGTATATCAAAAAGGAAATGATTTTGATTTAAAAGTTTATACTGATGCTAATTGGGTAGGCAACATTGATGACAGGAAAAGCACAAGTGGAGGAGCTTTCTTTTTAGGAGAAAGACTAGTGAGTTGGTTTAGAAAGAAACAAGGATGTGTTTCACAGTCAACAGCAGAAGCTAAATACATTGCTGCAGCATTGAATTGTACCAACGTAGCATGGATCAAACAATTGTTGGAAGGTATAAATGAGAAAGCTACCAAGCTAGTAACTATATTCTGTGACAATACTAGTGCCATTAACATTTCAAAAAAATCATGTTATGCACTCTAAGACGCAACACATCTCTATTAAATATCATTATCTTGGAGAAGAAGCTCAAGAGAAGAAAGTGGTGTTGGAGTATGTTAGCAGAAAGGAGAAAATAGCAGATATCTTCACCAAGCCACTGCCAAGGGACACTTTTGAGTATCTCAAAAGTAAGTTAGGGGTCCTACCCCTATCTTCTATTCACTGACCGAGTTCGGCGAAAGCATCAATTTGATGACTCTACAGAATATCTTTTAGGAGTTTATGCTAATTTACACACTTTAGGATGTTTTCTAAAGGTGTGCAGGAAACAAATAAAGGGAACAGGAATTGAAGACATAAATGCTTTGAATGAGACTAAGTTAACACACAACAGCAGGAAATCACTTCATACAAGAAGAAATTATGTTTTAGTTCTTTACTTTTTGGCATTGTTGTCAAAGGGGGAGAAGATTGAAGAATAGAGGAGAAGACTAATGTATGGGGGAGATGACTAATAACAGGGGGAGAGCATTTCAACATTATAGAAATCCGAATCAATTAGGTCAAATCAATTGGTTTTGCCATCAATGCCAAAGGGGGAGATTGTTGGCATTTCAATAAGGATATTGAGAAGGTTGTTGATGACTATGGATATAACTGATCAAGGATGTTCACTGTCTTAATATTATTATTTTGTCATTGATGTCAAGAAATTGATTTTCTAATTCAGTATGATGTTGCCATATCTTAAGAGTTATGATTTGATGAGTATAAAGATGTCGGTAAAAGACACAGACAAAATGTGATGAATAAGGGGGAGGAATAAGTTATTCAATGGGCAACTATTACCGAGTTAGACAATGATGAGATCATGATGTTTAGATTGTTTTGATATCATACATATTTTATTGATTGTAAGGTTAATACTATACTATGTTACCGAGCAAAGAACCTAGTCGCTAAACCCTAAGGTTATCGCTATCAGTTAATGAAGGCGAAATGTCTATCGAGTGAAGCTTAGTATTTACCAAGTTGCAACTGAGTTGTAACAGAATGCATTGAATGAATAAAAGAATTATTTAATGAAGGAAGCTGATGAGTTGGAACTGATTAAATGATTGGAATGCCGTGCATGAAGTTTGTTAAAGAATCCATGGCAAAGGAAGATTGACAGGAAGATCTACAACACAGATTGAATTGCAGTACCCTAGCACAAGTTCCAAGAAATGTATGCAAGTTCCAAGGTGGGGTAAAACATTTTTAGATCGAAGGATACATTGAACCTAGTCAAGTGTGAATATCTAATGGCTATGATTGATCATGGGATATGTGATCAAGGAGATTAAGTAGTTAGCAATTGTTTATAAATAAGGAACTATTGATAAACAATGTATGTGGGCAAGTGTATGCACAGGGATGCTACATAGTGATTACCGAGCATTGAAGCTTGAAGACCTATTTGAATAACAGAGTATAGAGCCCAGCAGATGGACAAGATAAAGTTCTATGTCTATATTGTATTGAGCAAATAAGAATCTTCTTTAGCATTTTAGATGTGAAGTTGCAGATAGATTTTTATTACTATTATTTTGTGAAGTGACAGAAAATCTCTTAATCGAGTGGACTTAACAGTCTTATTTTTAAAACCCTCTAGCAAGGTGACATTCTGATTGAGTCTTTAAAATCCTTTAACAAGGTCACTTCTAACAAGGTGAGGATCCTAACAGATCTGAGGGAAATCCCTTAACCGGGTCACATCTAGCAATGTGTTTGTAATCTTTAACAGGATTTGCTTTTAACCGAGCATACTCTAGAAGAGTATATTTCTTAGTGGGTCTGAAATCCCACAGTGGTCTTTCCCTATTTGGGTTTCCACATTAAATCTAGTGTTATGAGTTTTATGATGTTTATATGCTTTTGAGTTTGCATGTTTAGCAGTTTTGGTTATATTACTGAAGTATATGTTACTGAGGTTGAATTTGTTGTTTTTATGGAAGATTAAGGTTGTATGATTCACCCCCCCCCCCTCTCATCTTATTGGCTTGGCATCTCTACTGAACATTAAGTATCAGAACTATCAATGATCTTATAATACAAGTTACTGTCAGCATTACCTTTAGTGAAACCAAGCTTCAAACGATATTTGTCCAATCTAGCATACCAAGTTCTATAGGTTTTCTTCATTCCATATAAAACTTTCCTGAACCTACAAACCATGTTTTTGTCATCTAAAAGTGAAACCCATCAGGTTCATCAATGTAAACTTCCTCTTCAAGATCTCCATTCAGAAATGCACACTTAACATTCATTTGATGAACCTTGTATTTTTTATGGGCAGCATAAGCAAGAAATAATCTCACAACTTTAATCCTAGCTACCGAAGCAAGAGTCTCATCATAATCAATCCTTTCCTTTTGAGAATTTCCTTTACATACCAATCGAGCCTCGTTCATCAAAACTTGTCCATATTCATTCAATTTATTCCTAAGAACCCATTTAGTTCCAATAACATTCTTATTTTTAGGTCGAGGAACTAAAGTCCATCAGTTGTTCTTTTAGACAGTTCAAATAACCAGAAGACAACTAAGATGGAGGAGTGAATCAGTTGTCACCAGATTACCAGAACCTTAAGCAATTTAAACTTTAATACCGAAACCCAAAATATCAATAACAAAATGCATAAACCAAATAATGAAATAATAGATAAACCGATTAAGCATAAGCAATAATCAAAGAATAAATACCATCCACATGACACCAAGATTTATACATGAAAAACCTGATAAAGGGAAAAACCATGGTGGGAAGCCTACCCATAGTTAGATAATACTTCTGTAGTAAGTATGTGAACTAGAATTAAGGGGCCTGCACTTGCAGGAAGGCCAATAGCCTAGAGTGCACTGCTCATCACAATAAGAGTCTCACTGACTACAATCAAGAGAAATGATTGAACTACAAAGATATCATCTCCTATGCCTAAATACAATTTTAGTTAAGCTAAATACTGGAGGACTAAATACTCTTACATAAACCCAACTTGATCACCAATGGTCAACCAAATCCTTTGCCTAAATGATTATTACATTATTCGCTCCTTACATATCCATTTCCCATACCATATAATCTACAATGAGATCTTACATCATATATATACAAACCCTCGACCATAAACAATAAAGTCGGCCGCTAGAAAATAAAACAATTACGTAATTACAAAACATGTCGGACAGAGATCAAACAAATAATATCCAACCCATAGGATATCCCAGAAATACATCGAGAGGTCCAATCCACATGTTAGATTAAATTGGTCCATAACCTAGATAATACTGGGACCTAGTATAGGTCCACACACACTAAAGAAATAATCCCAATCAACCAAGTCTCAAACATGATCAACTTCACCATCCTTAATCTCCACTAGAATTAGCCACACCAACACCACTTATGCATATCATCAAAGATTGTCATCAAAGCTCTGTCGGTGAAACCCTCGTCGGAATAAAAAACCAAGCTTGCCAGCATACAGGATAGCATCCGATCACCAAATCAAAACCAATTGATTGAATATGAACATGAATAAGCCAATTCCATAGCCCAAACATACCAGAGCATACCAGATCATGATGATTAAATCCAACCAGAAACCAAACAACCTACCAGGATCAGAAGGGTACTGATAAAACATCCAAGTGCCAAGAAATGGAAAACAAGTCTCCCCCAATGGAAGACAACCCACAATCTTTCACTCAAAGATATAGCAATGAAGTTATGAAACAAAGACCATGTTAGGGTTCCCATAGATACTGAGAGGGGGGGCTGAATCAGTATCTGACCGGTAATGTAATTTTCTTAATATAAAACATACAGAACATAAAGTAATAGTGTACCGATATGCAAGAATTAATGTAATAAACATAATCAAAAACATGCACATGAAAAGAACACCATAACACAAGATGTTTAACGAGGAAACCCGGTGTGGGAAAAACCTCGATGGGATTTGTGACCCACAATATTCACTTACTGGCTAATAAGAGAATATTACTTACAATAGGGGCCTGCACATGCAAGAAGGCCAACTGCCTAGAGCACACTGCTTAGTGAGAAGTCACATTGACTTACAATGAGGATTATGCTAATCCAATATTCTGTACTACTTTATAATAGCATCTTCAATGCCAGATTCGGTATTGGTTCTTGCTCTGTTCTTTACATATACCCTTGACCTATAATTTGCACATTAGGTCTATCTCATAATTTTCTTTATGCTTGCTATACCTATTTTACAAATGTCTACAATGATCTCTTTTATATACAAGAGTCATTTTACAATTTGCCAAGTCGGCTTACAATAATAAACAAAATATTACATATCAAAAATCCTGTCGGCCTCTATGCCGGTATACATCTTTTCTTCTGTGTCAGTGCCGGTACCAGTGTAGAGTGGTCTTATTGATTCCGGTGCACTGTCTTGCTTGAATAATGCTTTGCTAGTAGAATGTCTTGCCGGTGCCATAGGATTGCAAGCTTGCCATCAATGACAAAACCTTCAATCACACACAATGTCTCATTGGAGTGTCCATATGCCAACAATCTCCCCCTTTGGCATTGATGGCAACACTCATGAGAAATTCCAAAAAGATGTCCAAAAATGTGTAGACCAAAAAATTTACCAAAAAAATGAGTAACTCCCCCTGAGCATATGATCCCTGTGTTTTGAATTTTCTCATCCTACTACTCCCCCTTTGGCATCAATGATAAAGGTTAGTAGAGTTTGTAGTTATACTAGTCCATGACCTCAACCTTGTAGTTGGGTAGTTATTATCTGAAAAAGATCGCCCAAAATTAAGTTTATACTATCCATAAACTTTTTGCTATCTTTTATTGCAGTTTCAGTTCTCTTCACAGTGCCGGTGAGATGTTGCAATTGCTCTGTTGGTGTTTTACTTCCCAATGTTAATGCCTCTGAGATTTCCTTCCATAGAGATGCTAGATAATCCAGTCTTGGACTCAATTTAGATCTCAAGTATTTTGCCTTATTTATTATTGTCTCTTTCTCTTTCTCCTGTTTAAGTAATTTTGCCTCAAAATTTGCTAACTTATCTTCAAAAATAGATAATGAATCTGGTGAGTTGACAAAATTGTCTGCAAGCTTGTTTATCTCTTCCTGTATCTTGCTTATCTTCTTGTCTATATCTATAGTCAGGAAGTTTGTTTTGCATGTGTCTTTGTACAGGTTTTTGTACTCTTTTAACAAACTACACAGTTCCAGTAGAAGTGTGTCAAAATCTCTTTTACACTTCTTAATTTCTTCCTCAAAGAATTTTTGTTTCTCCTTTTCTACAATGTCCTTTACAGATTCTACCTTTATTTGCTCAATATTTCCAGAATGTATTTACATAGTGTATCTAACTGTCCTAAAGAATCTTTATTATCTATATTACAATTAGGAGCTATTGTTTTCAAAAATGGGATTGAATCATCTATTGCTTTGTAAGCTTGTGACCTATAGTTAGTTATTTTCTTGATAGATTCAAGTAATACCTCAGTCACATTTGTTGACTTTGATGGTGACCCAACAAACTGAGTACCGGTGGAAGTGACCATGCTTGTATTGACCTCTGGTAGGTCAGTTTGTGTCTGCATTTCCTTTAGCACTGATTTTCCTACTTCATTTCTTACCGGTGGCATCTGTTATGGAGCCTTTAGCTCTATTGGTTTCTCTATTTGTGCTTCAGATTCCATCTTTTTGCCTATATCTACTGTCGGTTGCTCTGTATTTCCTGTTACCAAAGGATCTTTGGCCATATCTGCTTTTTCACTTGGGTCTTTATCAACTATTATGTTGATCTTTTGGGTATCAACATTTACAGTGAATAGGACTTCAGGATTTGTATTGCTATCCTCTGTATTCATGCTTTCAGTTGCCGATTGGTTTTCAAGGATTGTAATTTTTACAGGTGGAGGTAGGTTATCTTTAATCTTTATGCTTGGAGGTCCACCAACTTTCCCTTTCCCTTTGTCCTTCTGATATACCTTAATAGGCTTGGGATTCCTATATTCTTCTTGTTTTTCTTTTTCAACCAAAAATATGTCCCAAACATTTTTTGTTTCCTCTGAAACCTCTATAACTCTACCTACCATCAGTGAAATTTGCCGGTGTGCAGTGGAAAAAACTGTCCAGTTAGCCTGAGCTATCAGATCATCAATTTCTTTTGGGGAGTTTACCGGATATACTGCAAGTAGTTTTTCTATTTTTATTTTCTTGTCCAGTTCAATTACTCCTTGCGTTCTGGCCTCAAGTCTTTTGTATAAGTCATCAGGGATTTCATTTAAGACTTGCATCAAACACTTTTTAAACATGTCCATGTGTAATACTACACTCTCCTCAACTTGCCCTTTCTCATCAGCCAATAGGGTGTCATAAATTTTCCCTATGTTCTTCAGTTTTCCTTCCTCTGTGATCTTATTTACCAAAATTTCTAGAGGTGCCAAGTCAGTTGTTGCCTTTTTCTTTTTCTTAGGGGTCAGCTTCTTTTTAGGTGTGACCTTTCTGACCAAAGATCTCACAGCTTGTTGCTTCTGCCTTGTCCTTCTAGGTGAAGGAGTGGTTGCTGGTGAGGGATCTATTTTCCTAACAACTCTTTTAAAAGTTGCTAGCATATCTCCTTCTGAGGAAGTACCTATCAGTGATAGATGAGCTTTAGGTTGTTGGGCTGCCAACTCATCTTCAGTTATGTCAGTTTTCTTTAATACATCTTCCTTAATGGTTTTTTCTTGTCTGGATCCTTTCCTCACAAAAGTTTCTACCTTATTCACTCTTTTATTTGACTGAATTTGGCTTTCTATGGTTTCAGCACTACCAAATATTTCTTCTTTAGGTTCATTTGGGGCTTCCAGAAGTGCTTTGGCATAAGTTTCAACTATGTGGTCATCTGTTTCATAGCCCATTTCTATTACCCAGATTGTCCTGGGGATGACTGCTTCCATCCATATTTCATCCTTTTTGATAACAAAGCATATATCATCTTTGTATTTGTCTACAATCTTCTGTGATAACCTTGTCCTTTTCTTCATTTTTGTCTTTAGTGCTTGGAAGAAGTCATGAATGATGTTTTCCTTATTCTCACCCATGGTATTGAACAGTTCTGTCAGTTGCTTTCCTACTGGTATGTCATATCCGAAATCTTTATATCCTATACCGGGAACTTGTTTTGTTATATGAAGCATTAGACACACTAGCAGATTCCCAAATCTGAAGGTTCCTTTCTTATCCTTCTTTATCTTTCCAAGGTTGTCTATCAGTTCATCCTTTAGCCATTCACAGATGTCAATTTTTGCATTGTTGGTTATTATGTCATAAGCACTCTTGATGCATAAACTTGAAACTGAGTTGAGTCTATTGGCATGAGTGGCTTTGTAACCTAATATCATCCTTATGAATCTCACATTTGTATCCTTTACATCATTAACCCTTAAAGATCTTTTATCAGATGTTGCACTTGCTAGGTCAATGACTAAATCATTTGAAACTTTCTTGTTTTTATTTGGTCTTTTACCAGTGGCCTGTAACCCTGTGATAGCCTTTACCGCTTGCTTGGTGATCTTATGAATTGTATCTAACTAGAAAAATTCTCCATGAACTCTGCTTAATACTATCCTAATCACATCCTTAGGAAATTCAGGAATACTAAGGATTTCTGTGAATCCTAGGGTTTCAATGATTTTGTGTTCAGCTTTGATATTGCCGGTATAATCACATATCTCAGTTTTGTACATGGTTTTGATTTCCTCATCTCCTAGCTCTTCAATATTGTAGTGAATATACATTCTAGGGTCTTTGGCATATACAACACCTTTAGGGATTTGAGAGAATGCACCTAAAGTATCATCTTTCTTTGCTATTTTGGGGAACAACTCAAATACAGGCCTAGGTCTTTTAATTACTTCCACAACAGTAGGGTTCACTATGTATTCAATTGCAGAGGTGGATGCCATGATAAATACCTTTTTCTGTCTTGGATGAATGATTGCTTGGAGTGCTTGCTTCTTGCTCGAAATACCTTAGCTTGGAAATCTTCACACTCTCTGAAAGTTTGAAATCACAGTGAAATGAAATGGAACCAAAACCTTATTTTATAAAGTCTTTTTCACTACCTACCACATTAATTGCATGCCGGTAATGTATTCACTTAACTTTATTTGCCAGTAATAAGTGATTTTCAACTTCTTTTCTCTAACTGAGGGAATAATAGCATATGTGTCATTAGCTTGCCAAACCCTCAAGATAATTTTCTTCAATTAGATGAAGAACTTCCTGCCGGTGGAGCACTGCTCTGTCCTATCGGTGGAGCATCACATTGTCCTACCAGTGGAGCATTTGTTGGTTCTACCGGTGGAGGAGTATTCCCAATATTTAGATCATCTTTTCTAATCCATTTCTTTGAGAATTCTTGCTTAACCTCTTCAACCTTTTCTTTACCTTTCAAGCTAGTACTTTTGTTGTCTACCAGTGTACCTTTACTTCTACAAAATTTAGCAATATGACCAATCTTGTTACATGCATAACAAGTTACATTATTTTTTTTGAATAGCTTTCCCATAACCTATGCTGGTTTGTGTCCTACATTGATTTGATAAATGTCCAAATCTTCCACAAACATAACATGTTACATTCATTCTGCAGTTTTTAGAGTTATGACCAACTTTGTTGCATTTGGAGCATTGACCGGTGGGAGGATTGATATTCTGATAATTCCTAGATTTACATTCATTTGCCCTATGACCATATTTATTACAATTAAAGTATTTTCCATTGAATTTATAAGTATTAGGAGGTCTTACTAGTTTGCTGTGATCTTGAGTATTTGCAGTACCGGAGCTTTCTCCAACTTCAAATCCAATTCCAGAAGTGTCAGCTTTGGGTTTTTGATTCTTCAATAAGGTACCAAGTTCTTCTAAGCTTTTCTTGAATTTTTCTTTGTGTTGATTTGCAGTTTCCAATTCCCTTTCGAAGATTTCTTTTTGTCTCATTAGTTCATTCGAGTCATTCTAAGTATGTATCAGATCTATCTTCAACATGTCATTTTCATAGCTAAGTCTTGTGTTCTCATTTGCTACATCACTTAGTCTTCTGGTCAATTCTTCTTCATTCTTCTTTTTGTCCTCAATCTCTTTGCAAAATCTCATAGTCATATCCTGCATTTCATTTTTTGTTGTCATGATCTCTTGTTTCAACTTGCTTATCATATCATTAAGTGATTCCTTTCCATCATTCTCATTTTGCAATTTTTCACAAAGTTCTCTTCTCTTGTTTCTTGTAACAGTAAGATTTTCTTGAAGTGCCTGAATGATATCCTGAGCTGTTTTTAAATCATCTTCTAATTTGATATTTTTGAACTTCTTTGTATCATAGTCAGTAAGAGCTCCTTCAAGTTGCTTCATTAGAATTTCCATCTTTACCGGTGTCAAGATCTTCCTCAAGTTTTTAGGCTTCTAAAAATAGAGGACCAGGCTCTAATACCAATTGTTAGGGTTCCCACAGATACTAAGAGGAGGGAGGTGAATTAGTATTTGACCGGTAATGTAATTTTCTTAATATAAAACATGCAGAACATAAAGTAACAGTGTACCAGTATGCAAGAATTAATGTAATAAATAGAATCAAAAACATCCACATGAAAAGAACACCATAACACAAGATGTTTAACGAGGAAATCCGGTGTGGGAAAAACCTCGGTGGGATTTGTGACCCACAATATTCACTTACTGGCCAATAAGAGAATATTACTTACAATAGGGGCCTGCACCTGCAGGAAGGCCAACTGCCTAGAGTGCACTGCTCAGTGAGAAGTCACACTGACTTACAAGGAGGATTATGCTAATCCAATATTCTATACTGATTTATAATAGCATCTTCAATGCTAGATTCAGCACCGGTTCTTGCTCTGTTCTTTACATATACCCTTGACCTATAATTCACACATTACGTCTATCTCATAATTTTCTTTATGCTCACTATACCTATTTTACAAATGTCTACAATGATCTCTTTTATATACAAGAGTCATTTTACAATTTGCCAAGTCGGCTTACAATAATAAACAAAATATTACATATCAAAAATCCTATCGGCTTCTGTGCCGGTGTCGGTGCCAATGTAGAGTAGTCTTGTTGATGCCAGTGCACTGTCTTGCTTGAATAATGTTTTGCTGGTAGAATGTCTTGCCGGTGCCATAGGATTGCAAGGTTGCCATCAATGACAAAACCTTCAATCACACACAATGTCTCATTGGAGTGTCCATATGCCAACAGACCAAACTCCCCCTATGAATGATATCTCATATATCTCTCCCCCTTTGACATCAATGCCAGAAATTTGACAAAAATATCAAAGCAAAAACATAAACCACTGAAACACAAGGCTAACTACTCCCCCTGAGAAGAAGCATCCCTACATCAATTCTGGAATGAATAATATCTATTATAATGCATATCAAACTGATGCCAAATAACATCAATCAATTCTCTATCGGAGGGGTAGAAACCTCTAATGTGTTTCTCGGGTACTCAAATGATTCTTTAGACAGGTTTAGTGAAAATATCTACAATCTTCTCTTTAGTGTTCACATAAACCAGTCTAACTTCATTTTCTTCCACCTTCTCCTTCAAAAAGTTATACTTGATAGATATGTGCTTTGTCTTAGAGTGAAATACTGGATTCTATGATATGTCAATAGCAGCAGAGTTATCACAGTGAACACTAATTCATTTGCCCTAAAATTCTGACGGAGAAGGTATATTGTGAACAAATTTGATTTTTTTTTGAAAAATTGCCCGCATTTGCTGGAATTTTGATGATAATTCAATATATGTTTGTGGCAGAGAAGGAATTGGCAACGACATTTGTGTTTTTCACAAAAAGTGCCCACATTGATGACAGCGGGCATTACTTAAAAAAAAAAAGACCAAGACATTTCAAATCATTTTGGCGGCCTCTTCTCATTCTCTCCTTGCCGCCCCAACAGTGTATTCCCACCCACAGTTCCACCTCTATTTGCTATAATCCCCAGCCTTACCTTTGTCACTACTCATTGCTTGTTCCTAGTCATAGCTATTTAGGTAGGAGCCACTGGTCAAGTGGTTAATTGGTTTTTGTTCTTATGATGGAATTTCCTGGAACTGGAACAAAGCGCGAGATCTTTGAACTGTAATCTTTCACTTGGCTACAGAAGGAACTCGAACAAGGATTGAAGGCCCCCCACTTCATGGTTGTGGTGTGGTTGACTATCTATACATACAATGACAAACCCCAACAACTATATCGATTGAGGTTGTGTCTGCGTACGTAATGCCACGACCAGTTTTTTCTGGGCGATCATCCAGGCCTCAAAGAGGATCCATAGTGGAGAGGTTTTTTCTGATCTTAACACTTTTTATTTTCATGACATTTGAGTGAAGTAGACCATAGCTGCAATTGTTATGGAACTCGGGAAGCTGCTTGAAATTTCATATTGATAACCTTGTGAGTAAACCACAGCTCCATTGGGTTTGTCATAACAATTTTAGCACCATCCATGATTAGTCCATCATCTTTCATGATTAACAATAGTGAATTTATCCAATGTCACATTACACCATGCAATGAAACTTAAGACATAACTCATTATTCTTCTATATGAGATTTTTTAACCAAGATTATCATATTTCAGCTTGTGTGATAAGTTTTGGCATGGGAACTAACTAATAGACAACATAGATATTTATCATCAACCTCCTTTTTCTTCACCAAAGGGATAAAAATTTATTAAACACAACGAGAATTACAGAGAAAGAAAGTAGATACATAACCTAATCTAATCTCCATTTGCATAACCTAAGAAGGTAGATACAACTAAATAATCTTGAAAGAATTGCATATGAAGGGCACTATTAGAAAAGAACTTATGTACCATGCTAGTCTATGTAGCTACTACTAATTATTGCATAGAAATAGATACATGTGTTAGAATGTGTTGAAATAGTAGCTAGCTCGAATACCTATCTATTATATGTTAATGTTGTCAATGACAATTAAAATACACATGTATTATCTATTATGTAAATCGAACTTAGGGCTGGGCCCAAATACATGTAACTTGTAATTACGTCTTGCTTGGCCAAGACCTATATATAATGTAACTTGTGGATAGGATAGACCCTATAAATGTAACTTGTAATTTGGTCTGACCCTAATTGGGTGATGTAACTTGTAGTCTTATATTGAATGTAACTTGTAGATAGGGTAGGTCCAGTATGTATTTTGAGAAATTATGTAATTGGGTTGGGCCCAAACTCATGTAGTGTGTGACAAAGGCAATCAAGCAATAACGTCTTAATAGGTCAAGACCTATTTGGATGATATACATAATATTATTATTAAATTAACAAGGCAGGCCGACTTGAGACTTGACACCACAAGTCAATTATATAAGCAAATAATTTGCATGGCATAGTGAATCAATAACATACAAGGCGAATTATTCTTAAGGCTGTCAACACATGTAATCTTCTCTCCAACATTTGGCGATCTCTCTCTCTCTCTCTCTCTCTCTCTCTCTTGTGCGAACTTTCTCCTCATCCATTGTGTGAAGGTTGGCTATTAGGTGATACTAAGGATAAATACTCAAAAAGTATAATAATTACACTAATACATATATCACTCTCATGCCTTCCTTAATTTGATATAAGGTCCCTCTATCATGTTAATGCATGATAGCCTTGGTAAGATAAATGATTGAATGAGAGATAAATGAAGTCTCTCATTCAATCATCTATCCTATTGATAAACTATGATGAAGACTTCAAGCTATTGTTCCTTCATTTGATGATCATTCTTAAATTTGTATATATTCAACCATACTTGCAATGTTCGATTAATGCTTAACTACCGATAATCATCGGTTGTAAATATCATAGTATAGAATACCGATTAGTATCGGTTTATATTAAAACCAATGCACTCTGATTAAAATCGGTTAACATATTAACTATGAACATCGATTGTTATCAGGCTTAAGCAATGCACTCCGATTAATATCGGTTAATATATTAACTATGAACATTGATTGTTATCAGGCTTAACTAATACATACTGATTAGTATCGGTTGTCTTGCATATGATAAATACATCGATTAAGTATCATGTGGTTTGTTAAGTGATAAAAACCTATTTAGGTTTCTATCCTCCTCCTTTGTTGATATCCCCTCCCCTGTTGTCTAATATATCTATGACTTTTCCAACAATTTTTAATATCACAACAAGAGATAATTTTGTATGAGTTTTTTAAAGCCAACTTTATTACTCTCCCCTTGAAAAATTGAAGAAAAAACCATAAACAAAATTAGGACAAGCCTTTTTTCAAGCATCATTAACTATTCCACTAATGAATGTCATGATTTGGAGATTAAAATTCAACAACTTATTGTAGTTCTAGTAACATTTAAATAATAGGTGACAATGAGTTATACACTCATCATATCCCTTCTAAAAGACATTTATAACCTATTATGTTTTTATCTTGCTATATGACAATGGTAGCTTAATTACCTATTAGGGGCTCATTGTCATTCATGGTACTACGATTTCATGTGCAATCATACTTGGGAGGCAACGTAATAGCCTAGTTCTTCTTGTCTCTACATTGTGAAGCAAGATTAATTGTTGTCAATTGTTCCTCTTTTTTAACGATCCACTTTACCTTTGTTGATTTTTATCTTTTATAACTTGATATCCTTTCTTGCATAGAATTGTCCTAAATCCAAATTTTGTCCTTGCTTGGACATGTGTGTTCCTTGATTAGGACCTCTTTCATTGTTTTGTTGGAAAATAAACAAAGACATCGACCTCTCCTCTCTACTTATACACAAAATGTCTCCTTGCACTCATCAAGCCTCAACATGATGCCTATCATTCATGAGCTCAAGGTGGTTTCTTTCATGCTCAATAAAAATATGATCAAAACTTTTTGTAGTTTCACCACCATCATAATATCATTTTGCTATTGTTAACATCATACATCCTCATGCTATGTTGGAAATTCATCGAGCTCTTCAATTTATTCACTCTTTATATGTTAGTGACTACCTTTAACTTTTGAACCTTCAAATAAATCATCATAATGACCCCTTCACTATCTTGTGTTGAATGAAAATCCTTCAACTGGACTGCATTGCATAAGAATTTGGTGTGGATCTTTCATTCTTTCCCTGATTTGCCATTTTTTATTGTTCCACCCTACAATTTTGTATTTGAGGTATGTAAAATAGTTTCTCTATAGATTTTTTTATCTCTTTGCATTCTTTTGGTTGCCTTCATTTAAATTATGTAATGTTTCCATAATATCTCTTTTACAACTATCTCTTTCTTTCTTTTGCAATTAAGAGATCACTTGAATTGTAGGTAGACCCCTTCAAATGACAGGGTAGGCTTCCTTTTATACCTAATATATGTCTTGAAAGTATTTTATCCTAGTGGCATTAAATTAAAGTACTTTCTCTTCTATCTGGTATTGGTGGAGCAGAGGTTGCATTGCATCGACCTAGGATACATATTTCCATAGATACAACACAAGTTAAATGTATCCCAGGTCGATGCAAAGCAACCTCTTCTCGGGACATCACCAGAAAATAGAGAAAGAATTTTAATTTAATGCAATCAAGATAAAAGGCTTTCAAGATAGATAAATAGTATGCAACTGTATCTATTTGTAATGTATTACCCAAACAGCGCAATTGACCAGTCGCCTTTGAAAAGAAAGTGGTATGATGAAATCTTTGGGCATAAAATAGATGAAATGCACTCCATACTACTGCTGCACAATATTTTCGTCGATGATATTTTTAAAATAGTAAAGAAAGGTGTATGGAACAACCAAATTCTTATCATTATAAACAATGAATATTTTAAGATCCTTTTATGAAGTGTAAGTTGAGAATATTTTATGAAAGGTCCCTAAATGAATACACTTTAAACTAATTTTAGCAATGACTATCAGATGTAGACAAAATGAATGCTTTTTGGATTAGGATGGTACATAGAATTTACTATCAAAAGGTTGTCAAAAATTCTTGTGACTAGGAGGTGTGAAATGGCCTACTCTTATGCTTTTCATGCCATCAAAATTTGAGTTTGATTGCCATCATTTACTTTGCCAGATTATTCACATGTAACTCCTGAATTAATTTCCTACACACAAAATGACAAAAAATAGGTTTGTTGATGGGGGATTTCCTAGGTCAAACCTTGGGTTGTGAATTAACCTTTAAGTATAATGTTTTCCTTTTGAGGGAAAGGATAGATCTAATCTAAAAATGCTTAAAATTGAACATGATACCTTGATGAATCTTTCTTGAATCCTCACACAAGGTTTTAGGATGTCATGTAGAATTTTGATCATGAATGTTGTGCTTTAACTTGTGATGCAGAGGAAGGGTGTGATAAATGAACCTTTAATATTTATAACGGAAATACAAGGTCCAAACCCCTAGGTCTACTAGCACCCAAATGGCTTAAATGGGTCAAATGAAAACCAACACTTTTTCAAATGATTCCAAAGGTATGGAATGTTTTTATTATTTCCAAATAAGTTGTTTTAATTGGTTTTGTGGTTCCAAGAACTTTTTTAAGTGCAAAGCCCTCTTTTTAGCCTTCAAGGCATAGTTGGCCAATTAGCCCTCCAGTGAGGAAAATGAATTGTTTTCTGTCAACTTTCCCAAACAACTAAACAAAAAATTTGGATATTAAAACACCCATTTGTCTTCTCTTAGAAATACAAGAAGATTTCATATGGTTTCTTTGGAAAGTATATGCTGTCCTATAACTATGCACTGTTTTGGGACTCCAAAAATGACAATTTAACAAAGGAAGTATATAATGTTTTAACTCCCTGACTCCCAAACTCTCAAAACTCATCCAATATGATTCAAAACTAAGGAAAATGCAATTATTTACAAGGTTTAACCTTATTAGATGCAAAATCCATTATTTAGCCTCTCACAAACCCTTAAAAGTAGGGTTTCTCATATACCCCTCTTCCAAACACTATACCATCCAAATGATGATGGATTCACCTTTAATTTGAAATTTATAAACACTATAAATCATAAAATGTGTCCCTCCTAAAGGCAGATTTGCTACTGTTGCTCCTTAGCAAGCAATTTCTCCACTCTTACATTCATTGTTTTGGTGATCACCTCGGTTCTCCACCCAATCTGCACATCAACCTATTAGTAATTTATTATACATGTTAGAGGAGTACCATACCATGAATATTAGGCCTTTTACATTCATGGAATGACCATTCTCATTGTAAATCAACCAAATCAAATGCCAAATTGCACAAATCTATTAGAACACTCAATGTAACTAGTCTAAAGTCTGAGACAAATGGATTATCAGTGCATCTTCCCTACAAATAAGATGTTAAAGGTCTCTTCAATGCATTCTAAATTCAAATACACACTCAAGACAAAGTTACCATAAGCCAAAACACCAAAAAATTTCAAGAAAACAAAAATTTGTTGTTATTGCTTGTCCTAGTTTGTACACCAGCATTCTCTGTCGTACAAAGTATTACATCAACCATTTGATAAAAAACTCTTAATTTCTGACACACAAGGTCATGAAATGATTTATTGAATATTCATAAACTCTTCTAGACTCCCTAAGCCATAAATTCCTATTACATCTTTTTGTTGGTCCTAAGGTCCTTACTAGGCCTTTTAGGACAAATTACAAACTTATTACAATTTTCATCATTAAAGGCCATAATGGACCTTAAGACATCATAATTGATTGGATCTTCACTCCTAAGACCTTCAAAAGTCTTTAATGGCTTCATTAAGTCCTTTGGTCTTCCAAATGCACCTGCACCAACTTGAATTCTCCCTCAATGCTTGATGAATGCTTGATTGCTTGTTCACTTGGAATTGAATTTATTTTATAATTAAGAGATCACTTGAATTGTAGGTAGACCCCTTCAAATGATAGGGTAAGCTTCCTTTTATACCTAATATATGTCTTGAAACCATTTTATCCTAATGACATTAAATTAAAGTACTTTCTCTTCTATCTGGTATTGGTGGAGCAGAGGTTGCATTGCATCGACCTATGAAACATATTTCCATAGATACAACACAGGTTAAATGTATCCCAGGTTGATGCAAAGCAACCTTTTCTCTAGAGATCACCAGAAAATAGAGAAAGAACTTTAATTTAATGTCATCAGGATAAAAGGCTTTCAAGATAGATAAAATTTGAGTTTGATTGTCATCATTTACTTTGCCAAATTCTTCACACATAACTCCTGAATCAATTTCCTACACACAAAATGATGAAAATAGGTTTGTTGATGGGGGCTCTCCTAGGTCAAATAGATTTGAATATACCTTAAAGTGTGAAATATGGAAGGTTTGTATTCTTAATCTCCTGCCCATTTCTTAATTTAAAAGATGATATCTTTATTAAATATCTCCTCTATTTTTGGAGGTAGACATCTTTAGGAAAAGATCTCTTCCTCCCTCTTTAAATTGATCCCTTTAGATCAAATACAAAAATGCTTAAAATTGAACATGATACCTTGATGAATCTTTCTTGAATCCTCACACAAGGTTTTAGGATGTCATGCAGACTGTTGATCATGAATGTTGTGCTTTAACTTGAATTCTCCTTCAATGCTTGATGAATGTTTGATTTCTTGTTCACTTGGAATTTAATTGATTTTATAATTAAGAGATCACTTGAATTGTAGGGTAGACCCCTTCAAATGATATAGGCTTCCTTTTATGCCTAATCATACATAAAGTGTATGAATTTTTTCTCACACATGAGGCAAGAAATGAGGGGTCATATTTTGGGTCCCAATCACAAGTCTTGTCAATTTAGGATGTGACATGTTAAAGTGGGAATCAATGTCTCAAGATCAGATGGACCTTAAGTGATTGTCTCCCTTGCATATGATTTGTTTGGGTGATAAACTTCACCATTCTACTCACAAGAATTTTATTAAGTCTCAAATATAGGGAAATGGAAGGATTCAAATAGAAAACTTGTACATGCAACTAAATCCATTGACTAACCAGAAGAACAAAATTAAGAAACAGTTCGATCATCTGAGAGGTGTTGTAGACTTGCAACTCACCAACTACTTAGTTTTTTTCGAGTAAGAATTTTCTTTGTTTTGGTTATGGTTGTGGTGTTTGTAGGGAGACATTTACAAATTTATATCTATTTTCACTATTTAATGGTTTATGGGTTTGTAATGGTAATTTAATGTTCTTTCGTATTTTTGTATATATTCTTTATAATAGCCTAGTATATTGATTTGTTCTATTATGAATAATAGTGTGGGTCAGATGGCTTTGCCATCAATGCATGAAAGCATTGCATGAGCTCTACTTTTAAAAATTACATGAAACATTTTTAATTTATTTGATTCAGTGTTATTTGAAAAAAAGTTTATCAATGATGTTTCCTTTCTCCAAGCATTGGATCTAGGATCTTTCTGTCAGATAATATGTAACATCTAATGACTAAATCTTTTATTTACAAATGCTTATTTTATTTAATTATCATCTAAGCGTGAATTAAAATTTATATTTGTTTGGAAGTAGAACATACAAGCTGAAGACTCATGTGCAAGTAAATTTCGTAAAAGAAAGCAAGCATGCATTATCTTGAATGACATGGAAACAAGCTCATCAGCTACCTAGAAGAGGGCAATTGGAGAAAAGAAGATGAAAGTGTTAAAGGCTATAAATACATAGAGAGTATGAAATACAAACAAACAATGTCTGGAGTGTGTGATGTGACGTCTCAAATTTATGTCCAGAGGGACTAACTGGTTTTGGAGTTCTTGCGAAACCTATTAGGCCACGCTTGGAGGAAATCAATGTGTTCATGCAAGGAGCACCTTTTTTCTATTATGAGAATGATGCTTTTGCACCAAAGGATATTTGGAAGGCAATATCCAAAAATTTCTATAGTGTGGAACCAGAGTTGGCGGACTCGAAGTAATTTTCAGCTTTTAGAAGACCAAGAGGTTATGTACACAATCTCCCAATAGAAGGGTGATTTCAAGCATTACCTCTCCCACCCATGACTATTCAGGAAGCACTTTCTTAGACAGAGGAATACTGACCTCCATGGGATCAAAGAAAAAAATTGAAGCATAGACTCTGGACGATGTGGTGGTGTCCTTCGTGAACAACTCTACACTATAATTGAAAATTCATGAGGGAAACTGTAAGATAGTGAACATAAATACATTCTTAAAAAGTGAGAAGAATGGAACTTGGTTTGGGTGGGGATACGTCAGGTGGATCCTCTAGAGGTTGATGAGATAGAAATAATATTAGGATTTGAAAAAGATCACACTCGTGGAACTTCGTGTGCGACTGATCGATTGCACTATTTGGGTAATGCATTCTAAATAGATACAGTTGCATACTATTTATCTATCTTGATTAAAGCCTTTTATCTTGATGGTATTAAATTAAAGTACTTTGTCTTCTATCTGGTATTGGTGGAGAAGAGGTTGTGTTGCATCGACCTAAAATACATATTTCTGTAGATACAACACAAAGTTGAATGTATCCCAGGTCGATGCAAAGCAACCTCTGCTCCAGAGATCACCAAAAAATAGAGAAAGAGCTTTAATTTAATGCCATCAGGATAAAAGGCTTTAACGAAGACAGACAAATGGTATGCAACTGTATCTATTTGGAATGCATTACCCAAACAATGCAATCGATCAGTCACACACGAAGTTCCATGAGTGTGATCTTTTTCAAATCCTACTATGATTTCTATCTCATCAACCTCTAGAGGAGCCACCTAACCTAACCCCACCCAAACCAAGATCCATTCTTCACACTTTTCAAGAATGTATTTCTATTCACTATCTTGCAGTTTCCCTCATGAATTTTCAATTATAGTGCAGCGTTCTTCATGAAGAACACCACCACATCATCTAGAGTCTATGCTTCAATTTTTTTCTTTGATCCCATGGAGGCCAATAGTACTTTGTCTGAGGAAGTGCTTCCTGAATAGTCATGGGGGCGAGAGGTAATTCTTGAAATCACCCTTCTATTGTGAGATTATGTACATAACCTCTTAGTCTTCTGAAAGCTGAAAATTACTTCAAGTCCGCCACCTTTGGTTCCACACTATAGAAATTTTTGGATATTGCCTTCCAATATCCTTCGGTGCAAAATCATCATTCTCATAATATAAATAAGGTTCTCCTTGCATGAACACATTGATTTCCTCTAAGCATGGCCCAATAGGTTTCATAGGAACTCCAAAACCAGTTAGTCCCTCCGCACATAAATTAGAGATGACACATCACACACTCCAGATATTGTTTGTTTGTATTGCATACTCTCTATGTATTTATCACCCTTTAACACTTTCCTCTTCTTTTCTCCAATTTCTCTCTTCTAGGCAGCTGATGAGCTTGTTTCCATGTCATTCAAAATAATGCATGCTTGCTTTCTTTTACGAAATTTACTTGCACATGAGTCTTCAACTTGTATGTTCTTCTTCCGTACAGAGATACATTTTAATTCATGCTTAGATGATAATTAAATAAAATAAGCATTTGTAAAGAAAATATTTAGTCATTAGATGTTACATATTATCTGATGGAAAGATCCTAGACAGTTCTTGGAGAAAGGAAACATCATTGATAATCCTTTTTTGCAAATAACACTGAATCAAATGAATAATAAATATTTTATGCAATTTTTAAAAGTAGAACTCGTTCAATGCTTTCATGCACCAACGGCAAAGCCATCAGAATTTTGACGACAACTAAAGAAACATCGACAAGGATGATGTATATCCAATGTCACTTCCATGTCGGCCAGTCATCTGTTGGCATTATAACAGACAAGGAGAGATTATTGGAATTTTAATAAGGATATTGAGAAGGTTGTTGATGATTATGGATATAACTGATCAAGGATGTTTTACTGTCTTAATATTATTATTTTGTCATGGATATCAAGAGATTGATTTTATAATTCAGTATGATGTTGCCATATCTTGAGGCATATGATTTGATGAATATAAAGATATCAGTAAAAGACACAGAAAGAATGTGATGATTAAGGGGAGGAATAAGTTATTCAATGGGCAACTATTACCGAGTTAGACAATGATGAGATCATGATGATTAGATTGTTTTGATATCATGCATATGTTATTGGTTCTAAGGTTAATACTATACTATGTTACCGAGCAAAGAACCTAGTCGGTAAACCCTAAGGAACCTAGTCAGTCAACCCTAAGGTTATTGCTATTAGTTAATGAAGGCAGTATGTCTACCGAGTTAAGTTTAGTATTTACCGAGTTGCAACCGAGTAATAACAGAATGAATAAAATGTTGGTATTTTGGTATGGTTTTGTCATTGATGTCAACACCTACTGAATACACCTACTTTGGGGATCCAACAACATTCACCGGCAAGCAGTAATCTGTGCAATAGTTACTGATATATGGTTAACCGACAGGATATAATGTTCACCGGTACCTGGAATGACATGGAAGACACTTGGTAATGTTGAAGACATCATGTGGACACTTTATTCTGAAGTAATAATCATTGGTATATTCATATTTGCATATTTGCTATTACCGACAAATAGGTCTAGGTTATCTAGGGTTACACCTGCAGGTTTATCTTTTCCAGATCAGCATGGCATGCTATGGAGATGATTTATTATTGTTATAAATGCATTAATCTGACATGTTTAATCGGTTATTGCATCGAATATTATATTATTTATAAAATGTTTTTATTGTAATATCTTGTAGAGCCGACCTACTAAAATTGGTCTTAGGGTATGGTATAAATGTAAGATCTTATTTGTAAAATCAAGAGTGGATTGCAAAAAAAGATTCAAGTGAAGGTATATGCGAGATCAAGCAGAGGCATACACAAAGACATCATTTGAAGGTGAAGTTAGGTTTTTGTAGAAGCATATCAGCATTACACCGGTACTGAATCCAGCATATTAAGATGCGATTTTGTGCAGTACATTCTTATTGGATTTAACCATCCAACTGTAGTCAGTGTGACTCCCATTTGTGATTGAGCAATGAGCTCTAGGGTGTTGGCCTTTCTGCATGTGCAAACCCCTTTTTGTACACTTACTATCTGCAGTAGTATCATCTGATTGTGGGTAAGATTTCCCATCGTGGTTTTTCCCCTTACAAGGTTTCCACGTACAAATATTGGTGTCATGTGTTGTGGATAACTTTGTGTTTATGTTTCATGCATTAATTCCTACCGGTATAGCAATTTACTATTAACACTGTCTACCGGTATACTTAACTGATTCACCAGTATTAAGCATTAAGTCAGTTAATAAGTTTTTGGTTTGAATTTATTAGACAACTGATTCACCCCCCCCCCCTCTCAGTTGTCTCTGGGACCTAACAATTGGTATCAGAGCCTAGTCCTCTTTTTGCAGAAGTTTAACAACTTGAGGAGATCCAATGTCTACTAATTATTTCAAGAAGGACAGTCCTAAACTTGATGGAACCAACTATGGGATATGGAAGATCAGAATAGAGACACATTTGAATTGCATCGGTAAAGACATCTGAGAAGTTGCTAAGAATGGTTATACTGCTGCTGTAGCTAGTCAGATTGCTCCAACTACCTTAGCCAAAGATGAAGAAAATGATTGCAAAGCAAGAGAAGCACTCTTGAGAAAATTATCAGATCAACAAATCATGGGATTATCAGATAGGTCTACTACTAAAGCTATTTGAGATCATTTGGAAACACTGAATGAAGGAGATTCCACAGTCCAAATTGCAAAACTTGAAAGCTTTCAAGTCAGGTATGAACATCTGAAAATGG
The DNA here is from genome assembly GCF_030272615.1 of Cryptomeria japonica. Lineage (NCBI taxonomy): Eukaryota > Viridiplantae > Streptophyta > Pinopsida > Cupressales > Cupressaceae > Cryptomeria > Cryptomeria japonica. The sequence goes on along the minus strand of NC_081409.1, from coordinate 776,047,947 downwards.
AAGAAGATGAAAGGATTTTTTCTTTTATGGAAAGAGTAAATGAAATTGTTTGGGGTATCAAATGTTGTGGAGGAACCTTGAGTGAGGATGAGATTGTTTCAAAAATCTTAAGAGGTTTTCCACCGGCATATAAAATGAAGGTTACTACTATAAATGAGTTGAGAACAATGCCTAATACATCAGTAACTAGGGATACATTGATTGGAAAAGTTTCAGCTTTTGAAATTGAGGAATTTGGTCCTGTTGCTACTATAAAGACTGATTTGGCCTTCAAAGCATCAACATCATCTACTCCATCTTTTGACAAATCAAACTAAAGAGCCTTTTATGCAAGAGAACTTGAAGAAACCAGGAAGGAAAATGAAGAGCTTGAAGAACTTGAAGCACTATTTGCAAGGAATATGCCAAAAGGTCCAATTGGAAGTAAGTATGAAGGTAAAGCACCTTTTAAATGTTTTAACTACAATAAGATTGGTCATATGGCTTCAAGATGCCCTAATAGACATGCTAGACTAAGAGAAGAAGCTAGAAGAACATACAAGCCTAACCCTGAATATCAGAGATACGGATTTAAGAAGAACAAAGACAAATCTTGTTACATTGATGATGAAGGTGTGACTGATGATTCTAATGAGGATCTAGCAGACAATGGATGGGTTTTTGTTGCTATAACAGAAGATCAACCGGCACCTGCTGCTCAACTGGTAGAACAAGCCCTAGCAGCTAAAGTTGAATCAAAGGATGAATGGATTACTGACTTAGGATGCTCACATCATATGACTGGAGACGAAGGTAAAGTCTTGAAATTTCAAGAATACAATGAAGGTTTAGTAAGATTTGGAGATGACAAATCCTATTCAATCAAAGGTAAGGGTTCAATATCTCTTGATGGTAAACATAACACTGACAATGTCTACTATGTTGAAGGATTAAAGCATAATCTTTTAAGTGTTGGTCAATTAGTTGAGAAAGGTTTTCAATTACAATTTAAAAATGGAAAATGCAAAATCATGAATAGAACCGGTTTGGAAATTGCAACCAGTAATCAGACTAGAGGTAATATCTTTCATTTGAATAACAGTGAAAAGGCATGCTTAATTGTACATATAGATGAAAGTTAGTTATGGCATAAAAGGCTATGTCATGTAAATTTTGATTGCATGGTAAAAATTAGTACTTCTAAGGTAGTTAGAGATCTACCTAAAATTGTGAAACCTCATAATGCAATTTGCAAGGAATGTCAATTTGGAAAAACAAGTTAGAGCTAGTTTCAAAATTCTAGAAAAATTGAATAATGCTCTTGATTTAATTCACACTAATTTATTTGGTCCAGCTAGAACTAAAAGCTTACAAGGTGATAGATATTTCATGCTAATTATTGATGATTATTCTAGAATTTGTTGGGTTACTTTTCTCAGAGAAATATCAGAAGCACTTGGGAAGTTCAAACTATTCAAAGCAATAGTTGAAAATGAAACCGGTAAGAAAATCAAATGTTTAAGATCAGATCAAGGAGGAGAATTCACATCTAAAGATTTTAATACATTCTGTGAAGTGAATGGAATCAAAAGACAGTTATCAGCACCTCGGACACCACAGCAGAATGGAGTTGTTGAAAGGAAAAATAGAACTATCTTAGATGCAGCAAGAAGTATGTTATCAGAAGCAAATCTACCACATGTGTACTGGAGAGAGGCAGTAAGCACTATTGTCTATACATTCAACAAAGTTCACATCAAAGGTGAAACCGGTAAGACCCCTCATGAATTATGGTTTGGTAATATTCCTACTCTTAAGTACTTCATAATTTTTGGAAGTAAATGTTATATTAGAAGAGATGAGTATATTGGCAAAATTTGATCCTAGAAGTGATGAAGGAATATTTCTTGGTTATTCATCTAAGAGCAAGGCATATAGATGTTTTAATAAAAGATTACAAAAAATTGTTGAGAGTACAAATGTAAAGATTGCTGAACAATTTAGAGGAACTTCAAGGTATATAGACTCTGAACCGGAAATAGAAGTTATGACAAATGAACCTACAATGAATCCACTGGTATAGAATGATGATCCAATTACTTCGGTATCATCAGAGGATTCCATAGTAATTGAAGATCAACAATAGACTAAGACACCCCGGTATGTAAGACTGAATCATTCTGAAGATCAAATAATTGGAATTAAATTTAAAGGAGTTATGACAAGAGGAAGATTGGCAAATGAAGAGGTATGTCTTATTTCTCAAATTGAACCATTATCTATCAATGAGGTATGTGAAGATAAATTTTGGATTAAAGCTATGGAAGAAGAATTAGGACAAATTGAGAAAAATAATACTTGGACATTAGTTCCCCGGCCTAAAGATAAAAATATAATTGGAACCAAATGGGTATGTAGAAACAAACTTAATGAAGATGGTAAGGTTGTCAGAAATAAAGCAAGACTAGTATGTAAGGGATGTTCTCAAAAAGAAGGAGTTGATTACAATGAAACCTTTTCACCGATAGCCAGAATTGAGGCAGTTAGATTATTCTTGGCTTTTGCAGCTCACAAGGATTACAAAGTTTATCAAATGGATATTAAATGTGCATTTCTGAATGGAGATCTTGAAGAGGAAGTTTATATTGAACAACCTGATGGATTTTCTTTGATAGATGACAATGATATGGTTTGCAGATTAAGAAAAGCTCTGTATGGATTGAAACAAGCTCCAAGAGCTTGGTATGCAAGATTTGATAAGTATCTTTTAAAGATTGGTTTTACTAAAGGAAATGCAGATAGCAATTTATATTACAAAGTAACTAATGATGACACCTTGATTATTGAAGTATTTGTTGATGATATAATATTTGGAGGAGAAGATGGATTATGTAAATAATTTTCTCTTGAAATGCAGCAAGAATTTGAAATGTCTATGATTGGAGAAATAAAATTCTTTTTGGGATTGCAGATTTTACAGACTGATAAAGGTATATTTTTGAGTCAACCTAAGTACTTGAAAGAACTATTGAAGAAATTTGGGATGGAGAACTCTAAACTGGTAAGCACACCTATGACTACAAATGACAAATTATCTCAAAGGGATGAATCTACACTTGTTAATCCAACTAGATACAAATCTATGATAGGAGGTTTACTGTATTTGACACAAACCAGACCTGATATTATGAATGCAGTATGTATAGTTTCTAGATTTTAGATTAATCCTAGGGAAAATCATGAATCAGCAGTGAAAAAGATTTTTCGGTACTTACAAGGCACAACAAATCTTGGATTATGGTATCCTAAAGATGAAAATTTTGATCTATGTGCATATACAGATGCAAATTGGGCAGGAGATGTGGATGATAGAAAAAGCACCACTAGAGGAGCATTCTTTCTTGGAAAGAGATTAGTTTCTTGGTTAATTAAGAAAAAAAGTTGTACATCTTTATCAATAGTAGAATCAGAATATGTTGTAGCAGCAACAAACTATACACAGGTACTTTGGCTTAAGTAAATGTTGAAAGACATAAAGGTAAAATGCAAGGAACCTATTACTATATACTGTGATAACACTGCAGCAATTGATATATCTAAAAATCTGGTATTACACTCTAAAACAAAACATGTTTCTATCAAACTGAATTTTCTAAGGGAAAAAGTTGAAGAAAAAGAGATAAAATTGGTTTATGTGAATACTAAAGAATAGCTTGCAGATATTTTCACAAAACCTTTGCCTAAGGAAACTTTTGAGTATCTCAGAGATCAACTCAGAGTCATACCACCACCAGTAGAGACTTAGAGAGTTGATGATTGTCATCAACCGACAGAATTAAATGGACAAATCTTTATTCCGGTATTCGATGAGGAAGCTACTTCAAAAGGGGAGTAGTTGGTATATTGAATTGGTTGGTATTTTGTATGAACTTGACCTTTTGTGACTTTGGCATTTGATATCAAAGGGGGAGAGATATCTATGGAAAAACACATTAGCTTTTAGTAAGAAAAAGAGATTTTTAGGGAATAAATTTTGAAAAATACATCTAAGGAGAAATTGGTATGAGAAATTGGTATTGTTACTCCCAGGGGGAGAAATGGAGATATTATTTGGCATTTCTGTCTTGGCACTATGATAGTTTTTCCATCTTGTGTTGCCATCAATGCCAAAGGGGGAGATTGTTGGTATTTTGGTATGGTTTTGTCATTGATGTCAACACCTACTAAATACACCTACTTTGGGGATCTAGCAACATTCACCGGCAAGCAGTAATCTGTGCAACAGTTACTGGTATATGGTAAACTGACAGGATATAATGTTCACCAGTACCTGGAATGACATGGAAGACACTTGGTAATGTCAAAGACATCATGTGGACACTTTATTCTAAAGTAATAATCATTGGTATATTCATATTTGCATATTTGCTTTTACCGACAAATAGGTCCAGGTTATCTAGGGTTACACCGGCAGGTTTATCTTTTCCAAATCAGCATGGCATGCTATGGAGATGATTTATTATTGTTATAAATGCATTAAGCCAACATGTTTAATTGGTTATTGCATCGGATATTATATTATTTGTAAAATGTTTTTATTGTAATATCTTGTACAGCTGACCTACTAAAATTGGTCTTAGGGTATGGTATAAATGTAAGATCTTATTTGTAAGATCAAGAGTGGAGTACGAAAAAAGATTCAAGTGAAGGTATATGCGAGATCAAGCAGAGGAATACACAAAGACATCATTTGAAGGTGAAGTTAGGTTTTTGTAGAAGCTTATCAGCATTACACCGGTATTGAATCTAGCATATGAAGATGCGATTTTGTGCTGTACATTCTTATTGGATTTAACCATCCAATTGTAGTCAGTGTGACTCCCATTTGTGATTGAGTAGTGAGCTCTAGGTTGTTGGCCTTTCTGCATGTGCAGACCCCTTTTTGTACACTTACTATCTATAGTAGTATCATCTAATTATGGGTAAGGTTTCCCACCATGGTTTTTCCCCTTACAGGGTTTCCTCGTACAAATATTGGTGTCATGTGTTGTGGATAACTTTGTGTTTATGTTTCATGCCTTAATTCCTATTGGTATAGCATTTTACAGTTAACATTGTCTACCAGTATACTTAACTGATTCACGGGTATTAAGCATTAAGTCGGTTAATAAGTTTTTGGTTTGAATTTATTAGACGACTGATTCACCCCCCCCATCTCAGTTGTCTCCAGGACCTAACATAAAAGCATTATTTAATGAAGGAAGTTGATGAGCTGGCTATGATTAAATGATTGGTATTCCATGAATGAAGTTTGTTAAAGAATCTATGGCAAAAGAAAATTGGTAGGAAGATCTACAACGCAGATTGAACTGCAATACCCTAGCACAAGTTCCAAGAAATGTATGCAAGTTCCAAGGTGGGGTAAAATGTTTTCAGATCGAAGGATACATTGAACCTGGTCAAAGTTTGAAGATTGGATGGCTATGATTGATCATGGGAAATGTGATCAAGGAGATTAAATGGCTGGCAAATTGTTTATAAATAAGGAACTATTGATAAACAATGTATGCGGGCAAGTGTATGCACATGGATGCTACATAGTGATTACCGAGCACTGAAGCTTGAAGACCTATTTGAATAACAGAGTATAGAGCCCAGCAGATGGACAAGATTAGTTCTATGTCTATATTGTATTGATAAAATAAGAATTTGCTTTGGCATTTTAGATGTGAAGTTGCAGATAGATTTTTATTACTGTTATTTTGTAAAGTGACAGAAAATCTCTTAACCGAGTGGACTTAACAGTCTTATTTGTAAAACCCTCTAGCAAGGTGACATTTTGATTTAGTGTTTCAAATCCTTTAAAAAGGTCACTTCTAACAAGGTGAAGATCTTAACAGATCTGAGGGAAATCTCTTAACCGGGTCACATCTAGCAATGTGTTTGTAATCTTTAACAAGATTTGCTTTTAACGGAGCATACTCTAGAAGAGTATATTTCTTAGTGGGTCTGAAATCCCACAATGGTTTTTCCCTATTTGGGTTTTCACATTAAATTTGGTGTTATGAGGATTATGATGTTCATATGCTTTTGAGTTTGAATGTTTAGGAGTTTTGGTTATATTAGTGAAGTATATGTTACCGAGGTTGAATCTGATGTTTTTATGGAAGAGTAAGTTTCTATGATTCACCCCCCCTCTCATCTTATTAGCTTGGCATCTATACTTAACATTAAGTATCAGAACTATCAATTGGTATCAGAGCTTTGGACTCCAAAAAAAAAAGTTTAAAGGTACTTGAGGCAAAGATACAAAGATGTATAAGAGGGATGCACCGAAGCTGAACAAGTCAAGTTTCTCTTCATGGCAGAAAAGGATGAAGCTACACCTATCAAGAGCTGCAGAATATGTTGTATATTATCTAGAGAATGATTTCATCACACCAAGCACCTATCCATTAACAATGGAAGAGATAAAGGCAAAGCAAGAACATATCCAAGCAATGATTGAAATAACATTTGCATTGACCGATTCAGAGTTTAATGATCTAGAAGGCTGCAATGATGCAAAGGCAATGTGGGACAAGCTCATATATGTGTATGGCAGTGATGAACATGTTCAAAGAGCAAAAGTGGACAGTCTAAGAGGACAACTTGAATCTATGAGGATGAATGAAGGTGAGAACATAACTCAGTACAGTACAAGTCTAAAGGAGATTGTCAATCAAATCAAAGGAGCAGGTGGAACCATTGAAGAAAAGGATATAATAAGTAAGTTGTTAAGAACCCTTCTACTAGCTTATGCAATCTGAGTCTCTGCAATCAATGAATTAAGGTATGTACCCAATATGCCAGTTTCTTTAGATGCTACTATTGGTATGCTACATGCATTTGAGTTAAGTAACTTTGATAATAGTGGGTCATCGGTAAATAAAGTTGAATCTGCATTTAGTTCTTTTCACATTGGTGAATCTGATGATTACAATGATAGAATGAGTGAACACACTAAAGGAGATCACAGTGAAGCAAGTGAAAGATTTCACAAGAACATGGAGGAAGTACACAAGCTATATGAGGAAATCAGAAAGTAAGAAGAGTTTGAAACACTATTAGCTAGAAGGTTACCGAGAGGCAAAGGTAAGTATAAAGGAAAACTACCTTTGAAATGTTTCAATTGTGATAAGATAGGACATATGGCTTCTAACTGTCCTAACAAAGATTCTACTAAAAAGAGAGATTATTGAGATGATAGATAGAAAGATAATCATTATAGAGGACACCGAGACTTCAGAAGAAGAGATAGAAAGTCATGCTTAATAGCCGTTGAGGAATCCAATGATGATAAATCAGATGAAACTGATACAGAGGAAGTAGTTTATGTGGCTATCAAAGATGGATCAGATGAAGAAAGGTATGAAGAAAAGGCCCTAATATCTCACATAAATACTAATGATTCTTGGATCATAGATAGTGGATGCTCACATCACATGAAAGGTCATAAACACAAGCTTGTTATGTTAGAAGACTATGATGGTGGCTATGTAAGATTTGGTAATGATGCACCATGTCTGGTAAAAGGTAAAGGATCTATAACACTTCTTGACAATGCAAAGTGCAATAATTTTTATTGGGTTGAAGGTTTGAAATATAATTTGTTGAGTGTAGCACAGCTAAACAACACAGGTTACCGAATAGAATTTCATAAAGGAATTGTCAAAGTTCATGACAAGAATGGAAAGTTAGCTACTACTGGGACACAAACAAAAGGTAATACATTTCATGTTGAGTCAACTCTGAATAAGTGTCTATATGAAAAGATAGATGATACCTGGTTATCACATAAAAGGTTTTGTCATGTAATTTTTGATAATCCAATCAAAATAAGCAAGAAGCACCGAGTAAGAGGTCTACCGAGTCTTGAAAAACCTGAGAATGCTATGTACCAAGGATACCAAATGGGTAAAATGACAAGATCAAGCTTTACAAGTAAGTCCTACACCTCTAAGGGAATTTTAGATCTTGTGCACACTGATCTTTGTGGTCCTATGAAAGTTTAAAGTTATTATGGTGATAAATATTTCATACTATTTGTGGATGATTATTCAAGGATGATGTCAGTTATGTTTTTAAAAGAAAAATTAGAAGCTTTTCAAAAACTTAAATGGTACAAGGCAAGAGTTGAAAATGAAACAGGAAGACAACTGAAATGTCTTAGATCAGATAGAGGAGGAGAATTCACATCTAATGAGTTCAACTTATTCTACAATGATCATGGTATTAAAAGACAAGACTCTGCACTAAGAACTCCACAACACAATGGAATTGCTGAGAGAAGAAACAGATCTATTGTGGATTGTGCCAAAAACCTGATGATTGAAAAGAAAGTCCCACAAACATTTTGGAGAGAAGCAATAAGCACAACAATTTACACCCTGAACCATGTACAATGGAAGAAAGGAACTTTTAAGACACCATATGAAATCTGGTATGACAAGGAACCCAATGTAAGTTATTTTAAAATCTTTGGAAGTAGATGCTATGTACACAAAGATGATAGAAATGGCAAGTTTGATCAAAAAAGTGAAGAAGGAAAATTTCTTGGTTATTCTTCTAGAAGTAAAGCATTTAAATGTCTGATCAAATTATCTCACAAAATAGTAGAAAGTGTAAATGTGAAAACTGATGAATTTGCAGAAAGAAATGATGAAGGAAATTCCAAGGAACCAGAAGATTATGATGAATTTGTCTATGTTCAACCGACAAGTCTTACCGAGAGAACTGTTGAAGGAAATGAAGAGAATATTTAGTTACCGATTGATGAAGAAGATCATACAGAGCCTACCAAGCCTGTATTAGCCAAGTATGTCAGAAGACATCATGCATCAAGTCAAATTATAGGAGATAAGGATGACCTAGTGATGACAAGGAACAAACTAAGACAAAACACATGTATGATATCTGAATTTGAACTAAGAATAGTGAAAGAGGCATTTAACAGTGAAGATTGGATAAATGCTATGACAGAAGAGATTGATCAAATCAAGAAGAATGACACATGGACTCTAATCCCAAGACCGAATGACAAAAATTTAATCAGTACAGAGTGGATTTTTAGAAACAAGCTGAATGAAAAAGGTGAGGTTATTTGAAATAAAGCAAGACTAGTTTGCAAAGGTTATGCCCAAGAAGAAGGAATTGATTATGGTGAGACTTTTGCACCTATGGGAAGACTTGAAGGAGTAAGAACATTATTGGCATATGCTACTTACAAGAACTTCAAGGTATATCAAATGGATGTCAAATCTGCATATCTAAATGGTATATTAGAAGAAGAAATTTTTATTGAACAACCTGAAGGATTTGTTGAAGACAAGAGTAAAGACCAGGTATGTAAATTGAACAAAGTCTTATATGGTCTGAAACAAGCACCTAGAGCATGGTATGAAAGACTGCACACTTATTTAATCAAGATTGGTTTTATAAGAACAAGTGAAAACAACAATATGTACATGAAGAATGATGAAAATGGAATACTGATCTCAGCCATATTTGTTGATGATATTATCTTTTGTGGAAATGACTCTCTATGTAAGAACTTTGCAAATGAAATCAGCAAAGAATTTGAGATGTCATTAATCGGTGAGATAAAGTATTTTATAGGTTTACAAATACTGCAAATGAAGAATGAGATTTTCATTACTCAATCCAAGTACATAAAGGAAATCTTGAAGAAATTTGGAATGGAGGATTCAAAACCAGTAAGTACTCCTATGACTACCAACTGTAAACTATCAAAGAATGATGAATCTACATCTATTGATGAGATACTTTACCGATCTATGATTGGAAAGCTACAATATGTTGTTCACAGCAGGTGAGATATATCACATGCAGTAGGTATAGTTGCAAGATTCTTTGCAAATCCTAAGGAAACACACATGATGACAATCAAGAGAATTTTCAAATACTTGAAAGGGACTGAGGATTATGGCTTAGTATATCAGAAAGGAAATGACTTTGATTTAAAAATTTATACTGATGCTGATTGGGCACAAGTGGAGGAGCTTTCTTTTTAGGAGAAATACTAGTGAGTTGGCTTAGCAAGAAACAAGGATGTGTTTCACAGTCAACAGTAGAAGATGAATACATTGCTGCAACATTGAATTGTACCAACATAGCATGGATCAACCAACTGTTGGAAGGTATAAATGAGAAAGTTACCGAGCTAGTAACTATATTCTATGAAAATACTAGTGCCATTAACATTTCAAAGAATCCTGTTATGCACTCTAAGACAAAGCACATCTCTATCAAATATCATTATCTTAGAGAAGAAGCTCAAGAGAAGAAAGTGATGTTGGAGTATGTTAGCACAAAGGAACAAATAGCAGATATCTTCACCAAGCCACTACCAAGGGACACTTTTGAGTATCTCAGAAGTAAGTTAGGGGTCCTACCCCTATCTTCCATTCACTGACCAAGTTCGGTGAAGGCATCGATTCGATGACTCTACAGAATATCTTTTAGGAGTTGATGCTAATTTACACACTTTAGGAGATTTTCTAAAGGTGTGTAGGAAACAAATACAAGAAATAGGAATTGTAGACATAAATGCTCTGACTAAGACTAAGCTGACACACAACAGTAGGAAATCACTTCATATAGGAAGAAATTATGTTTTAGTTCTTTACTTTTTGGCATTGTTGTCAAAGGGGGAGAAGACTGAAGAAAAGCAAGACTGAAGGAAAGAGGAGAAGACTAATGTATGGGGGAGAATTCTGATGAAAAGAGGATTTAAGAATCTCACAACAATCTGAATCAATTAGGTCAAATCAATTGGTTTTGCCATCAATGCCAAAGGGGGAGATTGTTGGCATTATAACAGACAAGGAGAGATTGTTGGCATTTCAATAAGGATATTGAGAAGGTTGTTGATGATTATGGATATAACTGATCAAGGATGTTTCACTGTCTTAATATTATTATTTTGTCATTGATGTCAAGAGATTGATTTTCTAATTTAGTATGATGTTGCCATATCTTGAGAAGTACGATTTGATGAGTATAAAGATGTCGATAAAAGACACAGAAAGAATGTGATGAATAAGGGGAGGAATAAGTTATTCAATGGGCAACTATTACCGAGTTAGACAATGATGAGATCATGATGATTAGATTGTTTTGATATCATACATATGTTATTGGTTGTAAGGTTAATATTATACTATGTTACCGAGCAAAGAACCTAGTCGTTAAACCCTAAGGAACCTAGTCGGTAAAACCTAAGGTTATCGCTATCAGTTAATGAAGGCGGTATCTCTACCAAGTGAAGTTTAGTATTTACCAAGTTGCAACCGAGTAATAATAGAATGCATTGAATGAATAAAAGCATTATTTAATGAAGGATGCTGATGAGTTGGCTATGATTAAATGATTGTTATTGCTGTGAATGAAGTTTGTTAAAGAATCTATGGCAAAGGAAAATCGACAAGAAGATCTACAATGTAGATTGAACTGCAATACCCTAGTACAAGTTCCAAGAAATGTATGCAAGTTCCAAGGTGGGGTAAAATGTTTTCAGATCGAAGGATACATTGAACCTGGTCAAAGTTTGAAGATCTGATGGCTATGATTGATCATGGGAAATGTGATCAAGGAGATTAAGCAGTTGGAGAATTGTTTATAAATAAGGAACTATTGATAAACAATGTATGTGGGCAAGTGTATGCATAGGGATGCTACATAGTGATTACTGAGCACTGAAGCTTGAAGACCTATTTGAATAACAAAGTATAGAGCCCAACAGATGGACAAGATTAGTTCTATGTCTATATTATATTGAGTAAATAAGAATATGCTTTAGCATTTTAGATGTGTAGTTGTAGATATATTTTTATTGCTGTTATTTTGTAAAGTGACAGAAAATCTCTTAACCGAGTGGACTTAATAGTCTTATTTGTAAAACCCTCTAGCAAGGTGACATTGTGATTGAGTGTTTGAAATCCTTTAACAAGGTCACTTCTAACAAGGTGAAGATCTTAACAGATCTAAGGGAAATCCCTTAACCGGGTCACATCTAGCAGTGTGTTTGTAATATTTAATAGGATTTGCTTTTAACAGAGCATACTCTAGAAGAGTATATTTCTTAGTGGGTCTGAAATCCCATAGTGGTTTTTCCCTATTTGGGTTTCCATGTTAAATCTAGTGTTATGAGGATTATGATGTTCATATGCTTTTGAGTTTGCAAGTTTAGCAATTTTGGTTATATTACTGAAGTATATGTTACCGAGGTTGAATCTGATGTTTTTATGGAAGAGTAAGTTTGTATGATTCACCCCCCCTCTATCTTATTAGCTTGGCATCTATACTTAACATTAATTATTAGAACTATCATCATCGAGGAGAAAACATAGCATCCATCAGAATTACGATGGTAATCCGCCAAAATTTTTGGTCGGGGGAGCAAATAAAGTCATCATCGGAAGAGTTCATAACATCGTCGGATGTCCGACGCAAATGGTATCGTCAGGAAGGCCGACAATGATTTTTCAACGGTTAAATTTGTCGAAAGTCTGATGTGGTGTTGTTGGACTTCCGACAAATAGCCATCGTAAATTAGGCCCAAATGTACTAGAGGAATAACTACCAGTCCAATGCAATGCACTTTAATATTCTTCAAGGTTTGCTTCATCCATAGAACTTGTATATAGTTAGTAGCATCAATAACATACTCAGCTTCAGTGGTAGATAAAGAAGTACATGAATGTTTATTGGTTATCCATGAAACCAACTTCTTTCCAAGGAAGAAAGCTCCACCAAAAGTACTTTTTTGGTCATCAACATCACCAACCCAATCTACATCTATATATGCACATAAAGTAAAGTCATCATCCTTAGGGTACCATAAACCTTATTTAGGTGTACCTTGCAAGTATCTAAAAATTCTTTTCACCACACTCACATGATTTTCTCTAGGATCACTTTGATATCTAGATGTAATAGAAACAACATTCATTATGTTAGGCCTAGTCTGAGTCAAATAAATAAGACCTCTAATCATAGATTTCTATCTTGTAGGATTTACTAGTGTAGATTCATCTTTCCTTGCCAATTTATCACTTGTAACCAGAGGAGTACTTATCGGTTTAGAGTCTATCATACCAAACTTCTTCAACAATTCCCTAGCATACTTAGTTTGATGGATGAAAATACCCTTATCAGTTTGACTAATCTACAAACCTAAGAAAAATTTCATTTCCCCAATCATAGACATTTCAAATTCCTTCTCCATATTCTTAGAAAATTCCATGTACAACTTATCTTCACCTCCAAAATTGATGTCATCAACAAAAACTTCAATAATAAATATATGATCATCAGTGACTTTATAATATAGATTACTATCAACATTACCTTTAGTAAAACCAAGCTTCAAAAGATATTTATCTAGCCTTGCATACCAAGATCTAGGTGCCTGTTTCAATCCATATAAATCTTTCCTTAACCTGCAAACCATGTTTTTATCATCTAAAATTGAAAAACCATTAGGTTGCTAAATATAAAATTCCTCATCAAGATCCCCATTAAAAAATGCACACTTAACATCCATCTGATAAACCTTGTAGTTTTTATGTACAACATAGGCAATAAATAATCTTATAGCTTCAATCCTAGCTACATGTGCAAAAGTTTCACCATATTCAATTCCTTCCTTCTGAGAATATCCTTTACAAACCAATCTAGCTTTATTCCTTATAACTTGTACATCTTCATTCAATTTATTCCAAAAAACCCATTTAGTTCCAATAACATTCTTATTTTTAGGCCAAGGAACTAAAGTCCATGTGTTATTCTTCTCAATATGATCTAATTCTTTTTCCATAGCTTTCATCCAACATTCATCTTTACATGCTACAATTACTCATACCAGTTCAACTTGAGAAATTAAACATACGTCATTAGATGCCAATCTCCTTCTTTTCATCACTCCATTGTTCTTATCCCCAATGATCTGATTTTTTGAATGATTCAATTTCACATACCTAAGAGTCTTATGACTCATTGTTCCTCTTTCCGGTTCTTCAGTTATGTTTGAATTTTCTGATACTGCCAGAGTAACTGGTTCAACATTTTGTTCTGATAAAGGTGTTACCAGTTCAGTTATGATCATTTCCACTACCAGTTCTTACTCATAAACTCTGATTTGACTTCTATTCAAGTCATCCACCTTGACATTAGTGCTCTCCATAATTCTCTGCAATCTCTTATTATAACATCTATATGCTTTTCTTTCATTAGAATAACCAAGAAAAATTACTTCATCACATCTAGGATCGAATTTGCCAATGATATCATCCCTCCTGATATAACATTTACTACCAAAGATTATGAAATACTTAACTATAGGTTTACTGTCAAACCGCAATTCATAAGGTGTCTTACCAGTTTCTCCTTTGATATGTACTATGTTGAATGTATAGACTGTTGTGATCACCACTTCTCTCTAGTAGATATGAGGTAAACTATCTTCCATCATCATTGTTCTAGAAACATCCAAGATAGTTTTGTTCTTCCTTTCCACAACTCCATTCTACTGAGGTGTCCGGTAAGCAAAAAAATGCCTCCTTATACCATGCTTTTCATAAAAGTTGTTAAATTCACCAGATGTGAATTCTCCACCATGATCTGACCTTAAACATTGAATATTCAATCCTATCTCAATCTTAACTTTATCTTCAAAGATTTTTAATTTTTCAAAAGCCCCAGATTTCTCCCTTAAAAAAGTAACCCACGTCATTCTAGAATCATCAATGATTAGCATAAAATATCTATCACCTTGAAAACTTTTAACTCTAGCAGGGCCACATAAATCAGTAAGAATAAGATCAAGAACGGAATTAAATTTGTCTTGTATACTCTTAAAAGAGGTTTTGACCTATTTTACCATTTGACATTCTTTACATACATGATTATAGGGCTTCACAATCTTAGGTATATCTCTAACTGCCTTAGTTGAACTGATCTTTACGATGCAATCAAAATTCACATGATATAGCCTTTTATGCCATAGCCAACTCTCATCCATTTTTGCAATCAAACATGTCTTCTCACCAAAATTTAAATGAAATATGTTACCTTTTGACTATGTACTAGTTACAATCTCCAAACCAGATCTATTAATGATTTTGCATTTTCCATCCTTGAACTGTAATTGAAATCCCTTATCCATCAAGTATTCTACACTCAAAAGATTATGCCTTAAATATTTAACATAATAAACATTATCAGTATTGTGCTTACCATCCAATGATATAGTTCCTTTTCTTTTAATCTTACATGCTTTGTCAACTCCAAATCTAACCAGACCGCCATCAAATTCTTGCAATGATAGAAACTTCCTTTTATCTCAAGTCATATGATGTGAACATCCACTGTCAATTACCCATTCATCCTTATCTTCAATTTTTGTAGCAAGTACCTTCTCTTCAGGTAGATTATCTTCCAGTGCTGGAACATCTTCCTTGATAGGCAGGAACACCCATTCCCTTCCATTGTCAGAACCACTAGCAGAGTCTTGTGCCAGTTCATCATCAGATCAGTCACACCTTGCTCATCCACTATGCAGCATGATTTGTCTCTATTTTACTATACTTATACTTGTTTTGATATCCAAGGTTAGGCTTACAAGATCTTCTATCGCTCTCTTCAAATCTTGAATTCCTTTTAGGACATCTAGATGCAAAATGACCTATCTTATTACATGCAAAACATTTAAAAGGTTTTTTTCTTTCATACTTACTTCCTATCAGTCCTTTAGGTACTCTTCTAGCAAACAGGGCTTCAAGTTGCTCAAATTTTTTATCTTCTCTCTTCATATCATCCAATTCCCTTGCATATAAAGCTTTCCAATCTTTCTTATCAGTTGATAATGTAGATGTATGAAAAGAAGGTTTAGACTTCACAACTCCAGAGGGTCCAAATTCTTCAAGCTCAAAAGCAGATAATTTCCCAACCAAGGTATCTTTGTTGACAAAAGTATTAGCCATTGTTCTCAATTCATTAATTGCAGTAGCCTTCATCTTGTAAGAAGGTAGTAAAGCTATCATAACTTTAAAAACTATTTCATCTTCACTCAGAGTTCCACCCCAACATTCAATTCCCATAACAATCACATTTACCCTTTCCTTGAATGTAGCAATCCTTTCATATTCTTCCATCTTAAAGTTTTCATATCTCACCCGGTAACCATCAAGTTTAGAAATCTTCATAGTAGGGTCACCTTCATTAAGAGTCTCCAACTTGTCCCATATAGCCTTTGTAGATGATTTGTAATTTAATCTCATTATTTGTTGATCAGAAAGTGCACACAAGAGGGCTTCTCTTACTCTACAATCATTCTTAAGCTCCTTATCCAGGTTTTCCAGAGGAGAATTGTTCGATGCCGGATTATGAGGTGTAACACCATTCTCTATGATCTCACAAATTTTCTTACTGGGACATCTCAAATGAGTCTCCATCTGAATCTTTCATACTCTGTAATTTGTTCCATCAAGCCTAGGAATATCTCTCCTAAAGATAGCTCCAGAATGACTTGAATTGTTAGTCACCATAGGATCTTCTTCAAGCAGTTAATCTTCTGCAGAGAGGACCAGAACTTTGATACCAATTGTTAGATAATTCAAATAACTGGAAGACAATGGAGAGGGGGGTGAATCAGTTGTCACCACATTACAAGAACCTTAAGCAATTAAAACTTTAATACCAGAACCCAAAAGATCATACCAGAATACATAAAACAAATACCAAAATAGAAGATAAATCAATTAAGCATAAACATTAATCAAAGAATAAATACCATCTACATGACACCAAGACTTATACGTGGAAAACGTGGTAAAAGGAAAAAATAGGGTGGGAAGCCTACCCACAGTCAGATAATACTTCTACAGTAAGTATGTGAATTACAATTGAGGAGCCTGCACTTGTAGGAAGGCCAACATCCTAGAGAGAACTTCTCATCACAATAGGAGTCTCACTAACTACATAGAAATCCAAACTACAATCTAGAGAAATGAATGAACTGCAAAGATAGAATCTCCTATGCCTGAATATAGTTCTAGTTAAGCTCAATACCAAAAGATTAAATCCTCTTACATAAACCCAACTCAATCACCAATGATCGACCAAATCCTCTACCTGAATGATTATTACATTATTCTCTCCTTACATTTCCATTTCCCATACCATATAATCTACAATGAGATATTACATCATATATATACAAACCCTTGACCATAAACAATAAGGTTGGCCACCAGAAAATAAAATAATTACATAATTACAAAACATGTGGACCAAAGACCAAACAAATAATATCCAACCTATAAGATATCCTAGAAACACATTGGAGGTCCAATCCACATGTTACATTAAGTTGGTCCATAACCTAGATAATACCAGGACCCAGTATAGGTCCACACATGCTAAAGCAATAATCCCAATCAGCCAAGTCTTGAAAATTATCACCATCAGCATCCTAAATCTCTACTAGAAGTTGCACCAACACCACTTATGCATATCATCAAAGATCTTCATCAAAGCTCTGCTGGTGAAACCCTCGCTGAAACAACAAACCAAGCTTGTCAGCATATAGCATAGCATCCGATCACTAGATCAAAACCAACTGACTAGATATGAAATGAATAAGCCAATTAGATAACCCAAACATACCAGAGCATACCGGATCATGATAATCCAATCAAACCAGAAACCAAATAACCTACTGGGACCACAAGTGTGCCGATAAAGCATCCAAAATAGCTAGTGTTGACATCAATGACAAAACATCAATGCAACACATAATGAATTCCTCCAAATGAGCAACAGTTATTTTCTATCTGATCTAATTCCTCTTTTATAGCTTTCATTCAAAATTCATCCTTACATGCTTCAATAACTTATGTCAGTTCAACTTGAGAAATTAAACATACCTCTTCAATTGCCAACCTTATTCTTGTCATTACTCCTTTGCTCTTATCTCCAATGATCTGATCTTCTGAATTATTTAACCTTGCATACCTAGGAGTCTTCTTATTTTTTGTTTCCCTATTCTGATCTTCAGTTACTCTTGAATTTTCTGATGCTACCGGGGTAATTGGTTCAACATTTTGTTCTAGTACAGGTGCTACCAGATCATTTATGATCATTTTCACTTTTGGTTCTCTCTCATAAGTTCTTATTTGACCTCTTTACTTCTCATCCACCTTGACATTAGCGCTCTATACAATTCTCTGCAATCTTTTGTTGTAACATCTATATTATTTTCTTGTATTAGAATAACCAAGAAATATTCCTTCATCACATCTAGGATCAAACTTTCCAACAAAATCATCTCTTTTGATATAGCATTTACTACCCAAAATTCTGAAATACTTAACTATATGTGTATGACCAAACCATAACTCATAAGGTGTCTTACCAATGTCTCCTTTGATATGAACTTTGTTGAATGTGTATACCGTAGTGCTCATAGATTCTCTCCAATAGATATGAGGAAAATTAGCTTCCATCATCATAGTTCTAGCTACATCAAAGATAGTTCTATTTTTCCTTTTTACAACTCCATTTTGTTGAGGTGTAGACAATTGTCTCCTTATACCATACTTCTTACAATAATTGTTAAATTCATCAAATGTGAATTCACCACCCTGACCTGACCTTAAGCATTTAATCTTCAACCTTGTCTATGTCTCAACTTTAGCTTTGAATATCTTTAACTTTTCAAAGGCTTCAGATTTCTCCCTTAGAAAAGTAACCCACATCATTCTAGAGTAATCATCAATGATTAGCATGAAATATCTATCACCTTGAAAACTTCTTATTCTAGGAGAACCACACAAATTAGTATGAATAAGATCAAGAACATCAATAGATTTGTCTTGTATACTCTTAAAATAATTTTTGACTTTCTTACCCATTTGACATTCCTTACATACCGGATTATAGGGCTTTAGAATCTTAGGTATATCTCTAACTGCCTTAATTGAACTGATCTTTACAACACAATCAAAAATTACATGACACAACCTCTTATTTCATAGACAACTCTCATCAATTTGTGCAATCAAACATGTCTTCTCACCAAAGTTCAAATGAAAGATGTTACCTTTAGTATGAGTGCTAGTTGCAATCTCCAATCTAGATCTATTGATGATTTTGTGTTTTCTATCCTTGAACTATAGTTGAAATCCCTCATCCACCAATTGTACTAAACTAAAAATATTATGCCTTAAACCTTTAACATAATAAACATTATCAGTGTTGTGTTTACCATTCTATGATATAGTTTATCTTCCTTTGATCATGCATGCTTTGTCATCTCTAAATCTAGCCAGACCACCATCAAATTCTTGCAAATATAGAAACTTCATTTTATCTCTAGTCATATGATGTGAACATCCACTATCTATCACCCATTCATCCTTGTCTTCAAATTTAGCAGCAAAGGCCTTCTCCTCATTTTGAATAACAAGTTCTAGAGTATCTTCCTTTATAGATAAAAATACCCATTTCTTTCCATTGCCAGGTCCACTAGCCGAATCTTTTGTTGGATCATCATTAGAATCATCAATCACACCTTCCTCATCTGCATAATAGCATGATTTGTCTTTATTTCTCCTATACTTATGCTTGTTCTGATAATTATGGTTAGGCCAAAAAGATCTTCTAGATTTCTCCTCAAATCTTGAATTCGTCTTAGGACATCTAGATTCAAAATGACCTATCTTATTACATGCAAAACATTTAAAAGGTGATTTTCCTTCATACCTAGTTCCTACCAGACCTTTAGGTACTCTTCTATAAAATAGGGCTTAAAGTTACTCAAACTCTTCATCTTCTCTCTTCATATCCTCCAGTTCCTTCACAGATAGTGCTTCCCAAACATTCTTTGTGATTGATGATGTAGATGCATAAAAATCATATTCAATCTTTGTACCTCCAAGAGGACCAAATTCTTCAAGCTCAAAAGTAAATAACTTTCCAACTCAAGTATCCCTATTAATATAAGTATTGGACATTGTTCTCAACTCATTAATTGTAGTAGCCTTTATCTTATAAGTTGGTGGCAAAGCTCTCAATACTTTAAAAACAATCTCATCTTTGCTCAGAGATCCACCACAACATTGAATTCCCATGATAATTTCATTGACTCTTTCCATAAAAGCAATAATCCTTTCATCTTCCTCCATTTTCAGGTTCTCATACCTCACCTGGTAACCATCAAGTTTAGCGATTTTAATAGTAGCGATACCTTCATTCAGAGTCTCGAACTTATCCCATATAGATTTTGTAGATGATTTGTCTGTTAATCCCATAACTTGTTGATCAGAAAGGGCACTCAAAAGGACTTCTCTAGCTCTACGATCATTTTTAATGTTCTTATCCAAGTCTACCAGAGGAGGATTCCCAAATGTCAGATCATAAGGAGTATAGCCTTTCTCAGTGATCTCCCAAATCTCCTTGCTAAGACATCTCTGATGAGTTTCCATCTGAAGCTTCCATACTCTATAATTTGTTCCTTGAAGCTTAGGGTTGTCCTTTCGGTAAGAAATAGAGGTTGAATGATTATTCGCCATAGGATCTTCCTCGAGTGGTTAAGATTATGCAGAGAGGACCAAGCTTTGATACCAATTGTTAGGATAATCGGTGGACAACTGAGAGGGGGGGTGAATCTGTTGTCAACAGATTATGAAACTTTAAGCTCACAAAACCTTTTACTAGAATGCATAAAAAAAATACCAGAATAGCAGATATAATAGTTAAGCAAAAACATAAACAATAAACCAAACACCAAGCATTTTCATCACACAACACCAAGATTTGTGCGTGGAAAACCCGATAAAGGGAAAAACCATAGTGAAAATCCTACCCACAATCAGATGATACTTCAATAGTAAGTATGTGATTACAACAAGAGGGGCTACACATGCAGGAAGTCCAACAACCTAGAGAGAATTTCTCATCACAAACGAGCCTTGTTAACTACAAAAGAAATCCAAACCACAATCCAGAAATAACAGTGAACTGCAAGAATAGAATCTCCTATGCTTGAGTATAGTTTTGGTTAATCTCAATACCGAAGGTCTTAAACCTCTTACACAAACCCAATTCAATCACCTATGATCAATCAAAACCTTTGCATATGATTGCAACTTTATTCGCACACAGATAATCCCATAAACATAATCCCATGCTATGATCTACAAAGAGAGATTATTTCATATATATACCAACCTAGGACCTAAAAAATTAGGTCGGCCACCAAAAGGATAATACAATAAATCCATAACATAAACCTGCAAACCAATGATAAACCAAGTTGGCCTAAGACCGAAACAACATAAACCAATCAATAAACCCAACCAGTAACGCATCAAGATCATCCACCAAGATGTTACATAAACCGGTCCATAACCTAGAAGAATAGAACTAGAACTAAAATAGGTTGCCATAAGCCAAATCCAACACCACTATTTAATTGGAACATAAACATGATAACCATCAGCATCCTGATAACTTTCTAGAAGCCGCACCAACACCACTTATTGGACTCATCAAAAGATCTTCAATAAAGCTCTGTCGGTAAAACCCTTACCAATAACCGAAAGGCTTACTAGAACAAATGATAGCATCTGGATCATCAAATCCCAAACCAAATGGATGAGATATGCATTAGGAACACATGAATAACCAATATAAACAATAACCAACAATCAAAATATATTGGAGACAAATCTCCTGATCAACATCAAAGTCCAACCACTCTACCAGAACCCAGTAGACAACCAAAGAAGATAGTGTTGACATCAATGAAAAAAATCAATGCAACACAAATAAATTCCTCCAAATTTCCAAAATTTTCTAATTCACTACTTGTTGTAATCATTTGTAATCTCTTGTAAGGTAGTGAGCCTTCCTCCAAGGTTGTTGTCCTGTTTTAGTATCTTGAGCATCTAGCACTAGGCAGTGTGCCTAAATGCAAGTCCATTCCCCTTATGTAATATTGTTTTTCTACTGGCCATAATGGCATAATATTATGGGTTCAAATCCCACCGTGATTTTTCCCTTTTGGGTTTCTATGTAAAAATATTGGTGTTATGGTTGCTTGGTTATTGGTTTTGTGTTGCTGCACTTTACTTTATTTCTTATGCATCCAGTGGTTGAAGAATAAGATTAACAAGTTTGAAATTTGTAGAACACTAATTCACCCCCCTTTGAGTGTTCATCGATTCTAAGAACTTTTGCATTCATTTTACTTATGACCATACTTATTGCATTTGAAACATGGACTAAAGAAGGATGAACCATTATGATTCATGCTATTTCTACATTGACTAACCATATGACCAAATTTATTGCAAACAAAACTATTACCATTAAATCTTTGAGCATTATGGTGCCTTATTGGAGACCTTTTACCTTTGTTCTTCTAATGTACTAATTTAGGATTGCCTTGACCAAGTCTGGAGCTTTCACCTTTCTCAAATCCAAGACCTCCTCTATCAACAACATTCTTCTAACTTTCAAGTATTTCATTAAGCTTGGTTGAAGTTATCTTGAACTTCTCCTTGTACTCATTTGCAGCTTCAAGATCATATCTAAGAAGAAGGATCTATCTTTTTAAAAAAAAATCATGTTGTCTGGATTCTTGCAGGTCAAGCTTTAGTTGGCCATTCTCGCAATCAAGTCTACAACATTCATTAGATTTGTCTTTCAATAACTGAGAAATATTCTCCTCATTCTTCTTCCTTTCCTCAATCTCCTTTGTTAATATCAACACAATAGACTCCATGTCATTCTTTTGAACTGCATTATCTCTAGCAAGTTTCTCACATTCTATTGTCTTCTCTTTCAAGTCTTGGTCATCAATGCTTTGGCCCTCTTTCTCCTTTAGCTTATCAACATGTTCCTTTCTCTTCTCTCTTGACTTGTTAAACTAATCTTCAATGACTAGATAAAGTTTTCATCATCTCTAAGATTCTCTATCATCTATCAGACCTCATCTTGGGATTGATCAATATCCTCAAGTGTCACAATTAGTTGATGTTGAAGACTACCAAAATTCATTGATTCACCTTCCCAAATCCTCCTTAAGATGTTAGGATTATTTTGAGGAACTACGCTCTAATACCAATTGTTGGAATCAACGAACACTAAGAGGGGGGTGAATTAGTGTTCTGTGATTTTTAACATTATTAACTTGTTTATTTAACCACTTAATGCAAATGAAAAAAAGAGAAATGTAGAAACACAAAGCAATGAATAACAACACCCTAACACCAATATTTATACATGGAAAACTCAGTTAAGTGAAAAACCATGGTTGGATTGAAACCCACAATATTAATATACTCTACTAGAAGTATAGAAATATTACAATGGGAAAGAACATGCACTCAGGCACATCGCCTAGAGCTCACTGCTCAAATTACAAAAAGGGCTACAACCCCGGAAGGATCACTACCTTACATAATATTTTACAAAAGATAATTGGAATCTCTGAAATGAGAAATAGAATCTAAAAATTCTAGGGTATAGTTCCAATTAAGCACAAAACTCTTAATCGCATACTACTCTACTACACTGCTATGTTCTACTGTTCTTCAATATTCTAGAGCAGAAATCCTTTACTTGCACACGTGAAACTATGCAAAATAGATAACCAACACTTACCACATATCCACTAATACCAAAACTGATCATATCCAATGATCTTTTATATCCGCAACATCAAATTAGATCTTCTACATGTCACAAATGAAATGTGCATCCATATTTGTCCCAATCCAAACTCCAATGCATATGCGAACCAAAAATAATTGTCCACATGCTACCCATATGTTGGCTAAACATCCTCAAACATAGAAATGATCACCAAAATTGATCCACATAATCCACACAATGATTTCACACATATGTCAGCCATACCACACTTTTCATCCTCGAAACTTGTATACCGGATCTTCCATCCTTCACAATAATCATCACCAGAGGCTAAGACTATGGAATAAGGTACTCTAGATATCTACCAATCTTCCTCTAGCTCCGCAACACAAAATATTCAATTGAAATGAAACGTCAACCAAAATACTGTACTCTATTGGATACTCTGTTCTAACTCACCAGACCTATCCAAAACTCAATCTGACTTTCAGTAGAAGCAAATCGTGAACTACAGATGGAATTATCGACATTAGTTTCCATCAATGACAACATTTATCTACCTAAAAAATGTCTCTTGCCAAAACCACTTAGTTCCTATCACATTTTTTTGACTAGTCTAGGTACCAGCTCTCAAGTCTAATTCTTTTGTATCTAATTCAATTCTTCTTCCATTACTTTTACCCAACTTTCTTCTTTCATCACTTCTTCATATGAATTAGGTTCAATAAGTGAAATAAAACAACAATTTTTTTTCTCATTTACTTTTGCAATACTTCTTGTTTGAACTTTTTTATTTTTGTCTCTGATTATCTGATCTTCTAAATGATTCCTCTACACATATTTTGAGCTCTTGATTGCTTTCTCTAGTTCTTCTTTATCTTCTTCAATTTCATCTATTTTTTCCTCATTATTTCCTTTTGGATCTATTTTTTCTTCTATAGAAACAATAATATTCTCATATTTAGTTTCTTGAATGGGTTCAGGGGTAGCTTGATCCCATACCTCACATACTTTCATATTTTTATCCTCCACTATCTTGTTTAATCTCTTATTGTAACACCAATAGGCCTTGTTATTCATAGAATATCCCAAGTATAATCCTTCACCTACTCTGGTATCAAATTTTTAGAGATCATTTTGATCTCTTCTATTAAAGCACTTACTCCCAAAGATTATGATATATTTCACTATAGGAGGTCTTCTATTCCACAAATCATAAGATTTGTTAGTATAATTAACTCTTATTTGTACCCTATTAAGAATGTAAATAGAAGTATGCACAACTTCTTTCCAATACACATTATCCAAGTTATCATCCTTCATCATAGTTCTATCCACCTCAATAATAGTCATATACGTCCTTTCTACTACACCATTTTGTTGAGGAGTCCTCAGAGAAAAAAGGTGCCTTCTAATAACATATTTCTCATAAAATATCAAATTCATTTGAAGTAAATTCTTCACCTATATCAAATCTCAAACACTTGATTCTAGAATCAACCTGATTTTCTATCATTGACTTGAAAACTTTAAATCTTTGAAAATCTTTAGATTTTTCTCTCCAAATTTAACCCATGTCATTCTAGAATAATCATCAATAAGTAACATGAACTAGATTTCTCCATTAATTCCACCTATCCTTGTAGGGCCACCTAAATCTATATGAATAATCTCCAATGAATATGAAGTAGAATACCCCTTGTTCTTGAAACTTCTCTTCGGTTGCTTCCCTAACTGACATTCTATTTACATAGTATCAGTGGGTTTGATAATCTTTGGTAAATTTATTACTTCCTTAGTTTTATTGATCTTCATCATGTTATCGAAGTTAACATGTCCCATCCCTTTATGCCATAACCAACATTCATTGCTTTGACTTAGATAATATCTATTTCAACTTTTGCCCTTTATTTAATAAACATTTCTACTTATCTTAGTGCCTTCTACAACCAACTTTCTAGTTTTTCATTTTCTCATTATACATCTAGTGTGATGAAATGACTTGATAACCAACAAACAACTGAGAGGGGGGTGAATCGATTGTCACCAAATTTTACAACTTACTTTAATCTCAGATCTGATAATGAATAGTGAAATCATAAACCAATAGCACAACATGACCACACATAACACCAATATTTTTGACGTGGAAAACCCAATCAAGGGAAAAACCATGGTGGGAACCTACCCACAATATGATGATACCATGTTAGAATTATATGAAATATTACAATAGGGAATTCACATGCATTCAGGCACACTGCCTAGAGCTCACTGCTCAAAAACAAAAAAGGGCTACAACCCTAGGAAGTCTCACTGCCTTACAAATAGATTCAGATTACATCTAGAAGATCATGAACTGAGAAAATAGCATCTCCTAATGTTTGGTTAAAGTTCCGATTAAGCGCATAACATCTCTCACACTTCTCCACACTTTTGTTCTACTTTTGAATGATGAATACATTATTCTCACACTACACACCTCTTACAATGATTATTACATTAATTTATACATGACATCAACCTTAGATCAATATCATCAATGTCGACTAAACACATATCACCTAATTAAAAAATATAATCATACTCACTACAATATCACATGCGGACCAAAACAATGATGGCTAAGACATAACATGGACCTAAATCACCACCTCGAATATGAAACACCTCCAAGAATTATGCATCAAATATTTGCAACTGTTGGCATTTTTTATGATTATGTTGTGATTGTCATTGATGGACACACACTTGCATTAAGATCACTTTTGTATGTATAAGTTAAAGCTCAATTGGTACTTGTTCCAACCGGTATGATGCATTATAGTCCTTAGACAATTGGTGTTTTGCAGAAAGTGATTACCGATCTAAAGCGTTATGTGGACCCCAAGTGGTTCAAGGATCTCAAGCAGTACGAAGGATCAAAGCAGCATAACACATATTTCCTAGTCTTCATTTTGTCAAACCGGCAACTGGTATTTTTCTTAAACCGGTATTTTGCATGAACCGGTAATACTCTATGATGAGTTACCAACCAACATTTTGTGATCAGTTACCATCCACCAATTGTTTGATGGTGTCGACACTTTAATGGTGCTTTTTGTGTCGTGTTACAGAATATGTCTAGATGCATTGAACCTAGGAAATTGTATTGTAATCCTATTGGACCGACATGAAATCAGATTCCTCTATAAGGACATCATGTCTAGGGTTTTAGGTTGTTGATTTTATTGCTAGGGTTTAAGGTGGTTGATGAGTTAGAGAGAGTATGAATGTGTAGAAGACTGAAGTAATGCTGGAATGCATTAGGAATGAACTATCATGGATCTAACCAAGCAATCTGTGCTATCAGCTAGATCACTCACTTGTTGATTATTCACATCTTTGACAAGTCTAAAGCTCTTAACCGGGTAGGCCCAAAAAGACTTTTGTAAATCCTCTAACAAGGTGGTTCACATCTGTGAATCTAAAATCCTCTAGCAAGGTAGTCTTTAATCAGACTTATCTCTTAACAGAGATTGAGATTCCTAATAGGATCTATTCTAGTAAAGAACATTGTATGACCTTAACTGGTCTGACCTTAACCGGTCTGGTTCCTATTCTGCAGATAGTTACTTGTGAGTTCCATCTCACCGTGGTTTTTCCCATTTGGGTTTCCACGTCAAAATCTCTTGTGTTATGGTGTTTGTGCTTCTGTGGGTGATGCATTATTTTCTATTTGGTTTGCATGTGTGCTAACTGGTTTGTCTGCTAAACTGTTTAACTGGTTTACTGTTAGTCTAGCAAAGTGTTTAAGTACAAAGATTTTTGGCATACTAATTCACCCCCCCTTCTTAGTATTCATCAATTGGTATCAAAGCCTACCTTTCTATAAGTTTAACCACTTCGAAAGAGATATGGGGGAATACACATTGAGGGAACTTACTCATCCGCTCACTCAGTCTGAGCAAGCCTATGATGATCTTATGGTGAAATATAAGGCATCTCAAGTAAATAGGAGAGAACATGCTGAAAAGCAGATGGAGCTATCTGAAAATAGTTCTTCTGATGAAGCGAACATGGAAGCCCTGATTCAAGAAGTAGAAAATTTGAATGAATCCAATTCCAACCTAAGAAAAGAATTGGAAGGACTAACTATTCAAATGTGTCAAGAGCTTGAGAACCAGAGGAAAGATGAAGATCTGGTCAAAGACAAAGATCTTGAAATCTCCAAGCTGAAGCAAGAGAGCAATACCCTAACTGCTCAACTCCATGCGAGCAAAGTGGAAAAGGAAGACATGCAAGGAGAACTGAACATTGCCATCTCTGAAAATGAAAACCTAACGGAAATAAATGCTCCTATTTCCAAAGAACTCTCTGAGTCAAAGGAAATACTTGCTAAGTTCAACAAGAGTACTGTCAAGCTAGAGCAAAAGCTTGAATCTGCCAAACCTATCAAGAATACTGATGGACTTGGTTATTCCATTCATTAGGAAGGTGAGACCTCTAGTACAAACGCTGGAGCATCAAAGAAACAACCGACATCAAAGGATAAAGGTAAGCAAAAGTTTAAACCTGTTTGCTTTAACTGTCTTAAAGAAGGACATACTGCCAATGTGTGTAGGAGTAAGGCTTACAATAATTTTCCTTATTTTCTAAATGATAAGCCTAGATCCTATAAATTCAATGGTAACTGTTATGCATGCAACAAGTTTCAGCATAGAGCATCTGAATGCAGGTTTGTTATGAAAAACACTGGAAGATATCCTCAAAGGACTCAAGGAGTTGGTCCTAAACCTTTTGTGAACCAGAATCACAACCGGTTTAATGCCTTCAATCATCAGTCAAGAAGTGGTGGCTATTAAGCGACAACCAGATGGAGAGAAAACTGTCTGATCTGTCATGATCATGGTCACACTGCTACAACATGTAGGAGGAAGAATGGAAACATGAATAATGGACCTTGGAGAGCACCTGGAATGGTCTGCTATCATTGCAACAAATCAGGTCACATTGCGAGATTCTACAGAAGTAGAAAGAACATATCGGATGACATACCAGTCACTTTGGAAGGAAAGATTGATATTGACACTGTTCAAGCGGATACGAACAAAACCTGGAAGAAGAAACCAGTGGTGTTACAAGAAGAACCGGTTTCTGCACCTAGTGTGGAAATAATGGAACCCACAAACTAAGCATCAGAAAAGCTTAGGGGGAGCAAACGGTGAAATGTTTTGAACCCCCAGTTTACACCGGTAAAAGACCTTAACTAGTATGCTATACCTATCAATTGGAGGAAGATTGGAAACGGTAAAAGGCAAATTAGGGTTTATGCCCTAATGGTGGAGCATTAATTATGGTTGGTGAGGAATATGTTTAAAAGGAATTTTCAAATCATTTCTCACTATCATTTTTTGAGCGAAGAAGGTTTTCAAGTGCACAGCGATGAAATAGTGATTTGTGCTGCGATTCAGAGAAATTTAGAAACCATGAAGGAAATTCGGAAGCAAATTACAAACGGTCAAGAGAAGAACGCAAAGCAGTGATTCTGCAACCGACGAAGTGTGAGGCGAAGTAGAATCTGAAAGCCCTAAATTCTTGATTTTTGAAAGGTATTTCTTAAGTTTTCTATTTTCATCATGGCTTTTGCATCTCATACTAGCTCTAGTGCATCTGTCGATTCAGTAAGCTTCATTCAACGCAAGTCCAAATACAATGCCCTATCACAAGTTCCTGCTGGAGTAATAGTGGAAGAAGGAATATCTGATTATATAGACTATAAAATTGAAGACCTAGAGTCTCTAGCAATCCACTCGTAGCTAGGTCTATTCGGTGGGAAAGATAAAAAGATCAAACCGGAGTATAGCATTTTGGAGAAGAAGAAACTTCACAATGCGGTTTACTTCCTAGAGGATTTCATAGATGACCACAGTAGAATCATTCTGAGCAGAGTTCATG